>NW_024610169.1:600000-1058461 GCF_016920785.2 Ixodes scapularis
CTCTATGGCTTGCTTTATGGTTCGCTTTAGACACCGTGCTATAGCTGCTTATGGCTTTTCTTTTGGTTCCTTTGGCCGTCTATAGCTTCTTGTAAGGTCTTCTATAGAGATCTCTATGGCTTACTTTATGGTTCGCTTTAGACACCGTGCTATAGCTGCCTATGGCTTTTCCTGTGGTCTCTTCAGCCGCCTATTGCTCTTTGTAGAGTTCGCTATAGCTCATTCTATATTTCGTCCTATGGTTCTTTCTACCCATCTTGCTACGGCCGTCTATAGCTTCTTGTATGGTCTGCTATAGAGATCTCTATGGCTTACTTTATGGGTCTTTTTAGACACCGTGCTATAGCTGCTTATGGCTTTTCCTATAGTTTCTTTAGCCGCCTATGGCTCTTTGCATGGTCCGCTATAGCTCATTCTATAGCTCGTCTTATGAGACTCTTTACCATCGTGCCATAGCTGCCTGTAGTTTTTCTTTTTACCGCAATCGTATGAAATGTGAAACAAATTATTTGTTGTCACTGGACATCTTTAAAAAAAAACCTTGTGAGACGTGCCGAACTTCATAGCCCCATTTAAAACAAAGAGCTAACATTTCAACAAAACAACAACAAAAAACAAATGCACTCACTCAGGTGTTTGCAAAAGCACAGGTAAACAGACACAAGGTATTGTTTTCAAATCTCCTAGAAGTTTATTACACACAGCCCATTCTGTAGACAAGCGCACACTAAGCAATCTCTACTATGTGAAGAGGTACTACTGAGCTGTTATACAACTGAGAATATTGCAAAGCAAACAAGAACCAAAGGCAATTCCTGGGTAGTGTCTAGTCCCGCGGCAGCCGGCCGAATTCTCCCCCCCCCCCCCCCCCCCCTTCCCCCCGAAATTCTAATTCCAGTCGCCACTCATTGGCGCTGCAATCAGTTTATCAAAAGACGTTTCATCGAGATCGTTTCATCAACACGTGACGTTTATAAACAACTCAAAATATGTTCTTTTTTGTAATAATTTGCCAAGAAGTGGCGTGAACGGGTGGGCTGAGTCGGTGAGCACGCGCTTCAGGAATACAGGCGCGACGAAATGTCCCTGCAGCGTGCAATTCGCGTAACGAGTGCCGACTAAACGTGTGTCCATGAAACGTCCTTCCACGTAAAGGTGTCCATGAAACGTCTTTCCACAAAACGCTGGGAGAATAAGAATGTCAGTATTCTAACTACAATTTTCACATGATTTTAGAGAGCTAATGGCAGGCGACTGCGTTAGAATTACGGGGAAATTATTCTCCCAGCTGTCAGAAGATAGGCACTGCCAGGAGATAGACACTACAGAACGGTCAATTGTCGCCGAGTAGGTTGCAGCGCACTTACGTTCAAAATACCGGACTTGAAAGATGTAATCCGAAATATACGTCGACACGGGCACTGCAGACCAACCACTCAAACACAAAACCGAGAAGGAAGGGATCCGTGAAGATTCACCACGATGTAGCACAAGCTGTCATTTGCCGAACCGAACACTGAACGCATCACAGGAATGTCTTGGGCTTCTTTGAAGAAATCGCTTGTTGCCGACATACGGGTAGGACTTTTCGATCGGGATACCTTTTACCATAGAAGCGAAATCCACAGCAGCCCCGCGGGCCGCACGACACGCGAAACTAGGTCCGCAAGCAGCCTCATTCCGGGATTGGCAGTGGCTAATGCGTCATCCGTCAAACCACGTGATCACGCTCCTTCCGTTACATGCGCACAGAGAGCGGAGTGAAGCGATAGAAAGTCTACGGTTGATTGGTCCGCCAAGTCCGCACCTTCTACAATGCTTTTAGCTTAGGGAAAGAGAGAAAACAGAAAAATTGAAAAGCAGAGCTCCTTCAAGGCCAGAACGGGGGTGCGATCACAAAGCCTAATCTTCAGGGGCATACCAACAATGAACACAGCGAGAGAATGTGTCACTTATATCCTGTTGACAGTTCGAGCCAAGGTTGATAGTGCAGTGGATGCTATGTGTGGCCTTGGGATTAAGGCAGGTGCCGTGTCCAGCGTTATCACCAGCTTCGAGGCAGTTGTCACGGGACCCTAACCGGAGACATGATTGGCCTCAAACACGCATAGCGTCTACTCTGCTGCCACTACCGAGTGAACAGGACAGCTCCATGAAGGCCCCCCAGCTTTTGGACTTTTTTCTAAAGCTGCATTTCCCAGAAGTGACCCAAAACGAGGCAAGTTTGAAGATATCATATTTTACGCCTTGTAGCCCACATTATAATTTAAAATGAATAATTAATGGCGAATACTTTTTCTTTGCGCAGGATGTCCACAAAAAAAAAATATATATATACTCGCGACCATCCAATTTTTTAGTCGGCTCAATGGTTTACCCTTTTTTTTTTTTTTTTTTTTTTACTGCAGATGTACGAAAGTGGAAGAGAGTCATTCATGCGCTCGATCGGGGCGAGAATTTTTTTCAGCCAGGTTAACGGGGCGTACGTCGCCGCGGCTATACGCCCGCGATCACAAAAGCTTCCTTAGCTGCCTATAGGACTATTGCAGTTTGGCCGGCTGCTTTATATATATATATATATATATATATATATATATATTTTTTTTTTTTTACCAAGCACTTTTGAATTATGTGTACACTGTTAGGTTCGCATTTTTAAACTTAAATTTTGGGAATCTTTGCATCGTTGTGGCATCTATGATTGCGTGGTTTAAGAAATTTGTGCCGTAATACGTTTTTCATCCGTGAGTTCAGTCTATATCACTGCCATCAATTACAATCTCTGAGCACCATGATGACAGATGGTGGGGATGTGTGCTCCAAGAAGCTCGAATGACTTTAATGTCTCATAATTTGAAGAAAAAGAAGAGAAATTAGCCACAGCGCTTGCTGATTTGTTGAATTCGCAGAACAGAGAGATAATAGGACACACCTAGGGTAGCGCGTGCCTAATGATATCAATTTTTGTTTCGGCTGTTATTTGTATATATTTCGCCGTTCTCGACATGGGCGTTGACGGACATTGCACCGCTGCTCACGCCCCTGCCGGGGTAAGCTTTTTTGTTGTCACGACAATCTATCGCGCTATAGACGCGTCGATTTAACGCTCATGAAGTCTCGAGAGAACTGTCAATTGTTTAGTCAGAGCAACGACGCAGCAATCGCGAAGTGAGAGACGACTGCGCCTCACTCTGATAAAATGTGAGCGTGGGACTCTCGAGCAGCGTTAACTTGCTGATGATGCAGGGCGCTGCTTTGTCGTTGAGAATCTTTGTCCTGCGAACGCCGGCGAAAACGTTCCAGTGCTCGGCGTACCCTAGGCAGCAGCGCCTGTCAGCGACTGTCAGGAGCCTACTGGCAGTCTGCGAGCGCCGACGATTTATCGTCGCGATTTCAATTGGAGCATTTTATGAACTCCTGCGGCGAATATGAAACACCGCGAACATGAACTTCCGCGAACATAAAACCCGCGACGGCGAACCGCCGGGGCTCGCAGACGGAGGGTTCCGATGCTGTGCGAACGGTTGTTGGAGGACACTGCGTAGGGTATACGCCGGGCGCTGGAACGGCTTCGAAGCCATTCGATGGGCAAAGGATTCGCGACGACCAAGTAGTGTCTTGCATCTTCAGTAAGCTAACAGGGCTCGGGAGTCCCAAGCTTACATTTCCACAGAGCGAGCGCGGCCGGCCAGATCGAGGCGCAGTCAGCTCTCGCGTCGCGATTGCTACGTCGTTGCTCTACCTACACCGATGACATGTGCACCGGCATTCGAAACAGCCCTCTCGAGACTTTATACGAGTCCAGTAGACGGCTTTATAGCGCGATAAACCGTCGTGACAAGAGTAAAGCTCACCTCTGTAGTGGCGTAAGCAGCGTTCTTGACGCCCCGTCGAGAACGACGAAATATACACAAAAAACATTAAATATATTTAACACAGGAGGCAGAAAGAAATAAAAGCATGGCAGGGACACGGACAAAGTAGAAGGCGCGCTACGAAATACATACACTTACAAAATACACTGGAAACGACAGATAATTAGAGCTAAAAAACGGAAGATTGAGATGACGTCAACGCCGAAATAAGGCAATGCGCAGGGAAAGCAGCCGGCAAAACTGCAATAGTCCTATAGGCAGCTAAGGAAGCTTTTGTGATCGCGGGCGTATAGCCGCGGCGACGTACGCCCCGTTAACCTGGCTGAAGAAAATTCTCGCCCCGATCGAGCGCATGAATGACTCTCTTCCACTTTCGTACATCTGCAGTAAAAAAAAAAAAAAAAAAAAAAAAGGGTCGCGGGCCTATAGCCTAAGCAAACCATTGAGCCGACTAAAAAAATTGGATGGTCGCGAGTCTATAGCTCGGGAGACATACATCCCTCTATAGCCGGCTAAAGCACATTGTAAGGTCGGAGGCCTATAGCTTAGGTGACATAAAACGCTATAGAGACGGCTAAAGAAAGTTCGATGGTCGCGAGTCTATAGGCTTAGGGACATACACCACTCTGTAGCCGACTAAAGAACATTGAAAGGTCAGAGGCCTATAGCTTCGGTGACATAAAATGCTATAGAGTCGGCTAAAGAAAATTCAATGGTCGCGATTCTATAGATTTAGGGACATACTCCACTCTATAGCCGGCTAAAGCACATTCAATAGTCGCGGATCTATAGCATCAAGGACATACATATGTCTATAGCTTGCTAAAGAATATTGAATAGTCGCGAGTCTATAGCTGCGTAGTCCTAAATTATTCTATAGCCAGGTATAGAAATCGGAATGGTCGAGATTCTAAAGCTTTGAAGACATACATTTTTCTATAGGTGGCTATAGCGTGTTTTATGGTTTCTTATGGCTGACCATAGAGGGCCATAGAAGGTGATAGCTCACCATAGGATTTTCCATAGACGTCCATAGACCATTTTTGTATGGGTTAAAGGTTAGAGAAAGGAGAGGGCCTAAAATTAATTGAGATTTTTTTTAGTATCATGCAGCGCATCAGCAATGACAAAGGGCCACTGCGGGTCTGCATTGTGGGAGGCGGATCGAGCGGCATCCTCGCTGCACGTCAGATGCATGACGAGGGCTTCGAGCCAGTCATCTGCGAGCTGTCGTCCAGCCTGGGTGGCCTGTGGGCCTACCGCGGCGACAGCCAGGAAGGCCTACCGTCCGTCATGCGGTCTACCGTCATAAAGAGCAGCAAGGTACTGGGCGCATTCAGGCACGTATTCTAGAATACTTTTGACCGTCTTGGGAGTCAGGTTTCTCCCAAACCTGGTTTTTGTTTGATTCAGCTTTGCTTCGAATGGTTTATATTTGAATGCGAGTGCGTGTGGCGCGCGTACATACATTCCCAGCATTATCCTTGATGCTTGGGTAATTTAGCAATAGGTCTACTGAGATCGGCTAACAAAGAATGGAGAGGTGATATAGAAATTATATTACATGAATCAAAATGGCAACCATACGGGGAGCTTGGCGCTACTTTCCCAGGATCCAATGAATTTAGTTTAGTATAAAACGCTGTCAAAGTTACTGGCAGGAGCGCGTGGCTTCATCTATGGTTTTGTTTGCGAGAGAACGTGTGCAAATGATCTACGAGATCAAACCCCATGCTCGCGGTAGCAGCTTGGAGAGCGTTTTACACTAAGCATGAAACAGAGTAAAGTCTTGCTCGATCAAGAGACAGCAAAAATAGGGAACGATCAACCCCAAGCACATCCAGCATGTTCGTAGAGGTACCTTCGGCAGGCACGCAATCTCTCTGGCTTACTTCACGAGCACCGCAAAACGTACAACCCAGCATTTCCGCCGGGTTTGTGGAGCAGAGACGGCTGCCTCCGAGAAATCGCAAGCCTTCCGCGGAGCGCGAAAGCGCGACAGCGTGGACAGCGGGATGCGCGTGCGTTTTCTCAGACGAGGGTTTCCAACCTGATTCGGCGCTGACAGCGCGCTATCTACAATGCAAAAGAGCGATGTAAGATGTATTTCCACAGTAGGAGTATCTGGGCTCTGCGTCTCGCGAAATTGCGTGTAGCACATAGCGCATTGAAGCCTTAGTGCACTTGAATTGAGGGAATCGCGAGTGGAAGTTTATTGCACCCGCTAATTTAAATACTGGCTTCTATGCGAAGATGTGACGTCATACTCCCACTGCGTTATCCTATGGTGCGTGCACTGACTGTTGCCTGTTCTTGCCGCCTCCCGCGTCCTGCTGCTGTCCATTCTCTTTCGCGTCTCCTCGAGGCGCCAAGCAAAGGCGTCGGGCTGTGGATCGCTCAAACCGAGGTTCGATTCCCACTGAGTCGCTTGGCAGATCTCGAGAAAATATTTACGCCTCGTTACGAGTTTCGACGATTAATTCTGATTAAGAGCGCCTTCGTTTTTTTTGGCATTCTCTACTATGGGTTGTATCCTTTATGTTGCCCTGATCTTTGTGTAACCTTTTCCCATTACACTCGAGCTAGACACTTTTGCACAGAATCCAGCCGATATTCAGCTCGTATGCATTCTATAAAGGTTCATTAGAAAGTACCCTTAAAGCTTAAGGTAAAATAAAAAAAAAACAATCACTTGTGGTTTGGGAGTAATATAATCTTAAAGTGTACAGGGTGTCCCGCCCCTAAAAAAACTAAAACCAAACGGTTTTAGTAACTGAAAAATGTATGCATCACCGAACCGTCATTTTCCGCCGAAATGTATCGCTAGAGGACCGAACCAAATGCCAAAATGTTATAACCAAGAATAATATGTTATTCAAAAGTTATAGGCAATTTTCAGAATTTTTCAAATAAAAGATTGCAGCTGACGGAGTTCTCGAATTCTGTCAGCTGCAATAATTCTGTCTTATTGAGTATTGAATTCTATGAACTGTGATTTTTCTCCCCACTCCTGCAATAGCCCCAACGGGGCTGCAGTATGTAATAATAAAAAAATACAAAGAGCTCTATGGTGCCAGTCTCCAAAAACGGGAAAAAATGGACCCCGTTTTTTCATTAAACAATTTTAAAATATCACAACTTTTCATAAGACAACGCATATTACTGAAACTTTGTAATCTGGTTCGGAGCTCTAGCGCTGCTTTTTGGTGTAGGATAAGCCTTCAGCGATGCCTATTTTAATTTTGCGATAAATAAACTCTGTATTTGCTCATCTGTTTAGATTTTCTTTTGGAGGGGGGGGGGGGGGGGGGCTGGGGGGGCAGAGAGGGACACACGTACATCGGTAGTGTGAAATATGTTTGGGAAAGCTTTCTTTCTTTCGATGACCTTGAGAAAGTTGCTGGTATTTTTTTTATATAAATTACACTTATCAGGGAAACAAGGTGCAAGTGAAAAGTTTCGGTGAAACATTCGCTACATCAGAAGCTCTCAAATCTGGAGCGATATTTTCGTCATCGTCTGAAAACCCGGCGCTCACTAAAGCAAAGGCTGCTTATATCCGCGGTATTCCGTTTCGCAAAAGTACCAACTACCAGCTCAAGACAAGGGTTTATTCGATCAGTTTATGATTATTTGACAGGTTGTGAGAACGCAGCGCTTTCCGATATAAAAAGCAAGGAACAAAACGGGGAGCGAGAAGCGCAGCCTCAGTTGCTCATACCTAGGGATTCCGTGTTTTCGGATAAATCTGAAAAACCTCGAAAAACATCCGCCGGTAAAATTTTTGTCAATTCGGATTTATCCGATAAGCTCCGAATTTTGATGTGCCCATAACCCCCCCCCCCCCCCCCCCCCTTTTCCACAACAACAACAAAAAAGTATTTTTTATTTTATTTTTTTATAATTTGAGCAGCGCAGGAGTAATGGTCCTGGGAAAATGACACCACAATTATATTTGAAGCCTCGGACCGGTGTCAAAAGGGGGTCTTACGGCTTGTCTCGTCAAGGTTGGTTCAGGGAAACAGGTGATCGTACCATTCGTGTCACGACAAAAGCCAGTCTTTTGGTTTGCAGTTTGGGCCATGGAGTTTGGGATTTAGAGAAAGGATTGGGTATGTTTCTGTGGGTAACAGTGAAACCTATGGACCATAGATATTGTATAAAATAGGGAAGAGGGGCAGTTGAATCATCTCTATTACATCCATAACCACTCCACCTCGCGCGGCCGCGGGATAGATTGATGGGATGATTATGAGCTTCCTTGCGGATACCTCCGGCAGTTTATTGATTTTAAGGTATCAAGGTTTATCGAAGCCACACTTGTGTGCAACTTTTGTCGTGGGACAAATTAGTATTGCCAATGACACCAACGCCAAATTCAACTGAAGAAATCTTAATTGATACAAGCGCCGTTTTATTCTTTTATCAGGAGTACGTTTTGCATCCGTTTATTATTTATTATTTTTAATAAGAAACACCGCGAAATTAATATCCAAATTTTAGAAAATCGGGGACTTGCTAAAAAAATAAACTCCGATAAACACCGAATTTTCCCTAAAAAAAACTTCGAAAAACACCCTCCGAATTTCACGAAAAATAGGCTCCGAAAACACGGATCCCTACTCATACTCATACCTTATGATTCAGTGTTTTTGAAGTTGGATCGAAAAGCGCAGGGCCAAAGTAGAAATTCAACGCCGGAGTTTTCTGAACCGCCCGCTACAGAAGAAAAGCTGTGCGGGGTGTAGCGTTTCCGCAGCGTTGCCAAGACGAAAGCGTCTTCTCCGTTTCTAATTCTCAAATAGGATGTTTTAAAGAGAACTACGAAATAGGTGTTATGAAAATGGTGGACTCAACGGCAATCATTGACAGGAGGCGCTGAGCAGCCTGACCAACTGCCGCTTCATTGAAGCGCGATTCAAGTGCAAAGATAAATGCGTTTGCAAGTTCACTTGTGCATTGTTTGCGAAAGCGCCCCCTATTGAGAAAGAAAGATATTCAACCATACATTCGATATAGCATAATACGCCTTAAAAGAACCTTTGACGTATTATGTTATTTTTTTTCAATAAAAAGACGCGCAGTCCAATTTGATGGTTGATCATGGTTGTTTACCACATTTTCTCTGTCAGAAGGCCCGCAAATGGGATTGTTGTCGTTCCTCTGTCTTTAATAATTTTTAGTTAGCATGATTTGAATTCAATAGATCAGACGCAAAACACCGACACTATGTCGAGCATCTTGGTATGCGAAGGCAAAAGGAGACACAGGAAACACAAAAACACGTCAAACACCGACAGCCTTCGTTGGAATGTGTTCGAATACTAAGATGTTTAACCAATACCCTCTCCTAATGTTATCTATCTTGAGAATTGTTATGAACGTAATACGTGTATAATTTAAGAGAGAATGTCTCGAAACAATTAAAATTATTAAATGTGCTGCCAAAACTGCTTCATTTGGATTTTTTGTTTGGTATTATCTCCCATCTCTCTATGGCCACACATTGTAGTTGTTTTTTTTTTTTTTTTTTACTTGTTTTTTTTTTAATAAAGCTCCTTCTCCAAGAGGTTCTATGAGCGAACTGCGCCTAAAGTTCAAAATGGAGACAAAGTGGCCTAGATTGCCCGATTATTCTAGATCTACAGTTCTCGACACTATACGGAGAAACGATACCGGCTCGTTTTACTTTAAATTAGTATTAGGCGGCACCATATTTTAATGCTTACGTTTGTGCCCTAGACTACAATCTTGAACAAGACTACAATTTTAGATTGCAGCCTTTACACATCAAAACAAAAAATTTAAAAAGAAAAACAAGCATCATTTTTTTTTTTTTTAATTATGAAACCAGATGAACTTACACAAAGTATATGAGGAGAGATAGGATAAAAGACATCCGATCGCTGGTCGGATATCCTATTTCTCCTCACATTACAAGTATGTATAATCAACTAGCTCAGCTCCTTTTCATCGTAAGGGATCATCTCTTGGCATTCGCGTCATCATGAGATGTGTATCTGAGGCAACTTACTTTCCTAGCACATAAGTAGAAAATTCTAGTGTTATTTCCCATTCATTGGGCCAGCTTAAAAGTACCTTAGGTCCCTTTGATATCGGTGAATCAGCCCGCGCACCAGGATTTCTAGCACATGCAACTCGCGGACGACCACCAATTGATTCGCAGCCAACCATAAGGATCTCTTAGCCATAGGTCATGCGAATATTGTATTGAGGGTGTTCTTTTATGCAATTAATTTGTATCTATCTTCATATACACCCCATTTTTTGTGAAGACATGATGTATTTTTTTCACTCTGCATTGCTTTTATTCTAGTGCTTGATTGATTGCTCGAATATTCATTTTCATACTAATTAACTGTTATTCTTCTCTTATCGTCACTATTTATAAAGGCCTATATGCCAAGACAGCGTTCACTGTTCTCTATTTCTGCAGCGACTTTCCCCCTCCCAAAGAGGCTCCCAACTTCATGCACCATACCAGGATGTTGGCGTACATCAGGAGCTACGCAGACCATTTTGGCATCACGGGTAAAGTGCGCCTGCGTCGCGAAGTCCTCCGGGTAACACAAGGTGAGGACTACGACTCCACTGGTCGCTGGGACGTCGTCATCAAGGATCTCAACGGTGACGTGGAGTGCAGAGAGACCTTTGACGCAGTGTTAGTGGCCTCGAGGCACTACAGGTTCCCTAACGTTCCCACGTTCAAGGGCCAGGAGAAATTCAAGGGCAGGATCGTTCACACGCACAGCCTCAAGGTCCCGGACCAGTTCAAGGACAGGAGGGTTGCCGTCGTTGGCATCGGAAACTCCGGCGTCGACGCTGCCGTTGACGCGTGCCATGTGGCTGCCGAGGTGAGTCTGATCTGCTTGAGGGCGGACACATTGTATTACTTTATTTATTTATTTATTACATGTTACCCCGCAGCGCCAAGAGGCATTATTGCAGGAGAGGGGGGGGGGGGGGCGGAAGGTGTGAGGATACATTTGCACAAGAATTACAGCCGTCAAATACAGAAACACACGAAAAAAAAAAGCAAGCTCGCAAAACAAAAAATTGGCTTGCAAAACTATAACATTTTAGCAAATGAATCTACAATGGTATTAAGCTTTAGCCACCAATATAATTTTTCGTACAAGCAAAGGTATGAAGACACAAAGCACCGTGTTACAGACCAAGCATTTTGATTACAAGTGAAAAAAGAGAAAATGCACTTTCCTTATTCCCAGCTGTCACGTGACAGTTTGTCAAAAAAAATTATCAGACGATGGAATTGAAATTATTTACTCTGGCAATACGTTTCATTGTTCAACGGTATTCGGGAAAAATGAGAATTTGAGTATATTAATCCTAGCTCAAAATTCTCTATTTTTTTTTTTTTTGGAATGATCGAATCTGCGTGACACAAAGTGCGGCAGTTCAATTGATTTAGTTTTATCCAGTCCAGTTTGATCATAATAGATCCTATGCAAAAATTTTAAACGGAGGCGGCGTCTTCTAGAGTTCAGAGGTTCCCAGTCTAATTGACGTTTTAGGGCAGTAACACATTGAAATTGTAATTTTTTGTAACGAACCTACCAGCTTTGTTCTCGATTTGTTCAATTTTCTGTTCTAGATAGCGTTCTTTGGGGTCCCTGAGCACGCAAGCGTGCTCCATAATAGGCCTCACATTAGAAACAAACAGGGTGTTTTTTTTTTTAATTGGAAGGACACTTGCGAAAATTCCTCCTGAAACAATTTAGCACACGGTTAGCTTTAAATGTCATGTAGTCTACATGCGCTCTCCACGTAAGCATTGTGCAGCGTAGGCATTACAGAAGACACACACGTCAACAGGATCAGGACAATGCGTGGTACCTTTGCTCGCGAAAAAACAAAAACAAAAAAAAAACGATTTTGCATGCAAGCAAACGGAGCTGCTTGCGTCCACATTGCCTCACTCATGGGAAACTTCGATGAGGCTCTTTTTCAAACCAACTTTTTCACTCTCGGCTTTTGACTGTTAGATTCTAAATTTTCGTTCATTATAAGCATGGACCTGATACATTCACTTTCTAAAGTGACTAATTTGACATACCATGTAAAATCTCTACACTCCACGTCGCAGACGACAGCGTTGCTTTTGAAAGTGCCAGTTTTACGCGCGAGTTCTGACAAGGAAGGCATTCTACTGCACTAAGCACAGGCTCCGGTACGCTTATCTGCAGCGTAGGCATTTAAAACAAATTGGGTCTTTGTATGTTTATACAGCCGGACGTTTCCCTGCCTCAACGTGCGAATTGTCTCTCAGCTGTAAATGAGAAATTTGGCCAGTGTTTTACAGCCTGGGGTCTTTAACGTGCACCAGGCAGTAGTGAAACACGACTGCTCGCCGTTTCAATGCTCATCCAGATCGAAGCGGGCAGGGGTGGGGATTGAATCCAGGATCCCTGGGCTCTGCATTGCGAGCTTTCACTCCATGCGCTCCGCGCTGGTACGCGGAGCAGAAAAAATATATTATAATTTACAGTATTCTATACATGTAATGCTTTACATTATAAACAGGCAGAGCGTTACATTTCCGTTAGATTTTATATAGGGTTCGGAGCGCTCGGCAAGAGCCTATACTGCCCAAGGAAGTCAACACCTCGTGTCTACAGGTAAAGACCACCAAGTTTGAACCTCCCGTGATGCTTTCTACAAAAAAGTTCTCCGCTGCCACAATGGATCTGCTGTCGAGGGGACCAAAGTTTGCTCCAGATCTTTCTTCGTTGAAGGTGGACCAGCTAGCCTCTGTGCATCAAGTCGCGTCGTCTATACCTGAACATCAACGGCAAGACTTTCTGGGCTCGGCAGTGCGTGCAGTGTGTCACCATCAACCCCCTCGGCCAAGCAGGCTTCCACTGCGTGCGGCTGTGCAAGAACTTCGCCATGAACACCTAAAATTACTTGAATCGGACAAAACGGGTGTTTTCGTAATTTTAGAAGAAAGTGCTTTTAATGATAAGGTTCTCGATGCCTTTTCAAAGAATTTTGAGCCCTTAAAAACTATGCCCTCGGGTTGACTGCGTTCGAGGGGAAAGGAACTTTGTTCCTCCTTGAACCTGACCTCTCTTAAGAACGTCATTGGTAGTCCTGCCAAACAGTATTTGTCTGTGTTCTTTACTGCAAAATCTCACAAGTATGGAGTTCCCTTCAGGAGCATAAATTCAGAAATTGGTTGTTGGCAAAAGCCTCTGGGTCGTTATCTACAAAAACATTTGTCTAATATCATCCTCCCTCAGCCTTTCAAGAGTCCAAAACTCCATTGAAATAATCCCCCGCTTCGATTCGCTTCATTTTTGTTCCATCCCACATTCAGTTATGTCTTTCGACATTGAAGATATGTATTACAGCCTAGAACCAAAACTCATCTTAGATTCTGTGACTAATGCAACCCATGAACACGTAATTTGCGACTTTCAAAATTCCTCCGGTGTTTCGGTTGAGGGCTTCATCGACCTGATAGATACTATTTACAGTGTACTTTTGGTAGAATACGAAGGAAATATTTACAGACAAAAGAAGGGAGTTTGCATAGGCTCTTACCTTGCACCTGACCTCAGTGAAATATTTCTTCTTTTTGTTGACAGGGCTATTAACGATCAGCTGAAAAAGTCCTTCCAGGGTTGCCCAGTTTTTAGGTATGTTGACGATTACTTGGTCATTTATCCAGACGCTGCGTCCGCTGACCGCATCTTTGAAGTTTTCCAAGACTTTGCGGCAGGGCTAATTTTTACCAAGGAAAATTCTTCAGTGGAAGGATTACAGTTTCTGGATTTACGATTGCATCCTCATTCCTCAGGTGTTTGTTGGGCCTTCCAGCAGAGGTCGGAGAAACCAGTCCTTCCTTTCACCAGTGCGCACTCCAAGTCCATTAAGCATGGCCTAGTAAGGTCACTTTTCAAGTCCTCATTCTCCAAGTCGTGCACGCATATCTCCGAAAGTAGCCTCAAGTTGCAGCAGCACAGGTTAGAAAAAGCAGGCTTTCCTGCTGACCTACTTCGTTCCACCCTTGAGAGGTTCATTATCAAACCACAACTTCCGCAAGCTGTTTCAAAAAAGAAAGGTCCTTTCGCTGTGATTCCCTACATGCACAATTCCGCGCACCGTTTAAGGTCAATCGCGTCCAAATTCGACACGAACGTGGTTTTTTCTTGTCGTATGCGCCTCAAACAGATGTGCAAAAAGGTTAATGGGAGCGACAGTCCCCGAGGGTGTAATATAAAACATGCCAAAAAGTTCGTAGAATGCGAAGAAAGAAAGGTTTATTCGATTCCGCTAAGCTGTGGCAGTCAGTACATTGGTCAGACTGGGAGATGTGTCAACCACTGACTCAGAGAACACAACTTGGAAGCATCAAAGGCTTCAACTGAGTCGTATCACCCTATTTTCGTTCACAGCCGCACATGCGATGACTGTACTCCTCATTTTTCTGATACTAAAATACTGGGTGGGCACAACAACAGATTTGGGAGAGAAATCATCGAATCATTTGCCTGTTAACAACAACTGTTAACAACAACATTTCTGCACCTTCATTATCATTGACAAAGACAGAGGTCGAATTCTTAACACCAGAGATGACTAGAATACTGACATCTCGTCGTGACGCCTACATGCTTTTTAAACTCTTATATTTATAGTACATTTCCCTTTTTGGACTGCAAACAAGAATAATTCTGCATTATCACTGACAATGACAAAGGTCGAATTCTAAGTAATCGGAGATATCTAGATTACTGATCCGCTTTTCAAACTTTTCTATTTAGTGTATAACCTCTCCTTTATAACTAGTATCTCCTTTTTTCCTCTTTGAGAACGTTGAGACCCTTGGGGGGCTGTTTTATCGTTGTACCATTCTATGTTGTTGCTAAATGAATGATGTCTTGTTCCCGTCCTTGTCCTCTCTGTTTTATACTTTCAAGTTTTGTATTGGAAAGTGTTGTTCCAGATGCCTTTATTGCGCTTAGTGGTTTCATCTTAGAATTTTTATAAGATGTATAGTCATGCCATTGATTTTTAGGCCATTTTGTTTGTGACAGCCACAATAAAACTTTGTCATTTACTTTCAGAATTAGGTCGTCTTCATCTATTATAAAGCCCACCCATGAAGCATGTACTATCACACGCACAGAGGGCCATAGTACCTTTCTTTAGGGGGTAAAAGTGATTCCGTCAAGTGTACATTTAACCTGTAATAAGGTGGTAAACTGTGCCAGTTAGTTGCTGTTATACATGATGGGGAAAACAGCTCGGAAAGTGCGGACTACGAAGAACAAACACGACAGGACAGCACTGTCCTGTCTTGTTTGTCCTTCGTAGTCCGCGTTTTCAGTGTTGTTTTCCTCATCGTTTACATTTAATTCCAAAGTGGATCATAGTTCCCTCCTAAAGCAGGTAAAAGCAGCGCCCTCAATTATGTCGTCTTACCTCTTAAAAGGGTTAAACTTCCCCCCTAAAGGAGGTAAAGGCTGACCCTGAAAGGATGCACTTTTAGCACCAAAAGGAACTAAGGTTACCTCCGAAAGGAGGCAAGGTTGCACCCTAACGTAGGGGGTACGTTTGCACCGTCGTTGTAGGGGGTAACGTTACCTCCAAAAGGGGTTGCCCTGTGTGCAAGTCGGTTACCCCCTTAAGGAGGGTACTACAGTACCCTTTTTTTAAAAGTGTACGGTAAGAGTACCTCAGTCACATTCACGCTTTCAAATACCGCCGATCATTGTTGTGGAAACGCGGAAGTCACTTGCCATGAGGGGGTGCTCTGCGCTCATTCGCTTTTATGGGCTGCTTATTTCAGTGCTGCTCCGCCATTTGCTTCCAGGGGCCGCTTGAAACACAAGCATCGTCCACTGGCATATTTAACGCTACTTGGATGACACACGCCTACACATCTAGGGGCTTTAGCTGCCATGCTCCTTCCACTGCTCTGGCGGCCAGCTCTCCGTCGTAATATTGGCGTACTTTTGACGCATCCATATGACTTTGATAATGCGAGACATTTTGACACTCACAAGGCGGGCACAGGCGTTGGGTCGGCTGCCCTAGAAGGATCGCGAGCGGCATCCCCGTCGCGGTTCGGCCATAATTCGGCGGCGCCGGCGGCTGGCTCAGCCAACGGCGCATGGCGACCGCGCCGTTGCTTCTCTGTGCACTTGCGCGCAGCATAAACGAGAAAAAACAAAAAAACAACAACACAGAAACACATGCGGTCAGAGACGATCGGTGCGGACGCTGTGGAGAAGAGAAGGAACGAGCAACTACGGACGACGAAAACGAAAAGGGGCACACTGACACCGTGTTCCTACGACTTGAAGAACTAGTTCCAACAAAATGCCTTTGTATTGGCCATTGTAGATTTTGTAGAATAAAAAAAAAAAAGAAACTGGGAAACACAATTATGCCCCAAGAACACACTATAATGTTGCGTTTTGTCAGCTTTGATGATCAGTTCCAGTGTTTGTGTTAACATTTTGATCGCGGAAAACGCGCAGCGGTACGAGCTGCGCGAGCGCGGTGGTGCGACGACACTTCATCGTTTGCCCGCGTTGCTGTGCAGTGTGCGGTCCTTGTCCGGATGAAGATTTTCGTTTCCGTGCCGACTTCGCGTTTGAAGAGGGTGTATGCCGGCTTTAAGTGGAGCGACGTTGAGTGTTTCTGACAGCTTCACTTTCGGTGTTGTTGCGAACCAGGGATCTGGGATTACACGTTTGGAGTTTGTTGTTCTCGTAAGTACATTGTGCTTACCCCATGCTTTCAACGGACGTTCACCCTGTTCTTGCCGATCTCTAGCGCACAATCGCCGTGACGCTTAAACAGCTAAAGCTAAAGTTGTCTGCATTGTGATCTGCGTTCTTCAGAGTAGTTTCACATTCGAACTTCTATGTTGTATAGGCGGTGTTTGATGCAATAATAAACGTAAATAATTTATTACAGATCACTTGCGTCCCTTTTTTCTTCCCATTTTAGGTACTATAAGCTAATTTAGCGCATTATCGATCTATTGCGTTCGAACTAACGTTTTCCTTCCCGTTTCCGGTGGCAAAAAAAAAAAAAAAAGTCTGTCGCAAAAATGTGTTGTGCTTGGTTAGACCCTCGATTCAGTGTCAAGTTGTCACTCAATGTTGCGGTGTGGAAGTGATATATATTGGCATTGCGTGCTTGGGTGTTTTGTATGGAATCCTGCCTCAATCCTATTTCGTAGTTCGATTTGTGCTCTGCAGAGAGCTTTAATTAAAGTTCGCACATGTATGCGGCACGTTCTTTGTGTGTTGTAATAAAAAAACATGTGGCTGATTTAAGACATCATTTCTGTTCGTTTTTTCCTGCAAGTTTTGAGCGGCTTTTGAATCGACTTCGCGCAAACAAAAAAGTGGTAGTTTTCGCCCAGAATCCGCAAAGAAACGGAAGCTATAGTTGTATCACGGTTGCGCAATGCGGTTGGAATGGTGCCACCAGGTACCTGAGGACGGAGGTGCGACGTGGTTAATTCGCATATCAGTCGTGTTTGGCGTCGTGGAGGCCACCTGCAACAGCCACTAGTGATCCGTGAAGTGGGTAAGCGCGGTGGAAGTTTCTAAAACCATCCAATATTACGCGTTACTGCCAAAATGGGACTTCGCATAACGCGAGTAATGTTTGAAAACAAGTATTTCAAACAGTCGACACGATGATTCGCCCTTCGTTGCGCAATTCTGGGTGGGACACCTGGGCTGCCCTCTTGCTCGTGTTCGCTTGTTTCGCGTGGCTCGGCGGACAGAGTAAGTTTTGACCAAGTCGCGACTCCCCTCTCCTCGGTCTCCTCGCGGAAAGAGGGGAGTGGTCTCCAAGTTGTAGATGAGAAATTTAGCCAGTGCTAGCCTGGGGTCTTTCACGTGCACCACGCAGTAGTGATAAACGACCGCACGCCGGTACGATGCTCACCCAGATCAAAACGGCTAGGGGTGGGGATTTAGCCCAGGATTCCTGGGTTCTGCGGCGCGAGCTTTCGCTCCATGTGCTCCAAGCTGGTGTAGGCTAACCCACTCGGACACTGAACCTCCTCACCACATTCCGGTGACCGAAGAGTCTGCTTTTCGCTCAGCGTCGACCGCCGCTCCCCCGGCGCACCGCCGCTCCGTTGAAAGGGTTCCTCAAGCCCCGCCGCGAAGGACCGGATTGAAAGTGGACACAAAATTGGGCAGTAGTTGTTGTTAGAACGTTCTTTATTGCCCTCCTTCCAGTCTGAAAACAAAAAAGGAGCACAAATTGCCACCCGGTTTAAAACTAGTTATTTTCTCACGCCCCATCACAGATCTGGATTGCATCTGACATATTTCATTCTCATTTGGTCTGACATTTTCGTATGCGAGTTGTCATGCGGCTTCCCGATTCGGGCTGTTGTCTTCTCCGCCGATTGGTCAGCTGTCTAGCAATCTATTGCAGAACAGGCGACTTAGACAGAGTTTTCAATCGTCGTACGTAAATGGTCGCACTCAAAGCCAAAGGTAAGAACCAGTCTTTTCTCGGGGGCTGGTGGCGATTGTATGGGGCGTCTTAAGTGGATTTTACTTTTACTATGTCCTAAAACAAATTTCAATTTAATTAGTAGTTTTCCATGACTGACCCTGCCAAATGGCTTCTTAAGTTTCAAGTATATCTACATGTCCCCTACCATCATCGACTTCACAAAGAAAATGCTCAGTTTCTACAAGCTGGGTCACT
The DNA here is from genome assembly GCF_016920785.2 of Ixodes scapularis. Lineage (NCBI taxonomy): Eukaryota > Metazoa > Arthropoda > Arachnida > Ixodida > Ixodidae > Ixodes > Ixodes scapularis. The sequence continues at coordinate 618,618 of NW_024610169.1, forward strand.
GCCAATTGGCCCTCACGAAACCCATGTTGGTAATCGCTCAGAAACTTGTTACAAGAAAGAAACCGTCTGAAACGTTTGAAAACTATATGCTCTAAAACTTTGCATGACGACGAAGTTAAGGCAATGGGCCTATAGTTGTAGACATAGGTTGCTTTGCTGCCTTTTGGCATAGGAATTATTTTACCCATTTTTCGTTTTCGCAAAGAACCGAAAACGATTTCTTTTTGAAAATCCAGTGTCAAATTGGGGATGGTTCGGCCCTTTTAGCGCGCTCGTTAATTTTTTTTTTTTAATATGGGTAATTGCGTTTCGATAGGAAACATTTTAGAAAAATCCAGTTCCCTGCTGAACGCAGAATATAAAGTTTAGAGCCCTCAAGCCTATCTTTGTACTACGGCAAATACTCGCAAACGAATCCTTTTTGAGGAAACGGGTCTCAAAGTGAGAATGGTTCGGCAGTTTTTTAGGCACTGGCTCATGTTTTTAATTTATTTTCGGCATCCGCGCCTCTCCAGGGAACTTTCTGAGGTCAACCCAGTTCCCAGCTAAAGGTAGAATATAAAAATATTAGAGACCTCGATCCCAACCTGGTACTATAGAACGTTCCATTAGGGTCATAGCAGACAGGGTACTAGACAGAAAAAATGCTCTCTCCCTCTCACCCCGCATGTCGTCTGCTCCGCCGAGTGGGAAGTACCTGGTATCCGGCTGGCGTGCAAACTCTGTTTAAAATCGCGTCATTTTGGAAATTTCAAGCGCAGATGCGCAGATTTTGGCACGCCAGTTGTCGTGTAATATTATGCTAGATAAAAAGACTAACAGGGTCCAATTGTGCCGTTACCTGCGTGCAAATAAAAAAAAAAAAGAAATAGGGGAAACTGTTTCTGATTGGCCGGTCTCTCCGGCGAAAAGTAAGTCCGGTTGCTGTACCTTTTTTTACTATGCAAAGTTCGTACTGGTGTAGGCCTCTAGCGAGCATTAGTAGAATTCTAAAATAATAAATAAAACGTGCTCTCCTGCCGCAATACATGCAGTAGCTGAGGGTACTACTGCCGGCTGACTCAACTGCTATTTAAGTTACGGAAAACAGATATGCTAGTTGTTCATTTACCGAAATATAAAAACAGAGAGCTATAGGCTGATTTTGGAGTTGCCATAACTACTCTAAGAACGCAAACCACTTCACAACGGCAGCCACGAGCGAGAGTTCGATGTTCGGTAGAGCCCGCCGATACAGCCCAAAGATGGAGAATGGCAACCTCCCGTTTTGTCGTCTGCTAGCGGAGTCGGGCGCGTGCCCTCTCTCTCGTCTGACCCCGTCAAATCCACTTAATTTCTCGGATGTATGGAGAGGGCGCTGCTATCGAACAAATAGGTGCTGCCCAGAGAGCGCTAAATGGAATGGTCTATAGACCATTTCTTCAAGGGCGCCGCCATCTTGAATTGTCGTCACCTCCAGTATGGGCGAAAACATTGTGCTGCCGTCGCCACGCTAGTAGAATACACTTAGGATATAAGCGTAACCGTCACACATTATCGTTTTGCCTCCCCCTTATTTTTTTACTAGTTACAGGTTGAAACGTTTTAGTATTTTTTCGTCGCCCATACCGGATACGCCTATTAGGTGGCTGGGGACGAGAGTACACCAAAAAGGTCCATAGAAAGTACTCCAAAGTAAATTCTTTTTGACAAAAACGGTACCACAGTGGGGATGGTTCGGCTGATTTTAGGCATTCGTCCATCTTTTGAAATTGGGGCTCACTTCTCGAGGAAACTCAGGGGAGAACTTCGAGCGAACTTCTCGAGGACAACCCAGCTGAAAGCGGTATATAAAATCTAGAGCCCTCCAGCCCATTTTAGTACAATGTAAAATACTCGTAAACAAATCCCTTTTTGAGAAAATGTATTTCAAAGCGGGGATGGTTCGGAAATTTTTTCGCCTCCGTTAATTTTTTGAAATTTGGGCACCCGCGCCTCGCCGGGAACCTTTTGAGGACAATCCAGTTCCCAGCTAAAGACAAAAATTAAAATTGAGAGTTCGAGTCCGTCCCTGTACTATAGAACGTAATGTAAAGCAAATTATTTAAAAAACAAACTGGTCCCAAAGTGGGGATGGTCCGGCTAATTTTAGGAATTCGTTCATCTTTTGAAATTTGTGTACTCGCGCATCACCAGGGAACTTTTTGAAGGGAACCGAGTTCCCTTATAAAGACGGAACATAAACTTCAAAGCCCATCGTGGTACTACGACCAATACTTAAAAAAATGAATCCATGTTGAGAAAATTGATCTCAAAGTGGAAATGGTTCGGCTTTTTTTACGCATTTGTTCATCTTCAGTTTTTAGTTTTGCACCCGCGCCTAATCCAGGAGCTTTTTGAGGTCAGCTAAGAAGTTAACTGGTGTTGAAATACAAAATTTACGGCCCTTGAGAATAAGCGGCTGCCATAGAAAATCCTCTCAACTAAGCCATATTTGTGTCGACTTGACTCGAAGTAGACATTGTTGGACTGAAGTTCATGGTTTCGGATTCAGGCACCCCGGCCTCGTTCGGGAACATTTTGAGATCGGCCGAAGTTTTCTTTGGTGAAGAAGCACAGACTTTAAGGCCGCCGAATACAAGCCTCTGCTTATGCCAAATCTTGGTCTCTTCGATGAATGAGATATCAAGTCGGATATTTCAGTACGCTATTTTGAAATTTTTTTATTTGTTTGTTGTTTGTGTTCAGGGTGATTGGGATAATTAATCTATTGTGAATATTTAGTACGTGCCGAAAGATTACGTTTGACATCGAATGTTAAGTTCACAAGAACGATCATCCTCTCCTAAATCGCACAATCACCGCAGTGCTTCCCTTCCTTACAGAAAAGGTCACTGTTGTAATCACGTAGCAATATTCATAACTAAAAGGTATTTTGAATTTCGTTTATAATTTTATATTATCTCAATACAAGCAGTTGTTTTGTTTTCTAGCTTATGTCAGTAGCAGAATACTGGAAATGACAGTGAACATCTAAACGATAATGAATCCGCCTTATTTAGCAAATTGGTCTGAGGAACCCAAGAAACTAATTTTGAGAAAAAAAAAAGTACCAGGCACATTATCCCGTTTTGTGCTTTACTGTAGTCAAATGGCACATCTTGTAGTTTTCTTTCTTTATTTTTTTTTAATTTTTTCTCGTTTGTATTTTGTTGTTTCTCAAAAATTAGTGTGAGGTACCTCGAAAATATATTTTTCTTCAGATGTAATGCACATCTTGGACACTATATAATGCCGCGCGCAGGGCTGAGAAAGCAACGCTCGGTCACAGACCTCCAGAAAGTTCTGGTTTATTTATGCACCGCACGTAACTTCTATCATTTATTCCTGCTTTTGTTTTCTAGAAAGTGCGTGTTCATTCTCGCCCCGATCACGCGAGGCTCGAGCCGCTTTCGCCGAATCTTCGAGATAGCGACGCACCCTAGATAAGAGGCCGCCCGCGACTTTGTCGAGTCAGTTTTTCGCCTCAGCGTTCGATCGTGCTGCTTCGCCGCCTTCGACGCCCGCGACGCTCTGTTATTATTCATTCTTTTTTCTTTTATTTTCGGGCACAAGTTCGCCCCATTAAACTTTCAGTTTACTCGGTCATTCATCGCCTCGTCACTTATCATCCGTGACAATATTCTGCCGTAATATCGGAGAGGAAACCTCGTTAATTCGTACTGTAATAACAATTTTGTTATACTCAAGAATAAACTGTAGACTTCGATTAACTTAAATAGTATGCGTAGTGGCAATATATCGAAAAGATTATTCGACTGAAGAACCGGCAGTTTACACGTCATCATCCTGAAATTTTGGCACAAGAAAAGCGGTATGTGACAGAATAGAGTAGTAGCACATAAAATTGTTCAAAGCGTAGCGTTCCGGCGTTGTAACCATATTTGTGTATGAAATACATGGGCTTCTATGGGAGCGCTGCCGTAACCCGCCAAGAGATGGTGCAAGCATGCGATGGCACAAACGCCTGGTGATGAAAGCCCAGTACGGGTTTTAAGACAGTTGGTCATGAATTAGTAACTCTTACAGGAATCTGATGAAATCGTGTATCCCGCATAATATTCAAACAACATTTTTTTTCATTAACTTCTCAACGTCCCAAAAATAGACCGAAACAGCGGTTTGTTTTGTCATCGAACATTAGGTTTATGTTACTTTCCAGGACCTTTACATGCATCGGAACATATGTGACGGTCAGAGCCGTATATGTAGAAAGTTTGGTCAATGGGAGGTGCGAACAGAGCCAGGGCGTGCGGCAGACTCGGAAAGAGGGTTTGGCATGCTCTCTTGACCAACCAGAAGCCGAAAAGAATCCCCTAGCGGTGGTAGCGTGAAACAGTTCTGAGCCGATCGATCATCGAAGGTCTCTGTTCGTATATGGTTTTAATAAGTGCGTAAGAGTGAAGTGTAGTAACTCTTTGTGGTTGAAAATAGGGTGCACGTGTTGTTTCATCATGATCATGCAGAAAGATGTAAGAAACGAATGCGCCGCTCAACTCTGTTTTGCGCGGACAGAGTGTGACCGCTCTGACGGCAGATTCCCGGCGCTCGGCGTTTGGCGTAAGGATTATGTCGATCTTTCCGCTAGTCGCACTCTTCCACCATCATTTTAGATGAGTGTGATTGAAACATCAGGTGTACCATATTTTCAGCCATCGAGAGTTACTCCAATGCAGTTATCAGGTTTGTTTCTCGCGACCACCGCCAGGGTATTATTTCCGGCTTCTGGTTGGTCACATTCGAATTTCTGAAGACGCCCTGGAACACGCCCAGCCCGCTTTCACCCAATGGCGCCGCTTCATTTGTCTCCTATACTTCCCAACGAATGGCCAAACTCTCTACATATACGGCTCTGGTGACGGTCATCGACACACAGGGTTGGTTGCCGTCGCTCTATGAAGCGCAGAAACTGCTCCCCGCTTTCTAGTACAGCCCACCCCGGTTTATGCGTGTAGGTATGCCTCGGGGACGACTGCGCAGCTACTTCGTCTCGCCGGAGGATGGCTTTGAACGTCTCTCAAACGGGTGACAGGCGTCAATTTCACGATGACGTAGAGGCGTCAAAGAGGGCAGAGCTGCGGCGCGTGTGTTGCGACTTGCTAGGATGGGTTCCTCCATCCTTTTACGCCACTCCCGTGACCTTTTTCCTCAAATTTCGAAACCTAGTGATCTAGAAGGCGACTTGTGAAAGGGTCTTTGGGTAAAAATCATGTGTCTTAAGAACCGAACTCCAAATTGCGTTACGGCATTTTGTAGAGCTAGTTGAACCCCTCTACCTTTGTGTCGCATGAAAATGAAATTATGCTGTCCAGATTAAAAATATCAATGTTGCTTAATATAATAAAACAAGCTCTTTCTTTTGTAACTGTGCTTGTCATGTGAATTTTCCAGGTATGGTTAGATGTCAGAAACAAGCAAAGGTACTTCCATTCTCAATACTACTTTCTATATACCGCTGCTATACAGCTTTTACTAGAATATAAATCCTTTCGTTTCCTTGTACACTGTGGGTTCTTTGTCTTCGTTAGGTTGGTTGTAAGATGGCGCTCTCTGAGATTTTAAATATTTTACGGTAAATGACACAATTATCGACGAGACCTATATTAAAACTGAAAGAAATGTGAAATGGGTCCCCTTGTACGCAGCAGCAGAGGCGGTTCCAGCATGCTTTTTTGTGCTATACCTGATTCGGCCTTGACTGAGGAAGCAGAGCATGCCATATTTGGCCTACAACGTTCTGGTGTATAAAAAGTTTACAACATTTACCTATTGTCGGTGCGACAATAGGTAAATGTAAAATACAGACGAAAGTTTTATTTTTTTCATTTTTTTTTTTATACAGAGGTAGAACTTGCTATAACTTAAAACGCCCCTCTCCCCCTATAGAAACGGAGGTATTGAGGCACCCTAGACTGCTTAAAACTCTGTCCCATCAGTTGAATATGATAACATTTTTAGTATGAACATATTCCATACATAGTATTATGGTACTCAACCAAATTAAGCTGGGAAACTTTAAAAAAAGACTACACTAACCACGTCACAGATGCGGTTTTGATATCGGTCACAATCGGTGCAATTCGACGAATATACATTACAGAGAATAAATCTCGCAGGCAGGCAGCAGTGATAAAAAAAAAAAAAAAAAAAAAAGATCCGAAATAGCAGCTGTAACACGAACGAGTCCAGTGTTTTATTTACCTGTGCTTGATCGCTTCGCAAAGAATCCTGGTTTACACCTGGGCTCAGTAACGCACTGGCAGAAAGCCGATAATGTACGGGTAAAACCCACGAGCGGAAGTTACGTCAGAGATGCCGCAGTGCGCTCGTTTGATCGCAGAAGTCTCCACTGAATTTCCACGATTCTCGAAATGCTGCAGGCTGCAACCCGTCGCGTCCTCCGTTCGTATTTGCAGGCAACGCAGAAATGCTGGCCGAATTTCCTTGGTGCCTCTCACACAACCGCGGCAGGAATCAGCTGCTTTCCCGTGTTGGGAAGACAAGCGGCGGCAGTGAGTGACGACGGCTTAGCAACAATGGCCGGCATCGGTACGTATCAGCGCTTCAAATAATCAATTTTTAAGAACAACTCTCATTTCTCATAACGGGAATCGACGCCCTCTGTTCTCAATATATTACTTTTGGAACGTTGCCGTTAAGGGTGTTCAGTCGAAAGAAATGGGGGGGGGGGGGGGGGGGGGGGTGGACAGTATAACGTATAGAGACTACTTCATTCGCACAAGGTTGACCCACTGATCTTTACTATAAGGTAGAGTAACTGTATATGCTCCGGACCAGAGTACCGCAATGGTGCCATTCTGGAGCCAAGCACTGCGGGAAGCCACGGTCGGTTTTTGCAGGGGCCCGAAGGCGCAGACGCGAGGCGTGCTGCGGCGCGCTGCGGAAGGAAAATGCGGAGGGCAAGTTCGTCTGCTTCTTGCGCAGGGGGTAGCGATGACGTCAGAACGCCGAGCCCTGATTGGCTGATCGGGACCCCCTATCCGAACGTCGTCTGCTCCTTTGCAACGTCGTCTGCTCGCAACGTCGTCTGCGTCTGTCTTACCGTTCCTGCGACTTTCGGAAGTGAAGAGGCCAGATTCACGAAACGATCTTACGCCAAAAATATGCGTAAGACAAAACTTGAAAACAAATTCGTATTCACGAAAAAAATTTTCGTAAGTTTTGCGCAGGTTACGACGAAATCCTACGATGGCTCCGAAGCTGTCTTACCCACTTCTTACGATCAAATAAATTAGCATGGCCGACAGCGTCGCAGTCGGGACGACCAACGGACGTTTATTTTTCTACGTGCGCTTCTCACGCGTCCCGACTTCAAGCAGCATGAAAAAAGTAAAAAGTACTTGAAAGAGACCACGACGAACGAGAACGCTGGATCCACAAACACCCGGGAAAAGCTCCAACGGCCATGATTCCACCGACAACGACCAAGCGAGCACGGCAGATAGGCCTAGCAGGCACTCCGACTCGGCGACCGTCTGCCCACGACCGGCTGGCGTACTGAATGGAATATGCCCGAGCGACCCTTGTGAACCCTTCCCGTCTTATACGTTGATCGCTGACCTCGATTTTAGATTAAGAGGTCAATCTCTTCCTCTTGTCATCTCCTTGTTTTCCGAGGCAACGGTGACTCTCGCCGGTAAAAAAGCGGTGAATCTCCGACAAGCGCAAAAAGGTAAAGCAGCCATCGCTTTGACTAGCAGATGTCAAGCAGACGACGTTAAATGCGCCAACCCGCCGACGCCGTTAAAGAGTGAGGAGTCTCGCCGCACACGAAAGGAGGGAAAAAGTATTTGGGAGGGAACTTGCGTACACTAACCACCCTCACCACTCGGTTCTTAGCAAACAAACCTCGGCGCCTCGGGACACCTCGCCAGTGAGTCCTTTGACTTCTCTCCTTGATGCGCGTCTGCTAGTAGTTATACAAAAACAACGTACCGCTCGAGTTATTTCGTCTGCCCTCTCTGAAAGGCGAAGTCGAGTTCGCTCGTAAAAACCTGCACTTCCGAAAGTCGCAGGAAAGGTAAGACAGACGCAGACGACGTTGCAAAGGAGCAGACGACGTTGTAAAGGAGCAGACGACGCTGAGATGGGGGTCGCGATCAGCCAATCAGGGATCGGCGTTCTGACGTCACCGCTACTTCCTTTCTCATGCGCAGAAGACAAAAATGAGCCCACTTGCGAGGCGTATAGTGCGGCGTGCGGCGACGAGCCGCGGATGCGCCGCCATCGTTCTCCCGTTGTTTCTGTGTGTTTCCCTCTCGATTGCAAAGAGTGCACCCGCGTATGCACCCGCGGGTCCCGCGGGTCGCGTGTGATGTCGTCAAGTCGCTGTTGCTGGGACGCAGATAGCGTCGTGAGCCCGCTGTCTGCACAACGTTTGGAGGACCTATCCCCTCGAGCGATCGCAAGAAGCAAAAGAACGCAGGCTTGCAAATTTTCCTCCCGTGTTTAATCGAAGAGCGGGTGCCGCTGCTCAGCCCCTGACTTTTCTTTTTTTTTTTTTGAGCTGACATTTTATTTGATATTTTGTAGACGGAGCAGTGCTTTACCCTCGTGCGTCCCAATTATATGTGAATCTGAGGAATGTCGAGCACCCGCACTTTCATGCTAAAGTAGTGCACAACTTTTCTTTCTTTTTTATCCAAAGTTTTTGCCATTTCACGAATTCGAGACGCCCGAATTGAGAGCTCTTGGAGACAGGAATTTTCGCATGCTTTCAAGTTAGGCTAAATTTTAAATTTGCTTGAATCGCAAACATTAGGGTCTCGCGAATAATAGATGTTAGACGGTGCTCTAAATTTTGGGAGATGCCGCAAGGTGCAAACTGCGTAATAAAAAAAAAAATCCACCGACGTTTCTTTTTTAATGCGGACAAGTCTTTGAAAACACTGTCCAATTCGTTGCAGGGATACGAGATTGGCTGTTTTCCTATGGACCAGTATATTCCGTAAATAGGGTGATAGAGCTCTGTCTATTTTCAGTGTGTGACACCTACCTACATCTCGCTTTCTTTTTTATTTTGAACATTTCGCTAAACATATTAAACTATTCTACTACCAGCGACACGGTCCTTTGAAGAAATTACGAACAGGCAAAAAACTTACAGGCTCTAAAACATGTTTATTCACACAGCTGCCGGCAGAAATTTTTTTGGAGTATTGTAAAAGGAAAGACAATAATTAAAAATTATCTCCTTCCCATACGAAAAAGCCAGACCGGGCGGCGTATCACATCGTGTCATGACGGCAGAATTCAGTGTAAGCTCTTGCCGCTATCTGCGCGATTTGTGCACTTGGTAACGCTGCAGCCTGTCATTTTCACGGGGCTCTTTCAACGCTCATGCAAAATTCAATTCGGTGAACGACGCAGCGGTGGACGAAAACGCCGTCCCCCTGCTTTCAAGGAAGAGTTCGCCGACTCGCCAAGATGGCCGGATGTGCCGGTCCCGTATCGCGTATCACTCCGCGGGAGCCGCAGACGCGCGTAACGCAATCGTCGTCCCTGTCATCTGCTTTACATACCATGAAAACGAATGTCCCAAAACAGCGCTCGCGTTATAAAAAAAAGGGATTGTACTGTACCCAGTTGATACACAAATAGCCCAATGACTTAGGAAGCTTTCGGTTCGTTCGATTTTGGTCTGGGATCTATATTTTGCAAACGCAAAGCGGAAAAAATGTTCCCCCCGAAACTCGGCGCTCTGGAAGGCCGCTTTCCCACATGAAGGTCGGATCCAGTTCTACCCACGTGACCACTCCTCCGCCAATACGGAGATGGCGGCGAAAGGAAAAGGAACGCGATACTCAGGCTCTGCAAGTAGAGCCTATACAGTTACTCTACTATAGGGGGCTGGATGGCGCCGCCGCTTAGCTTCTCTCTGAGCCGAACGCAAGTGAAGCCTCCGCAAGTTTGATGCTTGTACCGGAAGTAGGGCACCTGCTAGACTTCCTAGGGAATTCGGTCGATGTTTTGGTTCATGCCTTTTCGTGTCTTTGAGTGGGCTTTATTAACCACGTTTTGAATTAAAACGCCCGAATAACGTATTTCAAAGTGAAACATGTGTACACTCGATCAACTAGTGTTTAAAAATGTTAGTATCAAATGTCTTCCCAAGGTACTTTTTGGGTCTGTATGCGCTCTTTATGTGCAACAAGCAGGCTCTCTTGAGATGACAAGCACAAATGCAGCGCCCTTTTCGATTTTCGAACCAGCACTCGGAAGAGTTCCAAAGCCTGTAAAGCGCTCACTTCAGTGATAAGACACTTACTTCAGGCGCATTCATACATGTTTGCTCAACGCATCATCCATCCCCTTATTTGAGATCAGTGAAATTTCCCCAACCTCTTCTTGAGTGGACCACGACCTGCGGGCTTATTTAGCTACCCAGCGAGAGAAACATTCCATGAAAAATCTGAAATGGCGGGAAAGAACTTTCACTTCTAAAACGAAGAGGAGGTATGTTTTCATGCGTGTAAGTACCTCCTGGGGAGAAAAGTCGTAGTGTTGTATTCGGTTCTCCTACTAGAATCCAGCAAAGATGGCACACGAGCGCTGCTCACTGTTCCGCTAAGACTCCGGTTTAGTCAGAGAGAACTCTAGACCCAGCCAGGCGCTGGCACGTCACTCGTGTCCAATTCTAGTGGGTGACTTAGTTATCCAGTGCTGCGACCTCGTTATCGAGGAGGCCTAGCACGAGCACGCTCTTTCCGGTCTCTTGTCGAGAGCAGAAGCACACATTTAGTTACGAAAACGGCTGCCCCTTTCGCACGCGAGGTCTCCCCCTTGCAGCTACCCACCGTCGTGAAAGTGCGGATCTTTAGGACTTCAATAACATAAATAAGACTGTGCTTCATACCTCGTCCGGCCAGTAGAGAGCCTAGACCGAAGAGAGGGCGCAACTTCAACCAAAGGGACCGTTGATAACATCATGGCGGTCGCCTATTGCGCCATTTGGTCGCAAGTGCGCATGCCCTGTGTTGTCGAATCACGAGGACTAAAGCGGCCGCAAACACTGAGACGCTGGCCGACGATCAACGCTGTCAGCACCTCCTCGCAGCTCGTATTGCAGACGCGGTCCACAGGTCACGTGATCCGGTCGAGCAGTTGAAAACTCTCTGAAACGTAGGCTCTCTACCAGCCTATGTCTACTATGGCACCGTCTGTATTCCAGAGACGATGAGAAGGGGAGGCAGCGCGGGCGATGCAGCCGTGGCAATGGCCGCTGTCCTTCAAGTGGTGTCGCCCGTAGGCTCTGGCGTCGGCGGAGACTGCTTCGGAATCTTCTACGACGCTTCCACCGGCTCGATACGCTGCGTTGACGGAAGGTAGGCCCCACCGATGCCTCCTTGGTGACAAGGCCGCGGGGCTCGACTTATACGTCACTTAATGGAGGCCAACACCGGCCGCAGATTCGATATGAGTGCTGCATCAGCGTCCGACTGGGAGTCTTTTCCCATCCCGATTACGCTCACTCACCTCACTCACCCTCACCGATGAGGTGTGAGGTGAGGGTGAGCGAGTTCTTAAGCCTCGAAAACTCGTGAGCCTGATATTTAGTGAGGGACGTGGGGTGTTCGGTGGGAGGCGTGAGTTCGGTAAGGGGCGTGAGTTCGGTAAGTGCATGAGTTTATTGAGTTCATAAGTTCAGTGAGTTCATGAGTTCGATGAGTTTATGAGTTCGGTGCGGGCGTGAATTCGTGAGCTCGGTGAGTTCTTTAGTTCGGTGAAAGTAGTTCTGGAGGTCGGTGAGTGCATGAGTTCTGTAAAGGACGTGAGTTATGGAGGTCGGTGAGCACATGAGTTCGGTGAGTTTAAAGGCCGGTGAGGTCATGAGTTTGGCGAGGCATAAGATCCCTCAGGGGCCACGGGTTTGATGAAAGTTTGTGGTGTGACGCCGAAGAAGGGCGGGTCATGTGACTGCTCCGTGCATTTCCGGGGAAGTTTAATCGACGCTCGCTTTGCAATGGCGCTGTTAGCTCGAACGGCTGTTTCTCTGCGAGTTATAAGAAAAGAGGAGTGTGGCCTATTTATTGATCTCCGCTGTTGGGCTATGGCTCGTTTCGCGGCGGCTTGGTGTGGTCTCTTGTCGCTGGTCGCTTCTTCGTGGCAGCGTGACGAGAGACACGGCAGACTCTCCTGCTTGCCTCGGCCGCTTTCCTGTAAGCTGCGAGGTACCGTTACTCGAGCGGGATTTTGTTGTTTCGTGAAAGAGGCAGACGGACGCTACGTCAGTACACCTGAAGGCAGACGTTTCTATCTGGAGTGCACTCCAGATAGCAATATTGAATAGTGAATCCAATATTGAAAGGAAAGCCGGCTGGGAACTGTCGACATTCGCCTCTATACTTGTGTAAAGACAATCGGGCGGGCAAGTAGGTTCTACGATATGAGGATATATGGCGCAAAAACACAAGTGTGTTGTTTTGCCCTATATATCATCATGATATGCTTCTGTCCTAGTTGTAGCCTAGAATTCGGTATAAAAAAGTACACATAGACGTCTTCGTGCTCGAGTACGTTCGAAACGCCAGACTGGTTAGCAATTGGGTTTAAAGGCTGGTGCGTTTAGTTGGTAGCGTGTAAACACTAATTCGATTGTGGATTGCCATAGAACAAATGTAGACGATACGTTTCTAGATGACATTGAAAAAGCGATATGAAGCGATCTTTTTTAGTTTCACTTAATATTCGCGATAAGAAATCGACGTTCCTAACCTATGTGACACCCCATAATCCACTTAAGAGTGGGCCGTTGAGCATAGTCGGAATACTGCCTGCACCTTAAATCGTTTCGCGGTTCGGAGAAAGTGTTTTCTTAATTGCCCCGATAGTGTTCACAATGAGTTATGATTTTTATATATTAATATTTATCAACCGGCACTGACCCAGGTGCATGTCTCAGTCGTTTACTAGGAGCGCTATTTGTCTTTTTCAAAACACGATTTATACTTATACGAGTGACTAACACGGGGGAAGGTGTGAGAAACAATCCTAAGTAATAAAACAAAATATTTGATATCTGTTCATGTGCATGCGTGGACGGAAGCAAACTTACCCGCCGGAAAAAAATTATGTACCCCAATGTTTTTGTATTTAGCAAAACACATCTCAAAGAATTGTAGACCATTTAATTAGGTTGCATGAGCGCGCCCTTCCTCCTCCACAAACATAGCCTGGATATCCGCATTGGGCTATCGGCAGTTACAAGTTACAAATATACATGGTAAAATAACTTACGCTTACACCAGTACGACGTTTATTCATTCAGATTTGTGAATAGCAATTAAAAATTGCTGTCCATCAGAAATAATCAATGATTTTAATAGAAAACGCGACTTTGTACATGCATTTTGCAAAATTTTGTACTCAGCGTATTGACAAGTTTTAATACAAGCAAACATTGTTTGAACAACACAAATACCAAAAGCATCTGACACCGATCACGATTTTATGTCAGGATCCATAAAATATAACGTTTTACGAGGCACATAGTCGGTAGATTAGAACGTTCTAGTTTTAATTGGTATGTGCGTACAAGAGAAAACGAGAGACGCGATAAAAACTAATATACAATAATGTGGCACGCACAAACTTTTTCAATGGTTCATTCTACAAGAAAAAATATATCCACCAGGCAGTTATTTTAGGAAGTATAATTTGCGTGAACGATGATTAATATACAAACATACCGTCCTGAAATAGTTCTACTCGACAATGAATTGCCTTGCAAACTGTCCTACCATTAATGAGAATTTCGCATTATATTACGCAGAAGTAAAGTACAATCCCGTGGCGCTGCGCGTTGGAATAAAAATACTACATGCCTGAGTAAAAAGCGACGCAGACGTTCACCCAGTACTTGCCCGAAGTTGTCGCGAATGCTTGAAACAAACATTGCACACCGTAAAAAATACCTCTTCCCGAAACTCGGGATGATGCACCTTTGTATGCCAGCAAAGCGCGCCTTCCTCTAGCGCTCGGCTGCCGCGCGAGCGGAAGGAATCGAAGTGAGACGAACAAAACTAGAAAACATTTTTTCACTTGGCGACGTGACGGCTGGCGCGGAGCAGCAGTAGGCGGCAGCGACCGTGGAGAAGTTGTGAGAGCCGCGCAATACGCGCGCAGTACGAGCGCCAGCGCCTCAAATACGGTGAGGGCAAAAACTACTTTCGAGTGAGTTAAGTCGGTGCGAGAGTGAGTCCACGAGTTCGATGAGGGGCGTGAGTTTACGAGTTTGGTGAGTTCGTTGAGGGGAGTGAGTTCATGAGTTTGGGGAGTTCATGAATTCGGTGAGTTCGTGAGTTCGGTGAGGGGCGTGAGTTCATGAGTTTGGTGAGTTGATGAGTTCGGTGAGGGGCTTGAGTTCCTGAGTTCGGCGAGTTTATGAGCTCGGTGAGTTCACAACTATTTGAGTTTGTGAGTGAAGACTTGAATGTGAGTGCGGCCGGGAAAGAGAGGGTGAGTGAGCTTTAAGTTTTAGAGCGGAGCTCTTAGGGGCCCGTTTCCCGCTTGAGCGGCGTCACCGTCGCCGTCGGCGTAACTGCGAGGTCACGTGACCCCCCAAGGTCACCCCCAAGGTCACGTGACCGCCCCACTGAGGTCACGTAACCCCCCAAGGTCACGTGACCCCGAGCGGTCGCGTGACCCCCAGAGGTCACGTGACCCCCAGGTCACCTGACCCACCGAGGTCACATGACCCCCCAGGTCACATGACCTCCCAGGTCACATGACCGCCTGAGGTCACGTGATTCCCCTGAGGTCACGTGACCACCTGAGGTCACGTGACCCCCTCTTCTGAGGTCACGTGACCCCCCTTACGTCACACGACCCCCTGAGGTCACGTGACCTTAAGGAGTCACCTATCCCTCAGAACACTTCCATCCTCCTCCTCAACAGCTGCGCTCGAACCGGCGTTACAGGGAATTGTAAACGGCTTTCATTTTTTTTTTCATAAGAGCTAGTTGTGAATGAATTCCACCAAAAATCGCGCTCTCTGATCTTCAAACGAGACAAACCAATCTTCGTAATTTCGAAAAACAGAAAAAAAATGTATCGTCTAATCATTGTCGCTTTGTTTTTACGAGCAACAAATGAGACATTCTGGCAGTGGATGAGTAGTCTGTAGGTACGATGACACGAGTGGTTGCTTCATCGCGAGCCTTTTAGATGTAGATACTGCATGGAATCGGGAGACGACTCCTCGACAGAACACGAACAATACCTTGAATTGTTATAAATTACGAAATAATGATGTCCAAAATATTTCTGCAAAGAAATGCTTGTCAGAAAAGCGTCTAGAAACACCAGATGGCATCGAAATTTTGAAGTGCTATAAAATAAAATGAGCTGAATCAATAAAATGTCTTTTGCACGAAAAAAACCCTGGAAATTCTACGTCATAAATGCATAAATTATTGAACAAATTTGTGAGCACTCGAATAACGTTACCGACAGTTCGTCTGCAAGTATTCGAAGTGCGTGGCTCTGATGAATATGCCTATAGTCGTACTGCTTTATTTTTAGCCCCCTAGAAAAAACATAGTATAAATATTTTGGTGTGGAATGTCTAGGGCTGGGCGTCGATTAAAAATTTAAATTCGGTTAATCGCCACGCTTTAATCGATTAATCGGTTACATTGATTTTTTTAAATATTACATTAAAAAGAATGCAACAACTCGTCTTGTCTTTGAAGACTTATTTTACTCTTGTTACACGGCGCAAAGGACATTTAGAATTGAGGATACTTATAGTTGAACGATTCAAAAACTCCCATATTTTTTCTCCAGCTCCGAAGACAAAAACGTGTGTCCACATTCTCCGATAGGAAGACTAGAAGTGAGGGCTTGGGCGATGCTTTCTTCTTTTTTCAGAGAAGGGGGCCTCGATGAAAAGGCGTTGATTGTTGTCTGTGCTTTGGCGGATGGTCCTTGCTGCAGCGGGGTATATGGGTGCTTCATTCGTAGGTGATATTGAAGCGAACTTATTTATTTATTCACAAAACCTTACAGGCTCTTTTCCAGAGCATTGAGCAAGGGGGTATTGCCGTATTATACACATAAATTCGCAAAAGAAAATTGTAGAAACACACATACAGTGTCACACAAAGTTGTCAAGTAGGCAAAGCATACAATGAAAAGCCAGCTAAGTGCAAATATAGAAAAAAAGAACAATACCAAAAAACACTGCACTGATATAAAAAGTTGTCAAGTTACACGGAAACAAAATTAAGCGAAAACGTAGTGCTTAGAGAACAAGATTCAAGTTTAGCACGGAACATTGTGGTCTCGGCAATGGTGGCTTTGAATTCAGGAAGGTCGTTCCATGAGCGGATGCCACATGGTACAACTGAGTTAATAAACTCGTTGGTTGACCCAGTGACGTGTTGAAAACGTTTGCTGTTAGTGGTTCGATGAGATGATCTATTAGGGGGTTTAAAGAAAGTAACGCTTGAAAAACGATTGTTATAATAGAACTTGTGAGTTAGGCACAGAGTAAAAATGGTTCGACGCACTTCGAGCAATGGCAGAGAACATTGATGTTTTAGGGGAGAGACATTCATGCTATATAAATAGGAAGATGTTATAAAGCGTGCTGGCTCGAGTTTGAACTTTTTCAATGTGCGTGGTTAGCTATTTCTGACGAGGGCTCCAAATCGCGGCATCATATTCGAGATTAGGGCGGACATACGTTTCGTAAGCGAGTTTGTGGAGATGGTTAGGGGCCGCTTTTAACTTACGTTTAATATAACCGAGCGTTCTAGATGCGTCAGCGGTCACGGAGTTAGTATGGGTGACCCATGAAAGTTTAGATGTAAAATGAACACCAGGATACTTGTAGGATGAACATACGCTAAGGGATGAAGCGCCTAATGTGTATGGGAACTGTGAAAGAGATTGTTTGCGAGTGAAGTTCATTACTTGGCATTCGGATTTATTTAGTGTCATTAGCCATTCTTCGCACCAGTTGTTAATGCGATCAAGATCATGCTAGAGTAGTACGTGGTCATCTGGAGTGTTTATTTTTCTGTACAAGACACAGTCATCCGCAAACACATTAGAAAACCATGCATTTGGGAGGTCGTTTATTTAGATAAGAAACAACAAAGGACCCAAAACGCTGCCTTGCGGAACGCCAGAGGTTACAATAGTAATGTCAGACTGAAAATCACCACAGACAGTATACTGAGAGCGAAACGACAGAAAGTTGCGAATTCATGAGAGGGTTAAAGAATCAAGATCAAGTGACGAAAGCTTAGACAAAAGGCGACAGTGGGGAACGCGGTCCAATGCTTCAGAAAAGTCCAGAAATATTGCATCGGTTTGAGAGTTAGAGTTCATATTAAGATGTAGGTCATGAGTGAATTCAAGCAGTTGTTTTTTACAGGAAAGGCCTTTGCGAAAACCATACTGATGTTTATAAAAAAAAAGGTTACACTCAAATACGATGCAACATGTGAAAAAATTGTATGTTCAAGTGCTTTGCACACAACACTGGTTAAAGAGATGGGGCGGTAGTTCTCTGCGAGGTGGCGATCTCCGTTTTTGAAAACAGGAACGCCCTTCCCTATCTTCCAGTCGTCGGGAAGTATAGACCTTTTCTGCAAGTGCGCCACCATCTTGAATTGACGTCACTTCCAGTATGGGCGAAAACACTGTTTTGCCTTTGCCACGCCAATAGAAGGCATTTAGGATATAAGCGTAACCGTCACACTTTCTCGTTTTGAATCCCCTTTATTTTTTTACTATTTGCAGGTTGAAACGTTTTAGTATTTTTTCGTCGCCCATACCGGATACGCTTATTAGGTGGCTGGGGACGAGAGTACACAGAAAAGGTCTATACCGGTGGACAATGAGTGTTGAAATAGTAGACCGCAAATTTCACTGGATACGCGTTTTGTATTTTTAAGAAGCTTAGAGGGGGTTGACGTCATACCTGCCAAGTGCGGAGAAACCAAATCCGGGAGAATTTCTAAGCCGGAGGGCGGGGGGGGGGGGGGGGGGGGGAGTAGCGGTTTTTAAAAATAAATATTGTTAATAAATTTCCATCAAGGCAACGTCATTACATTTATATTGCACTGCTCATGCTAGCGAGATACAGTTGGGCCCCGTTATCCTTGGAGCCGTTTGTTGCAACAGCAGAGACTCCTTGTTTAAGCAATTTGAGTTCTCCGGGCGATTTTCCAGTCAATCGTACAACCATACAAATTGGTCGAAATTCGGGAGTCTCCCGGATAATACGGGAGATTTGGCAGGTATGTAAGGTTATCTGTGCCAGCCGATGTAGTAATATTTAGATTATCTATATTATTGTCAATTCCCGAAGGTGATACGGAAATAGGACTTATAAATTGATAGCTAACGTCAATTATAACGGGCACCGTTGACGCATCCTCCTGCGTAAATATAGATGCAAAATGGTTATTCATAACAACAGGACGTTCAACGTCAGAAATGGTGTCACCTTTCCGGTTAGCCAAGGATATTTTATTTGTGGTTTCATTTGGCGCGATAAGCTTCCAGACTTTTTTAGGGCTGTGTTTGAGAAGGGATTGTAGGTCACAGTTATAAAATTTTCCTTTGAATTCGCGTAGGGGATTAACATAAAGTTTAGCACATGTGTCGTAATTGGACCAAGCATGTTCTGTGTGGACATGCCTGGCAGCTCGAAATAACCGTTTCCTCTTGTAGCGCAAGGCATTCAATGTTTTGTTAAACCAAGGCTTGTTGCTATCGGAAAGTATTTTAAAGCGTGGCACATAACTGTCAACACATTCAATAATTTTGCTTTTATATAGCAACCAATTCTCATTTACCGTGCGGCTGCAGAAATACACAAAAAAGCTGTTTAAAAACACATCAAGTTCGCTATTCATTTGAAAATAATGAGCTTTGTTGTAATCAAGTATAATCTTTGAAGTTGTTGAGTGTTGCGGTGAGCACATATATAGGGTTATGTGTATTAGTTTATTGTCACTTAGGCCATTTATGTACTTGATTGAGTTTATCACGCTAGGATGAGTCATCAAGAAAAGATCAAGAATGTTGTTCAAGCGTGTTGCTTGGTTAATTACTTCCTCAAATTTAAAGTCGAGAGGCAAATCAACGAATGCCTGTTCCTCCTGACATGATGATGAAAGCGTCGTCCAGTCAATATTTGAAAAATTAGTCACCGAATAGCAGCACAATAGAATCTCGAAACTTGTTTTTGATAACGGAAAGAGCACTTCTTAACTCAGTAAAGAAACTTTTATCATAATCTGGGGGCCTGTAACATACACCATCAACATATTTGGCGGTAGACAAAGATATGCAGACCCAAAGTATCTCTAGGTTTCTACTTAGGTTAATAACATACGAGGGCACATGATTTTTTATCGCTATCATGACACAACCAACTCGTTTGTTCAGGCGATCCTGACGATATATTTGAAATTCATTTCTCTCAGGGAAGATTTCGCTATTCAGGTTATCAGCTTTTAGCCACGTTTCTGTCAGCACAGCTATATCCGAACAGCTATTTCGAGAAATGCCCTCAGTTCATCGCGCTTAGAAAGAATGCTACGAATGTTGGTAAACGATAAAGAAAGGGATGGTTTATATTTTTTTGCACGTGTTCACGGAAGACGGAAAAACGACGCGGGCGTGACTGCCCAATCTCTTGTGTTGCTATCTTGCTTCCGTGATGCAGTTAGTGTCATGATTGTACTCGTACGTTCTGTTGTCGAGTTTAAGCTTATCGAAACGTAGCTTAAGAGGAATATTTTTTCTTTTGCAAATACGAGTGGCCTAGCCCTTGCTATTTGAACAGCGAGGGAATAGTGTTCTCTTACTGCAAAGGGGGTGTTTTTTAGTTTAAACCCAGAAGATAGTTTTTGCTCTTTATCTTTAAAACGAAGAAACTTGACAATTATGGGTCGGTTTTTTTCCAGTAGCAAACTTTTCTAGGCGGTGAGCTCGTTCAATATTATCGGCTGCGATGGTAATCCCGAGGTTCTCCGCGCAAAAGTTCACGACTTTTTGTTCAGATGTGCTCCACGTTTCGTTGGAGTCATCAGAAAAACCGAAGAACAATAAATTGCATCACCTTAGTCTGTTTTCTGCCTCGTCACACCGAGTCACAATATCACTGAGCTTTTCATGAACTAGAGAAAGGGACTCATTTGGAGCCCCCTCGTTTTGAACGTCAGATACGTTACCAGTTTTTGTTTCCAGCGCCACTAACCTTGAGTACAGCTCCTGCATCCTTTCGTTCGTCGTCTTTTTTTTCTCTTTGAGTCTTTCATTACTGAGAGCATACTAATTTGACCTTGCTCTATCCTTTGAACTGTGGCAAGTACCGTTGTCAAGATGACGTCAGTGCTTAGAGTGGAGACAACGGGCAGGTCATCGGGCCCCGGATTGGCCTCCACGTCGCCGCACATAAGCAACATAATACCCCTCAGTCCAGCGGGCAACAAGCCTTCACACCGAAAACGAACGCGCCGTGAAGGTCCAAGCCAGTGGTCGGGGCACGACACCGCTAACAGACAGTAGTCACTCGAACGATAGCAAGCAGCAAACTCGAAATAACTAACCTGGAGCAGGAATATGCCTGAGCGTTCCATTCCGGATGCAGTGTCGTTCCCCAAAGGTAGCTCAAAGTGGGCGCGCTTTTGTAGTCCAGCTGTGGTGGCAGTGGTGTCCGTGGTCGATAATCGATGTTGCCAGCTGAAGTGATAAACATCCTCCAGGTCTGGTGGCATACGATATTTTTCCGCCGTAGTTTGCCCGCGCCAGGCGGGCCTTAGACCGGTGATGTCCGTGCGTGGCGGTTCAGCGTCCACGCCTTCGCCGAAGAGGGTCCCCAGTAGTACCTGGAGCAGGAATATGCATGAGCGTTCCATTCCGACTGTAGTTTCGTGCCCCAAAGGTAGCTCGAAGTGGGCGCGCTTTTGTAGTCAAGCTGTGGTGGCGGTGGCCTTCCATTGTACGAAAACGGCTTTTTGCAGATGATGCAGTGGACTCACCTCGAGTTAAGAATTTCACCGCTGGAGTTTACTTTAAACCCAAACTTTCCAGCGAGATTGCCTTTCATACTCCTGAACTCGTCCATCTTTCCGGGGCGAATACTGGAACAAGTAACCATGGCGTTGTTAGCCTCCCTGCTTGTTTTTCTGCTTGTTTGGCTTGCCTGGGCAGGATATGTAATAGATCCTCAACAGGTGAAGTTTCGTGGTCACGCGGGGATCAATTGCTTGTCCGGCTTGTTCGTCTGGCCTCGGCAGAAATGTAATATATATCCTCGAACACGTGACGCTTCGCGAGCGCAAGAATTGATCCATGCTCATAACACTTAGCTGGAAACGAAAAACCGCTCGGGACAGAACCACCGGATACACGGCACGCAGCGTTTTCCTTAAAGAGGGGGTCATGGACAGGGCATGAGTCACCCCTAGTTCGGGCAGGTCGTCCAGGATAGAGCCATGCGTGCGTCCAGTTGACTTCTTTTTGAGTACCAATTAAAAAAACCGATTAACCGGTTAAAAAATTAATCGCGATTAAAGCCTTAATTGATTAATCGGAAGGTTAATCGATCAACTGTCCAGCCCTGGTCGAAACAAACCAAAGCGATTAAATATGTGGGCTATAGCAAAAGCAATATCTAAACGATAGTCGGGTAGACAGAGACAAATACCTCTCAGAGATACTACAAACGAAATGATTCAAAATTATTCAAAAGTGCGAAAGTTTCGAGACTCACGATGCTGAAATCATTGCTAAACCGACCTCGTAGTGGAAGGAGCCCCGCTGCTTTAACTAAAGAGCACCTGATGTCTGCGGAAACCGATGGATTCATCAAAGCTGATTCCCGGGGTGTCCTAGCCACGGTACCGGGGGCGGTAAAAGCCTGGTTTGAGACCGTGGAGCACTTCGGAAGTGGAAAGGTGAGGCTAGCTAAACATTACAGCAAAATGAACAATTCGGCAAGGTGGTGCACGGGACAAAAAAAAATAAGCGCCTCAAAGACACAGAGAACAAGGCGACGACGGTTGTGATTAGCTCTCCGTGTCGTCTTGTTTTCTGTTCCGCTCTTTGAGGCGCTAATTTTTTTCTTTTTGTAGGTAAACATTTAAATAGTACCATAAGTTTATTATAATTAAATGGGAATGTATCCAACTCAGTAGTATCCAGCCATGGTGTTCTAATGTGGAGGAAGTGTTCGCCAGATGATGGCATATCCTGTGGCTTCTGAACGAGTGATCATGAGAATACCACAGAGTACTATATTGCCGTTACCATTTAAAATGTGTACACTCAGGCTTACAGTGAAATACGCCTTTCAAAGGGTTTTCACGTTTGTAGTTCTGTGTTTACAAATATTGAACATTCAAGCGATGAAGCCAACTTGCTCACCATATATTAAAAAAAAAAGAAGAAATCTGTCATTCGTTGAGTTCGTGCTGTGTTCCGCATAAATTTAGAAGTGAGTCAACAGATTCATAACAGTCATACAACAATTACTTTTTTACTTAACGAAACGAATTCCAGTCGACCTTTTTCGTAAAGCTGCCTTGACACCCACAATCACTTTTTGCCACATGCTTACGAGTCCTGCGATGTTAGCTTACAAAACATTTCCGAATCTGATAAAAAAAAAAAAAAAAAAATGGAGCCGCGGACATAGTGGTAATTTGTTCCCTTTCCTGTCTGGGCCAGAAGTGCTAAATGCAGGGAGACCTTGCAGCCTGGATGACTGAGACAGTGTAACAGAGCATGGCATATGCAAAAGCAGAGGGACACCAAACATAAATTTCTCATAAATTTCTAAAACGTTTTCGCTGCGAGATAATAAAAAAAAAAACTGCTTTATTCTGGTTTGTTTGTGCTTTGTAATAAAACGATTGTTGTTGGGCAGTCTGAGTGATGAATATGAGGCGTTAATTAAAAGCTACAATTTATCGCGAAGGATATTTAATAAATGACTGGCTTTACACAAAAATTTCCAGAGGCTTAGTTATAGATTTGGTTAGGAAGTTATTAATGGCCATATTTATAGCCACTCTAATAAAAACCTCACATATCAATGTTTAGAAAAAAAGTTGTATGTTACTGCCGGCTAAACAGGAGCCTCGTTGTATACGTTGCGTCATGGTGTACGAAGGATTCCCCGGACTTATTAAGGCCTGTTCACACATACAGCGGAGCGCTAAGTTAGCGCTACGTGAGCGCTTCAAGGACCGCTCATGTGGCGCTTCCTAGCGCGTGACTTAGTTCTAACATAGCGCGATTAGCGCTTCTGTAGCGCCTTGTTAGCGCTCCAGTAGCGCTTCGTTAGCGCTCCAGTAGCGCTTTGTTAGGGCTCCAGTAGCGCTTTGTTAGCGCTCCAGTAGCTCCTCGTTAGCGCTTCAGTAGCGATTCTTGTACCGCGGTGCTGCGGATTAGCGCGTGCACTGCGGTACCGGTTCCTGTTGTTGGGTGTGCGTCAGCAGCACCTTGGCGGACATGTGGGATGCTGAAATAGAAATGCGACAAATTCTCTTAGATACGTGATTCGTGCATACGTGCGTTGACGGCTTAACGCCCAAAAGAGCCTTCTGGGTTCGCGAAATCTTTCGCCATCGAGATACCGAGGGGTACCCGGCGAACCTCGTTCCCAGGCTGAGGGACCGAGACGCGGAGCTCTTTCGAAGGCGATTATTTTTAACTGCGTGTCTTTGAAACTAGGGTCACGCATATTGAATAGAAAGCGATGAGGTCGTACCTAACCAATTAGTCGCTTAGAGTTCATGACTCTGGATCGCCTGCCCGACGCTTTGCTTGGAGAGCGGCTGTTTTACTTCCTTTTCTTTCAAAGCCAAAAGAAAAACAACAAAGGAATCGCCATGCACGCGCTGTTCCGCAGCAGCAAGCACGGCACAAGGAGCGTGAGAGCGCTAACAAAGCGCTTCTGTGGCGCTAACAAAGCGCTTCTGTAGCGCTAACAGAGCGCTAACAAAGCGCTTCTGTAGCGCTAACAGAGCGCCACACCACGCGCTAGGAAGCGCCACATGAGCGCTCCTTGGAGCGCTCACCTAGCGCTAACTTAGCGCTCCGCTGTATGTGTGAACCGGCCTTTACGGAATGCAAAGTTCACAATATCAAATATTTTGCGTAATAACAGTTCACTCGATATAAACTGTAGAGAATTATTTACTTTATTCAAAAATAATTTTGAAAGCTAATAGGCAGGGGGGATAACGAATTTCAATAAAATGTACGCCACATTGAATTTTAAACAAAAAAAAATTACATGTACGTATGAATATTTTTGCTCTTCATGCTGTTAAGGGTTTTGCGTTATCTGTTTTGGCTCACATATTCAAAACTTTGTGTTTTATTCTGAGTGCTTGAGTACTTTGTGGTGATTGTTTTTTTCATATTTACATGATATCATCAGGAAGATGCCAATCATTTTGAGTGTGTAAGTTTTGTATGAATGCATTTTTTTTTCTTCATTAAGCTTATGTACTTATGTGAATTACAAGAAATCGATGCCTTGTCAGACTTCTTAGCCTCTTTTATTGTCCCGTCTTTTGGCCCCCGTCCTAAACGAAAACAAAACGAAAGGACCTGCCGTAGAAACGTGACCTTGAATGACCAACTGTAAAGTTTCGCCATAGTTTGCACTTCGATGTGGATTGGAAACCACCTTTCAGCTCTCCATGTCAGAGATCCTGGAGCCTGCCGTTCGCTTTGCAGAAGGAGGTTTTCCCCTTAGTCTTCCGGGGGCCCTCTTATGGGAGCGAGCCAAGCCGAAACTGCTGATGATGCACGGCGGACGAGCCTATCTTATCGACGGGGAGACCGTCCCGTCTCCTGGAGACATTTTGAGCAACGTCGCCATGGCAGGCCTGCTGAGGGTTTGTCAGATCAAAGGTCATCCACGGGCGATTGTGTGGCGTGGTTAAAGTATATTTTTATTTTTTATGTATATATTTATTTATAAATAGCACTTTTAGGGTCCACGGGGCGTCACAGAGGGAACGCGGCAACTGGAGCAACAACATATGAAAATAAGAATAAGGAGGAAAGGTCGTTAAACATAATCACAAGGCACTTGAATATAAGAGCAGTTTTTCTTGAATCTAATGTGGGTATCGATTCGAGAGATGCGGGTGGGTGTAGATTGTCAAGAATTACTCTTCTCCCCACGACAATCTTAAAAAGCCCGTGCGTCTGCTTCCCTGCACAACGTTCGAAGAGCCAATCACCGCAACTTACGGAGGCAGCTCAGCGAATGACGATGCCGAAACGTATGTTTAGACCAAAAAATGCTGTCTGCGTTGTGACATTAAGCAATGCAAGCGTGACGTTTTGCATTAATTAACGTCACAACTCAGACTGCGTTTTTTGGTCTAAACATACGTTTCGGCATCGTCATTCGCTGAGCTGCCTTCATAAGTTGCGGTGATCGGCTCTCCAAGTGTTGTGGAGAAAAGTAGACGCAGGGGCGTTTTTATAGAGTGAAGAACAACATGTTGTAATTTCGAACGAAACACTTCCGTTCAAAAATCCTAATAATTTACTGGCGGAGCCGCGAACGACAGAAATCAGAAGCCACAAATGCAAAAACACATTCGAGCAGTCGGCGTCTGTTCACTTTACACATGATGAAGACATACCTCCAAGGTGTCCTCCCCCAGACTTTGTTAGCGGTGGCCAGATTTATTCTGCCTCTCATTTTGCGATCATCTATCAGACTTTTCCCCCAATCAATCCCTAGCGAATAATGAAGCCACGGTGTGCTTCCGAGCGCTGTTCGGAGGTAAAAAAACAATATTTGTGTAAATGAGCCAAAAAATTGAGCGCAACGAAACTTTTTGCAAAAACGCCTTTAAGAGGCGCATTTATAAGTTCAAGTTCACTCAAGTTCAAGTTTTATTCGCCTCAAAGACGTTCGTTCGAACGTATTACATGAGGGGGGGGGGGGTACAAAAATACAATCAAATGCAAGATGGAATGGCAATCAAAGAACTAACTGAGGTGAAAAATTAACAACAAGCAAAAACAAAGAACGAACTATACAGGATTCGGAACAAAGTTTACACAAACCGGGCACAGCAGAACTGGGAACACAGTGTGCAATTTATAGTAAACACAAGCAGACATGGCGCGGAAAACATATCATGGAACCAAAGCCGAAGTTTTTTCGCGGAATATTATTTCGTTCTGTTCAGTGACTATGTCGTTAGGGAGAGAATTCCAATTTTTAATGGACAGAGCAAGAGGAGAGTATTTGTATCTATTAGTGCGACCGAACATAGGTGCAATTTTTAAGGAATGATCATGACGCAAAGAAATGTATGAGGCAGGCTTACAGTGAGTGAGCATGAATGATGGCATGTTGTAATAAAACTTATGAAAAAGAGTAAGGCGAGCGACTGTCCGACGTGATTCAAGAGAAGTTAAATTAGAAAGAACCTTTAGTTGGGAGACACTGATTTTCGTACTGTAGTTTCGATGAATGAAGCGGACGGCCTTATTCTGGACTGATTCTAGTCTATTAATGAGGTAAAGTTGATGAGGAGCCCATATGGTGCTAGCAAATTCAAGTTTCGATCTAACGAGGGTTTTATATGCAGTAAGTTTCACGTCCTGTTGAGCAAGGTATAAATGCCTTCTCAGAAATCCCAGAGTTCTTAATGATGTATTAACGATGTTTTCGATATGGGCATTCCAGGTTAGATCATCGGTAAAAGTGATACCTAAGTACTTGTATGAATGAGTAGATAAAATAGGATCGCAAAAAATTGAGTACGAGGGATTGTGGTGTTTTGAGGAATTAAAAGAAACGAGCTTGGTTTTAGTAACATTTATGTTCATTTGCCATGTTAAGCACCATTCACCCAAGATGTCGATGTCGCGTTGAAGGAGTTCCGAATCGCTAGGATGAGAAATTCGGCGGTACAGTACACAGTCATCAGCAAAAAGCCTTACTGATGACGAGATTAGTGGAGGTAAGTCGTTTATGTAGATGAGAAACAAAAGTGGACCTAAGACGCTGCCCTGTGGAACTCCGGATTTAACTGTAATGGCGGGCGAGGACGTGTCATCTATACATACATACTGCTTACGATTGGTGAGAAATGATGAGATCCAACTGACGATTTTGTCATTTATGTTTAATTGAGAAAGTTTTAGAAGTAAGCGTTGATGAGGGACAGTATCAAAGGCTTTAGCGAAATCAATGAAAATTGCGTCAGTAGTATAAGAGTCGTTAAAGTTATCGTGGAGATCTGTTACGAATTCAAATAACTGAGTATCACAGGAAAGATGTTTGCGAAAGCCGTGTTGTTGAGGGTGAAGATAGCTAAAGTTGTTAAGATAGTCCATGACTTGAGAGTAGATGACATGTTCGAATATTTTACATGGTATGCTTGTCAGAGAGATGGGTCTGTAATTTGAAGGGTCATTGCGGTTTCCATGCTTATGTACAGGGATGACTTTTGCAACTTTCCAATCGAGCGGTAATTCAGACAAATCAAGTGAAGCTTGAAAAAGGCGGCACAAGATAATTGATATTTTGTCTTTCGTTATTTTGAGAAAGTTAGAGGTGATGTTATCGTCCCCGCAAGCCGAATTTGCACGCAAACGTTCGATGACGTTTGCTACTCCGTTTGGTGTAAATGTTATGTCATCCATGCTCGTGCTGGCACGGCACAACGTCTGCGGTAATGGCAATGACTCATCCGTGAACACGGAACTAAAGAACGAGTTAAATATGGTTGATGAGTCATGAGGTGACAAAATGGTTCCACTACTATCGTGGAGAATGGGTGAGGGGTTATGCTTGCTAGGCGAGACCGCTTGCCAGAACTTCCTTGCATTAGTAAGTAACATGTTAGCCAGGTCGCGATTCAAAAATTTGAATCTACTCTTCTTTATCTCTAACCTGTAAGTTTTTGCACTTTCGTTATATTTAGACCACAAGTCAGGAGTGTCTCTTGACTTGGCTAAAGAAAATAACCGTTTCTTCCTGTTTAAAAGTTTTTTATGATAGTTATTAAACCAAGGACTCTTTAAGTTCTTATTAATGAAAACTACCGGAACACACTCCTTAACAATTTCGGTTATTTTATCCTTCAGTAGCGCCCAGTTCTCAGATACAGAGCGAGTGTCGAAGAATTGCAGGTACTCGCTTGAGAATGAGTCAAAAGAGAATTGCAGTTTATTGGCGTCCACCTTGGAAAAGTTTAGGAATGTTTTTCTAATGATATTCCGCTTAGCCGGCGAGAATGTAGAGTTGATAAGAACAGCGTTATGGTCGCTAATGGTTTCTAATATATGACAAGCAGACATACATTCAGGGTGTGATGAAAAGAGCAAATCAAGAACAGAATCACCTCGTGTAGGATCTAAAACAATTTGAGTAAGGTTGTACGACTGAGTGACTGCCAAAAAATCTCGGCACTCAGATGAATCACGGCAGCCTGCTCGAAGCGAACAGTCACTCCAGTTGATCCCTGGATAGTTAAAGTCTCCGGCCAACACTACTGGGCATCTGGGATAACTACTGACTACACAGTTTATGCACTCGTTAAGTTTATCACAGAACTGCCCAGAGAATGATGGTGGTCGATAACACACTCCAATGA
This sequence comes from Ixodes scapularis, assembly GCF_016920785.2. NCBI lineage: Eukaryota > Metazoa > Arthropoda > Arachnida > Ixodida > Ixodidae > Ixodes > Ixodes scapularis. The sequence goes on from NW_024610169.1 coordinate 647,291, forward strand.
TAATGTAGGAGCATACTAATTTCACACGAACCCAAATTATCTCAAGTTCAGATGCGATTTTAAGGACGTCGGATGAGAGGACGTTTTTTACTGCGATCATGACCCCGCCGCCTCTCGAATGAATTCTGTCTTTACGGAAGATATTGTATTCGCCAGAAAAAGCAAGCTCCTCATTATCTATGTCCTCTGATAACCAAGTTTCGGTTCCGAGGATTATATGCGGACTACACGTGTCAATGACTGAACAAACGTCATCTTGTTTAGACAAGATACTACGAAAATTACACAGCAAAAACGAAAAGTTAGAGGTAGAGTTAAGAGATATCGTTTTATTTCGATGACAGTCAGAAGGCCGAGGTGGATGAGATGCAGGTTTAGTCTGTCATCGCGTACACTCTATTACACTGTTGCTGACATCATCATAAATAAAGCACTTGTTCCCAACAAACATCTTATCGAAGCGCAGCCTGAACGTGGCATTCGTATTTTTTGCATACTCAATCAGGCGCTTTCGAGCGTAGACTACTTTTTGGGAGTAGTCCTCACTAATAGAAACTGATTGGCCTTTTAGTTTAGGAGCACTTAAAAGAATCGCCTCTTTAACTTTGAACTGGTTGAAGCATACTATAATCGGCCTTTGCTTCCCGTTTTGGAATTTACCTAAACGGTGCGCCCTGTCGATCAAACTCGGCTCTAAAGGTACTTGCAGTGACTCAGAAACGAGCTTCAGTACCGCAAGTTCAGACTCATGCCATGTTTCTGTTGGCTTATCGGCCAAGCCAAAAAAGAGCAAATTATTTCTTCGTAGTCTATTCTCAAGGTCATCTTGAGATCTGGAAATTTGTGTCGTAAGTGCCGAATTTTCACTCGCAGCAACTTTAAGTTGTTCCACGTCAGTTTTTAGCTCATGCACCATCACAAGTTCCTGTTCTATTTTAGCCATCCTTGTGTCAATCGCGGCGAGCGCGTCATCAGCTTTCTTTTGTTTTAACTGAATGTCGTGAGTGACCTGCAGAAGCTTCTTCTGCCCGGCTTCTAGTCTAGTCAAAAAAGCAATGACTTCACTGTCTGCTCCCGGTACCCTACTCGAGGTAGCAACAGATGACGTTTCAACCCCGTCGGGGCCGGGATTGGCTTCAATATCTCCCGCGCTCATTAAAAGTGATTGAATAACAGCAAGAACACTCCACGTATTGTGGAACACAAAACAGAGTACAGTATGCAAGACCATGGGGCATGGCACCTCAAACAATGAAACTTTCCTAAACCGGTATTTTGAACATGATAAGTAACTAACCTGCAGAAAACATAAGGGTGAGCTGGACATCCTTCCAGTGCCAAGCCCCGAGTGATGCGAGGGCGGTTGTTGCTCTTGTAGCCATCCTGTTGCGTCAGTCGTCCCTTGTTGCCAGATGCCGAGCTGGTGAAAGCGTAGTCGTTGGAAATCCGGGAAATTGCTTTCCCGGTCCGCTGTCGAAGTTGGTGAAGATATCGGCATGGATTCCGAAGGTGAGGGCGAAAAGCTCGCTTCCACGGTGAAAAGGCATATCTGCAGAAAACATAAGGGTGAGCTGGACATCCTTCCAGTGCCAAGCCCCGAGTGATGCGAGGGCGGTTGTTGCTCTTGTAGCCATCCTGTTGCGTCAGTCGTCCCTTGTTGCCAGATGCCGAGCTGGTGAAAGCGTAGTCGTTGGAAATCCGGGAAATTGCTTTCCCGGTCCGCTGTCGAAGTTGGTGAAGATATCGGCATGGATTCCGAAGGTGAGGGCGAAAAGCTCGCTTCCACGGTGAAAAGGCATATCTGCAGAAAACATAAGGGTGAGCTGGACATCCTTCCAGTGCCAAGCCCCGAGCTCATATTCTGTAAGCGTAGATTTCTCAGAACAAATGCAAAAAAAAAGCCTGTATTCACCTGTATATGCACCAGGGGAAAATTGAAGTAAAGCGTAGATTGGCGTTGCTACGCACATAAAGCAGCTCATTGTGCAAACACTTGAAAGCATCTCTAAAGTAAAGCAGATCCAGCAGATCCAAGTGTGTTCCCCCTGTTGTATTCCCAACTCCATCCCGCCGCTCGCGCTCTCGTGAACGAACGAAGAACTAGAGGAGCGGGACGGTGGCAGGGACTGTCGGCTTTAGTGTTGCTGTTATCGCATGGTTCTGGTAGGCATGTTGGAGCATCATGCAGTTTTAACGGAAAATGGGAGCAGCTTAAGATATAATTCGTCGTAATCCGCTCGGCAACTTTAAAAAAAAAAAAAAAAAAAAAAAAAAACAACGTGCTCATTTCCTTCACGCAAGTCATCTCCGTCACTGTGCCCCTGCCCTGACCGCTTCGCATCTGTAGTAAAATAAATGAGTTTTTGCACACTTACATCCATCAGCAAGCAGGCGCATGGGAAATTAAAAAAAAATTATCCTCCTCTCTTCCGCTATCTTAGAACTAACGCCCCGCCATCTATAGGGTGTTGGAGTTGAGAACAGGATTTTTATTTTCTTGCCTATTTGGGTATTTTTTTTCTCTCCAAGAAACCAATTAACGAAATTTGGAAGTGCATAATCTATAAGCCATAGATGAAATAGTAAGGGTGCAGGCGAGCTTGTGGATGTTAACCATGTTGAATATACCTGAGACTGGGGTAGAAAGGAACATAAAAGTCGAAGAAGCAGAAAGGAACGGTCTTGAGACGTCGTCCTGTCCCTTTCTGTTTCTTCGACTTTTATGTTCCTTTCTACCCCAGTCTCAGGTATATTCAACATGGTCTATAAGACATCTTTGTGGAAAGTTTGACTGTACTCTGCTTGTAGGTCCATTTCGAACTTTTCTGCGCCCCAATAGCGCTCGAGGACACGCTGTGTAGTTGTGGCCGTCTCCGCTCCCAGAGGATAGCGGACGAAGGTCCCAGCGCCCTCTACACGGGTCCCGTGGCCCAAACATCGTGGAGGCGGTGGCGGCGGCCGGAGGGCTCACGACCTTGGATGACCTGCGGAAACCCCTCGAGTCCTCCGAGCCGACGGTCTTGCCAGCCATTTCAACGAGCTACCGAGGCACCACAGTGCACACGACGCCCTTGCCGAGCCACGGGGCCATTTTGTTGGACGCCCTCAACATCCTCGAGCTATTCGATCTTGAAAGTGTGTTTAACTGGCATGTATACCTACGCAGCCAAGAAAGCAGAATAGGAAAAAAAAAATCTACTGTTATTATATTTACAGTTTTGCTCATCTGACTTAAAGCTCCATGGCACATAAAGCGAAGCAAGATGCGAATTAAAACAAATACGGTATCACTCTACTTCCTCCTCTCCTACTTCTCCCTCTTATTCTCCTTTTACTCTTCCTCCTCCTCCCCTTCCACTTTTAATTAGAGAAATAAAAGAAAGCAGAGAAGTTAGCCTGGAGGGATTCTTCTGACTGGCTTCGTTTGCTTCGCTCCTTCACCTTCCTTTCATTTTCCCCCTCCTGTTTTTCATGGTGCTTTCTCTTCTCGTTCGTTTTTATTTTTTCTTGTTCGCTTATTATCATTGTTTTCATTATTATTAGTTTTGTGTTTCTGGATCGTCGTTGCATGCCGTCACTGATAGCAATGAGATGGATTTGCCTCTACAGGGAAGTTGAAACAGTTGGGGCTTACACCTTGCCAATTCAAACTTTCATCACCGGTGTCCTTTGGCGTCTTATATTTTCGCTCGCGTTTAACTAATTTTAAAAGCCTTTTCGGAATAAATGAGCGGGGCCAACATTCTAAAATTAGGACAGGATTTGCTTTATGCACAGAGAGACTAATAAGAATTTGCTAATCACAAGAGCAACACCAGAGGTCTTAGTTCGTAAAAGGGGGACGAATGTACAGAGCGGGACACTGTTAGCGCGAACAAGCGATCGACAGATTTTTTTTTTCTTAGAACCGAAAGGTTGTCATCAAAGATATAATTGTTATGGAAAGAGCTCATTGAGGGCTCTAACATAAGGGTAAAATTGTGTACCCACTAATGCTCTTTTCTAATAAAATGCGAAAAGCGCCGATGTCATGTTCGCGCTAACAGTGTCGCGACGTGTACGTAAGGATGTGGCAGATTGGCCAAAAACGTTTTCTATACCGCACGTGTCAAAGTCCAAACCGACTCCTAGTAATAATTAAAAGCACAACCTGTTCGTTTCGCTGCATGTCAACCTTCATTAACGTATTGACCTTGAGGCAAAGTTAGGTACCTCCATGGCTTTATGAGTTATGTACCTTTGCGATAAATACTTATGAAGAGCTCCTGGCAAGAAAGAGGCTCATGCCCGTTGCATCATGACGTTACTACGCATATGAAATGTTAATGACCTCAAACAAGAAACCATAGAGTTTGCAACTCAAATATTGCCCAGAAGTGAAGTCCAATTTTCAATTTCTTTATTAAATAATAAACAAAGTTGTATGTTGGTAAAATCTATTTTTACTGCCGTGAAACTGAAGCTGTACTTAGCGTAATTCGTTCTAAATGGACTAAGTAGTTTAAAATTGAATAGAGTTTGCAAATTGCAGATAGAAGGAAGCATGGAGACTCCACCTTGTCAGGAGCAGTATTTCAAATACGTATTTTAAAATACTTTGTGTATTTGGCATTTCTACTTAATTACAAATTGGGTACCGTATTTGACGTGTGTATTTAAATACTAAAACGTGGATATTTCAATTACAATTATAATTAAATACAATTTTGTGGGTGAAAACACATCCCTCAAATTTATTGTCACGACTCATTCTGCTCATCCTAAGAGGTGTCCAGAGCAGGAAGAAAATTACGTTCTGCACCGAATGCAGTGTCTCTCAATCGAGCACAAGCGTTTAGTGACTTTGTGATTACGGTGCTAGTCCAGGGCAAGAATAGTGACGAAATCGACGTTCGCAGGCAGGCTGGCTAAATAAGTGCCTCTGACAACTTGTGATGCTTTCCAGCCTGATTTCCATCCATATCTTTGCCTGGAACATTCTAAATGCGCGGGTCGTCCAGATTTTCGTAACTGGTGCGACATCCAACAATAAAAAATTCTCTAGCTAGTGCTGCGCGTCTTGGTCGTCTTGGTTCTGTGTTGGTCCATACCAAAATGTAATCGACAAAAAAAGCTGCTTGAAGCTCTGTACTTTATTGAACTATTACGTCCAAGCTGATTACATTTTTTTTTATTATATTTCTATTACGTCACTAGAGCCTCGCACACTAACTCCCAAGTGTGCGATGCAAAATTAAAATGAGACGCCCTGAAACCCGTTGCAGGTGCCGTGAAGTCGCTGACACGAATTTTGAGGAATGTATTTGGAAAAGTATTTGGAGGAGACCAAATACGTTTGGTTGTATTTGTATCTTGTACTTAGATGCTTTTTTGGAAATGTAATTAGATTTGTAATTAAATGCATTTTTGACAAAGTATTTTGTGTTTGTGTTTCGATATTTGCATGTATTTTGCCCATTCCTGCACCTTGTAAATATGATAATCAAGCCGTTCTGCTCTACCAGAAATAGTAGGAGATCGGCACAGAGGGGCAATACATTCATTTATACCATAGTTTTAGACGTAAATGAAGGCTGGAACACATGATGCGAAAATATAGACCCAGAATCGGACGGAAATCGGACCATCGAAAAACCGTTGTATGCCATTTTTGGAAAACGGTCAGATGAGGAATCCTCCCCCCCCCCACACACACACACACACATACACACACACAGAAACAAAAATCGCAATGCTTTACTATTTCTTCAAGGCTCGGCGCGAGTTTTGCGCGCCAAGCCGTTCGAAAATCGGAGGCTTCGTCCAAAAAATATCTGGCGCTCCGGATCTCGAATCGTTTCCGATTTTCGCAAGAGGAGAGAAGTCTAGCTGCCGTTCGAGTTTCGTTCGCGGTTTCCGCAGTGTAGTCCGTCGTTTTTCGCATCATGTGGTCCGGCTGTTACACTCACTATGACTTGCAACCTACCCAAGTGAAATAATAGTAATAAAAATATTGCCTTCTTTTTTTTTGCCTAGCTACCAAGTCGAATCCAGCAAAATACTATCACCTTGTGATTGAAGCGATGAGGTTGGCCATAGAGGACGGCTTGCTTCACGTTGCCGACCCACAAGTCTCAAAAATAGACCAACTGATAAGGAAGGAACATGGCGAGAAGATGAAAGAACTCCTTGATGTCGAGAGGTAAGCCTGTGGCATCATGGCACATATGTTGCGTTCGTTCTTTTTTTAATGATCTGTTTCTTCTAACGGCGATGGGAGAAGCTCACTATCGAAGCATCTCCGGGCTGGGCTTAAGATGATGCTTAATTCCGGGGAACTGCTCGAGGTTGAACGCCCAGCAACACTTCACAAGGAGGCTGAGCTACTTTAGAAGTTTGAAGAAGCAAGTGTTTTGCAGAAACGTGAACTCCGCTTCTTCCGGAGGTCCAGCGTTATTTTCCTTTCAAGGCGTGCTTATCCAAGTTATGCCACGTTGTGGCACTCAATATGCCACTAGATGGCGCTGATTATCCGCCCACTCTCTCCGATTTTCGTGAAATGTCCCTTTAGTGACGTCAAAGACGTAAAGCGGAGGCACTGCGAACGCCTTTTAGTTATCTACTCGGTGCTGACTATGGACGTCCGCAAGAGATGTTTTCTTTCTAAACGAACAACTTGAAGAAGGAACAAAACATACTATGGCGTAATTAACGTCTCAGTTTTACCGCTTAATAACACTCCGATTCATCCGCTAGGTTCGTGCCCCGTTGCTCGAAGGATCTGCCCAATGGCAAACAGGGCGACACTACCTTCATGGCCGCTGTGGACCCATGGGGAAACGCATGCTCCTTCATCACCAGCATCGCTCAACCATTTGGCTGTACCACTGTCTCAGAGTATGGGTTCGTAGTACACGTAAGGCTTGCACTGCCCGTCTATTCAGTAGAATGCCTTAAGTTTTTTGGTCTTGTCACTATGGACGGCACATTCGAATGGCCCGTTAACTTAAAGATACGCAGGCAAAAAACAAAGAAAGAATGGAATATAGAGGTGTCACAAATAAGAGAAAAAACAAACAAACGAATGTGTACACTTATTTCACCATATATTCTTGTATAACATAAACATATTACTATTGGAGTTTCTATAGTCAATGCCAAGGTGAGAGCTATAGAGCGCCTCTTTCGTACGGCCTGCTTACAGCACGCGTTCGTTGCTTTTCGTTGTGTTTTGAATGCGCGTGCACACTGGATGCTCCCTACACGCCGAAGCGTTTCTAAAGATTTTGCGCTGGAGGCGAGACAACTGAAAATTTACCCTGGCATTTCCATCCAGTCAGTGACTATAGTTTATTGACTCTATCCTGGGGGACAACCCTCTGGTGTAAGGCAGTGAAAGGGCGAGCTCGCGCTTGTACGGGTACGCCTTGAGCGCCGGTTATATCCTTCACTTTAAAGGCCCTTATGGTTTCGAGTTTGTTTCCCAATTAATACTGAAAAAAACTATGTAGTTATAGCCTCTGGAGTTAGGCGAAATGGTGTTAGAAGAGCACGCATGCAGATGTAAGTCACGTCGCTTCAACTCGAGCCCCTGAGAAGAGTGCGACGAAGGCAATCACCCTGGAGCCTCTATGGACATGCGTTTTGCTCAATGCGCGACAAGTCTGACGCGAACAGGACTTCAGCGCTTTTTTGCATTTTACTTCTAAAGGTATCAAGCGAGCATCACAAATTAGCACCTCGGTATAATGTTCAAGCTGAATGCTTTGCGCAACTATAGTAATTTTGATGACACTCCTTCCATACAGAAAGGGGGGGGGGGGGGGGGGGCGGGGGCGGGAACGGCGGTGGCCAGTTTTCGCTAACAATGTCGCGGATTGTATGCGCGTGTATCCATTCTCTTGAAGCTAAAACTGCAATTTTTTGTGTGTCGACGAGTACAAAGATTAGTAAGTGAATCTCTTGTTAGCATTTAAAATTTGTCATCATGCAGCAGCTGTGTGTTTGCGTTCTCTATCATCGTCATTGTTCTTATTTTTTCCAAGCTTCAGTAAGACACAGAGTACACGTCGATATTCCCCGCCGAAAGCTCGTATACTAACAAGGCATGTTTTAGATGTGGTGATTCTTGAAAGTGACTCTCGATCTACTTCAGAACTTGTACTTCTAGTCACGTGGCGATGGTTTCAACACAATGCTTGGACACCCCAACTGCGCAGCACCATGCAAGAAGCCTTTTGACAGCTTGATGCCTGTCTTGGTCACAGACAGCTCCTCGGGAAAACTGTTGTCTCTAGTTGGTACAATGGGAGGGAGTGCACAACCGCAAGCAGTCCTGCAGGTAACTACTCTGCTTAACAGTGAGCCCAATTCAAGGTGCATTGTATTAGTACAATGTTGCTTCACTGGATGTTCGTTTGAGAAGCTGATGAAAATCTGCGAAATCGTGTACCAGCTTCGACACAGGCGGTTACACCTGCACAAGGGGAGCGGACGTCACGGCACATTTTGTGGAGATAAAGTTCTAGAAGTCAATATTGTTTTTAAAACAAAACTCTACAGAACAAATTAGGCTCCGACATTTATAATGAAAAACACATTGATCTCTATCTCATGACTTCGCCACATAAAGGTTTGTAGTGCTATTGCTAACATAAAAAAGACAACTTAACTAGAATTTATGCCTCTCTTGACTGAGTTGCTTAAACTGCCGGTGATGAATATATTGAATTACAGATGTTTTACGAAGACCGTTTAATCTTTAAGATTACTCAACGCCCAGCCGTTACCATCAGGTTTGTTTTGATCACACCATCGCCCACCAGCACCACTTGGACATTGCAATTAGCTCTTTTTTTTTTGCTTTATATTTTTTATGGATAGTTGCTTTTATAAATTATTGGCGTTATTAAGCTGAATCATAAAACCAAAACATCGCAGTTCGACGATCAACGGCGTTGGTAAATCTCCGTAGCAGACTCGGACGATTTCCATCCGCCCCTTGCAATTACCAAAACAAAAAAAAACAAAAAATCACAAAAAAAAAACAAAAAAAAACATTTTGGTTTAGAATTACGTATGTTCTAGAAGCAGAGCTTGGCTAAAATATTTTTCCAATGCGCTCTAAACTATTAGCGCCGTATTGTCACGAATGACAAGTGATGAGGCGTCAAATAACTGAGTAAACTAAACGTTTAATCGGGCGAACTTGTGCCCAAAATAAAGGAGGAAACAAAAGATAACTGTAGAGGGTCGCGGGCGTCGAAGTCGGCGAAAGAGCAGAGTCGAACGCTGGGGCGAAAACTGACTCGACAAGGCTGCGGGTGGCCTCTTATCTAGAGTGAGTCACTATCTCGAACATTCGGCGGAGAAGGTTCGAGCGTAGCGCGCTCGGGGCGAGAATGAACACGCACTTTCTAGAACAACAAAATCAGGGATGAGCGATAGAAGGTATGTACGCAGCAAGAATATACAAGAATCTTCTACAAGTCCGCGACCCTGCGCGCGGCATTATCCGCCCCCCCCCCCCCCTTTAAAAGCGCATCGTGCCGATGCAGCACAAACCGAAAACACGAAATCCACAACAAAAGGACAGTAGAATTGCGAGCCACAGTTCACAGTTTTACGAGAGTCCGAAGTTCTATCGGTCGTAATATGGCTTGAGGCGCACGACGTGGACTACTTCGGGTTGCGGTTGACGTCGTCTTGATGGTCGAGTTCCGTCGGGAAGCATTTCGTAGTTTAAGTCCCCGAGACGGCGAAGAACCTTGCAGGGTCCAAAGTAGCGCTTGAGAAGCTTCTCGCTGAGACCTCGGCGCCGTATTGGTGTCCAGACCCATACCCGGTCTCCGGGCTGGAAGTGGACGTCCCGACGGCGAAGGTTGTAGCGGCCAGTGTCGACACGTTGTTGGGCTTGAATACGAAGTCTGGCGAGCTGACGGACTTCTTCTGCACGTTGAGAAATCATTTGGACGTCGTCGCATCCATCGACAGCCGGTTCGTGGGGTAACATCGCGTCCAGCATCGTCGTTACTTTGCGACCACGAACCAGTTGAAACGGTGTCACCCCTGTGGTCTCTTAAGAAGACTTAATGAATTTATTATGTTTGCTCTTCTTGGTTTGCAATTCCTTTTCCGGCGTTCGCTAATGCATCAATCTTAGTGGTCGCTACAATAAAACCCTCAAGATTCTCTACGCCCAGAGCTTTTTAAGGTGTCAATGATGGTAGTCTTCACGACACAACAACATCGTGATTAGCCGAAAAGGTAGCACGTTACAACGGAAATTGTTCGTCTTTCAGGTTTTATTGAACATGGTCGAGCACGGTCTAAACCCCCAAGAGGCGATTGACAAACCGCGCCTCAGAATAGGATGGGGCCGCAAGCTTCATCCGGAGTGAGTATAATGGCCATCATTTCCTGGCCTCATGGTTTCACATTTTCTGCAGTAATTAATAGACCTATTCCACATTTAAAATTCAAAAAGGTTTCTACGTTACATTAGCAGGAAGATGGCGAAGAAGTAGCAACTTTATGCGTTCTTTTTGGGGTGGAGCAAAGAGTTCCCATTCGAATGCTTTGTCACTTTACACGAGCTTACTGGCATTAGAGGGACTCAAGGATACTCACACGCAACGCCACTGGACAAGAAACTCCTTTGTTGCGGTGTAATTTCAGGGGCAGAAGCCAGCGTTTTTTTTTTCAGTATCTCCTTTGCGAATCTTTATGATGTAACTGGGGGATCGCAGTATCCTCCAGTGACGATATTTGAATGCGGCTCATAGATTGTACTCGAGCATTGCGTGGACCCCGGATTGGGGCTCGTGATAGTCGATAGCTTGAGAAGCATTTGGGTAGTGGCCCGTGTCTACTCGCTGCAATGACGACAATAGCCTAAAGATAACAATGTCTGGACTTCAACGCGTGTCCTGTGCCTCGCCAACCCCAGCGCGTGGCTATGATCAATATTGGCGGCATATAATCGGCTCCAGATCACGTGGCCGCTCATTCTGGCTGCAAGTTGACGGGGTAAACGCTTCTCGGTTTTCTTTAATGTTTTCTGCGATTTCAATTGCGCGTGGTGAAAAACGAACAGGTTTTCACAGGTCATTAACGTCAGAGATTCATACTAAGCGGTTCTTTTCGCAAAATACAGAAGTCGTTGCATCGCCCCTTTAATGGTCGCGTTGCAACTCAGCGCACAGTTGTTCCTACAGTCATCGAGATTTTAAGCGTGGTGAGTCCTGAGCAGCTTGTTTTTGCTCCGCCTTCAGTAAGATTGAGACATAATTCGATAATAACACCGAACAACGAATCACAAATTGAGCAGCGCTCAGTGACTTTATACTATAGCGCGAAGCCTGGAACGCTTCTCCGACTGGTGCGTTTACCATGTCCCCACCCCCCCCCCCTCAAGAAAAAAAAAACAAAAAAAAAAAACGGTCTACCGATTTCCGTTTGCGGACTTTATGCAAGTGTGAGTCTGTCGCCGGCCGCGACCCTGGCAACGTCGCAGCAGTGGTGTTAGATGCGACAGATGCCTGTTCCGCTGCAGGTCGCTCTCCAGCTGGCAGTCCACGGAAACTTCGGTTGCCATGGGTTGGGACGCTGTGGAAATACCGACACTTGCGTTTGCTAGAGCTTTTTGCCCTAACGCCTTCGTCCGACCACCAGGATCGCGACACCTCACAGCGTTACATTTTGGCTGTGTTCCAAATCTTACCCAAATGGATCCGAGCTACTCCAGCGGGTCGTGTCACGTGACAACACAGATTGAAAAAACGCTGGACGTGGGTCGGTTTTAGAACGCCAAGGTACAAAACCCTTACGCTGGAGTAAGATCGAGTAAATTTTGGAACACGGTCAGAGTGTCTCTACTGAAGGAGAGGGTCCATCTCAGACCATGGGAAGCATTTGTAATTTAATGGCGGACACCTCTTGCGGAGTTTTGTCGCGAATACCCATGCGCCGCGTTTTCGCATGGTGAGGACGAAAGAAGGCGGAAAGGCTGAGACGCTTGCAGACAATTAACGTTTTCGGCACCTACTCGCAGCTTGTATTGCGATTGCGGCCCATAAACCACGTGACCCTGATCGAGCAGTTAGAAAGGCTCTCTAAATAACTCTCAGGCTTTTGTGACGTCATTTGTTGGCACTTCGGGACCGCTTTTGCTGCATGGCCGGAATGTGATGCTGGACGCACCAGTCAGAGATAATACAAGGACCTAGGAGAGCTGAATAAACAACTGACATTTTTAACCCCCGAGTATGGGGAAACAAGGGGACCCTTCAACATGAATCACAAAACACATATGATATGAATTTTTCGAAACACAACCTTAAATAGGCAGCCAAGTCCCAAACCAGAGCAGACAGAAAATACACGAAAGACAACGATGCCTTCACGTGTACGCAACGAGATTATACGTGTCTCGGACAATTCGTTGAAAGCCATTTCATTGACGGACAATTGGCAGAATGACAATTCGTAGAACAGGGCGATTTGTTAGGCCAAATCGTAGTACGAATAATTTGTCGAAAGTGCCTTTTCGCCAACAAAAATCAAAATATTCGTCAGAAGTCGCAGGTCTGGACGCAGTCGAAATCCGCGTCCAGGCCTGAAGATCGCCCTTTCCAAGCCAGCGCTGCGTAGGCTAGCTGTCCCAGGCTATCATAACCCGAGTCTCGCTGCGTAACCACTCTGGGATTGTCATGACCCAGGACGGTATGGCCAGGACACACCCTCCCCTCCGGTCCTGGTCAAAAGCCTCGCTGGTTGACCTCGCCGGGGATCTCCATGGGCCAGTCCAGGCAGAACGGCTCCATCGTTCCTGCCCGGAACCAGTCTCGCGAATTAAGCACTGTCTCGCGCCAGCTTGTGACTCTTCGGCTGACCGCCTGTCATGTGACTTCCACCCCGTCTTCTTTTACTGTCCTCTTCCACACTCCGCCCCCCCCCCCCCCTCCTGTCAAGTCTTCTGAGGACTTCCGGTAGACGGGATTTCATGGGCCTAAGGGAAGAGTTCTTCCACGTCGATGGATTAAGAAGGCAGCTAGGTGAAAACTCTGGTCGGGGCCGTGTAAGGTGTCGGAGAGGCGGCTGCTGTTGGTGTTGCCGGAGTGGCCACGTTGCAGCGTCCGAAAGCGGCGTAGGTAGTGATGGTACCCTCGGCGTTGGACTATCTTGGTGCCGGCCTCAGCTGGCTCTTCTAGCGAAGCCGGCAGACAATGTTTACCTGCCAGTCGCTCGCTGTCCCACTCACTACGATGTAGCAGGGGCCTTCTCTAAGTTGGTCCCCCGACGTGGACGGAGCTGCCCCGTTCCGCTTGGAGGTCGTCACGGGCGTAGAACTGCCCGCTTGAGCCCTTCGTCTGGCCGAACAAGTGTCAGCCACCCTGAGCACTTGGGAAAACGGATGGGTTTGTGTTTTTTCCCGGTGGACTGGCTGGTTGGCGCCGTCCATGACAGTCTTTCCAAGAAACCAATCTGCCAGGTACAAAGTGTTGAAACAACACACAACAAAAACATATTCTGCTGCAGGTTGTGGCAGTGACCATAGCCTCCACGGCGAAATTGTTTGCCCACAGATCGTGTACCGCTAGTCCGCATTCTGGAGCTCGCTCCTGGGTCACCAGGAACAGAAGATTTCCTCTGTATTACCGCAACCTCATGTTAATCACTTTCCCCATCGCGACGGAAGCATTCCTTCAAGTCAGCAATGTGAAGCGGGCCAAACTCCTTGTTTGTATCTCGCCGAGGAAGCCCAGACGTAAGGCACGACTTTCGGGTATATACCTCGGAGGAGGGGAGGCGGGGGCTCTTACCTAGGTGCAAGCGATGCGGCGAAACCAATACCTGCGTTGCTCAAAGCGGTCTAGGTAATGATGGTGTAAGCCTAGTCCATCTTCTGCGCAAGAGAAGGGATCCAAACTCCGCAGCCGGATGTCCTTACCATACCCGCGTTCTGCAACGGCCGCGTACACAGTGTGCGACACGATGTGAGCGTCAGCGACCCGTTTCGTCCACACGAATACGGGCTCTAGGGACTTATCGGTCCTCGGAGGGGGCGGCAGCTGAGCGAGCAAGCTCGCTCGAACAGTACGCGCCTCAAGGCAAGCTGGACATCTACAAGCCCACCTAAATATCTCCCGCTTCATTTCCGGCCAGGTCATGAAGCAACATAACTTATTAAAAGCCATGGTATCACTGCCACGACTGGCCAATGTGAAGTCGAAAAATAATCCTGTAAAGCACCTCCGTAGCTTTGTAGTACCCGCCCCCCCCCCTCCCCCCCTGAAGGGAAACTCGTGCCTCTGCCCTCTGTTCTTTCTTGGGATGACGCGAAGCAACAAGCCACCTTGGTCCAGCAGATACGAATTGTAGTGCTCATTAAATCACCTGCAAGCATTTCCGGTGTCAACTGCTATCCCAGCAATTTTTCCGACACCCGCTAACAAACTCGTCCGCAAGCGTTCCCGGTGTCAACTGCTGTTCCCGCAATTTTTCCGACAAATGCTGACAGAAACCTGTCCGCACCCTGGGCCTCGACAAGCGCTTACTTTCTCACCGCATAACCCAAGCCTAAATTCTCTATCTCTCTTCTCGTCTGAAATCCTAAATCCTAATAAAAACAAATCCTAAGTCTGCAACGAGTCTAGGCTGTTTCTTCCTCTCTCAGTTGTTATCCTGCCTTCCAGCGAACATGCGGTGTCTCCTCTCTGCCTCCGAAAACGACTTACTTACATCTTACCCACGCTCATCGCCTCCACCCCTGTAGCATCACCGCCTCCCAACCACTTTTCTGGGGTGCCCGAGAGAGCACGTCGTCAATCTCGACCTTCGAGTCCTTTCGGTACTCGATTCGAAGTGGTACCTGCTGAGCTCAGGTGTGAGACAAGTTGCCAGAATTCCAACAGACTTTCTCTCAATGGGCATCGTTAGCATTAGGACACAACCCGCTCAACGAATCCTTGGGACTCCCTTTGGACGAATAGAAGCAAGGACATACCGACCGAGCTCCACGTTGGGCGCCGTTTGTGGTATTGTTTGTGATATTCTGGGTCTATTAATGATCGCCACCCGATCGGCATGTGCATCGGTCGTCTTCCAGAAAGTGACGCACTGCAACGAGGCGGTACGGCGAAGCGGTTTACAGTACTTCCCAGTTGCCCGTCCTCGAGAGCCGCCATGCCGGACCCGCAGACCCTGGTTGCCTCGTAGGATGACCTCACCTGTCAGAACCCGTCGTTCAGAGCTCGCAGCCAGACTCCATGTCCAGGCCGGCGGATCGCCTTCCCACGACAGCGCTGCGTAGGCTAGCTGACCCGGGCTCTCGGAGTCCAAGTGTCGCTGCAAAACCACTCCGAGATCGTCATGGCCCAAGCCGGTATGGCCAGGGCTCAGCCTTCCCTTCGGAACCTCGCTGGTGGATTGCTCCGGGGTTCGCCATAAACCAGACCAGCCAGAACGGCTCCATCGTTCCTGCCCGGCCCCAGCCTCGCGCAGCACGCACTCTCTGGCGCCTGCTCGGGACTCTTTGTTCGACGGCCTGTCACGCGCCATCCGCCCCGACTCCCTCGTTTCCCACAGACGTTAAAGCAATATGATGCAGTGTGATTAGTTGTTTTAGGAGTGCGTCGAAACCGAGCACAATGTACAGACTGTCTAGGAGAACGCAAAAAAAAACGTAATGAAATAATATCTGAGTGAACGATAAACAAAGATAAGTTGCTGGTTCAAAATAGTCTCCTCTTGACTTGGGCTAAAACACCTACCACGAAAGCATGTAAACAAATGTATGCGAATAAGTCAACAGTCATAGAAAGCACATACAAGCCAACAGAGAGGTTTTGCTACCTTGGGAGCTCCCTCACATACACCACAACCACCCGCCAATGAATCAGTCATTCTACCACTCTTTCCTAGTCCCAGGGTGCAGCCGACTGAACTTCTTCACGCAGAGCTTGGCTGCTATGAAATAGTACAAGTCGGCCTTCCGGGATGCACTACCGGATGCTTCTACTAAATCGGGCTTTTTCATGTTTGAAACTTCACTGCACTTTTATAAAGAAGGTCACCAACGCCCCGTGATTGAAACAAAAGGAGGCGATGTTAGTGGCCATCCACGCCCTCAGAGATAACTCTTACAAAGTGACTTGCAAAGTTTTCGTGGTTGACTCAATAGGGGGGCCCCTTTGTTACCCTTTCCTCTCTTAACCAAAGCTCACCCAGTGGTAGCACTTACAATAACTTTAATAAACCACGTTTGATTTTAGTCGACCCATTGGCCCCTTTACCTCTTTTTTGTTTTACGAATTGGCCTGGAGGCGAACTGCCCTATCCGACAAATTTTCCTTGTACTACTTGTCAGTCGACAAGTGGGCCTTCAACGAGTTGGCCTAATTCTACAGGATATACGTATCTGATGAGGGTGCAGATCAGCACCCAAACCAGTCGCCGCAACAAAGAGCTTGTAGGTTCTGTCTTGATACGCCCAAGAACATCTGAGAACATGGTCAAAGTGAAAAACCGAATGACAACTAAGCAATAGAAAGAATGAGGTAAATCAACTACTAACAGAACAAAAAATTGAAAGACGTTTACAAATTCCTGTAATGCTAAATTAGAGCGCAGCTCTTGAGGTATTTTGATTTTGCGATATACCGTGCCAAAGAATATGAGGAAGAAATATATGTATGTACATAGGTATATAAACCTCGTACTCCTCCGTACATATTATATATATGTATATATATATATATATATATATATATATATATATATATATATATATATATATATATATATATATATATATATATATGGGTGGTTTCATCTCAAATCGTGCAGGCAAAAAGGGTCGAATTTTTAATTTCGATGAAAAAAATATATGTTATGGCGCCGTTTCTAAAACCGCAGTCGACACAAACCGCAAGTTCGTCGTATTTTTTGTTCTCGACTTATGAATTTTTAAAGAGGCCGCGGCGAAAAGCAGTGTTTTTCACACCCGTCGTGGGTCGGATGTTTTGCTTGATCTCCCGCCATGGATTCTCAGTCAACATTATATTATCTTTTTTGAAGCACTCTGTGGACAAATTTAAAAGGCTCCAATACCATGAAATAATTTTAGGCCTTTTGGTTTTTTTTCTGTAAAAATGTCAAAAACGCCTCCTCGGTGAATTGTTGACGAACTTTGAGAATTAATTACTGGCGATCTACTTGGGTTACACCGATATTTTTTATGTCCACGGAGAGCCCAAAACACGCTCTTTATATTTATTATAAAATTTCTTGGCTGTATAAAATATCCTTTGCGGTACGTTTACGTTAATATTATGCAAAAACCAAAAAGTACCATTTTTGAAATTGATTCTCTCAAAAAAAAAAAACAATTTTTTATTTTTTTTTAATTTTTTGTTCAAATGTAGATATGATGGTTGTCTACACGAAAATCAAGCCTAGAAAGTGTATATTTTGTTTGTATGTTCTAGATTTAAGCATCAATATCGTACAAAAACGTGTTTTACGGCTCGAAATGGACTTGCAAATTACGCGTCTTCACAAGCTTGGAAATAGTTTTGTTTTCTTTTTTTAAACGTTCCCACATAAAAATGAAATACAGCATTTCCACCCTGATATATTTATTGATTATTTAAATTTTATTATAGGCGGCAAGCTACATCGGAGGAGTTCCAAAAAGAGAAAGCAACACTTCTTAACAGACCAGCAGGTGTCGTAAATTTTTAACGCTTAGGAGTCGGCAGACGTCTTATTGATTCGGGGCCCTCATTGGCCTGCATGAACGTCCCGCCCTTTCGGAGCCAGCAGATGACCACAACCTTTCGCGCTCGTTGTGTTAGATGGGACGGCCCGTGACAGTAAAGCGAGCAGCGCACCCTGTATCACGAGGAGTGAAATGGTACGATTGTGTCGTTGACGCGGCGAAGAGTGACAGCCACCCAGGAGGAGTCTGTCAGAGTATTGCACAAGGGAAAGCAAAGGAATCGTTGCCTGAAAGGATGAGGACACCACGACCTTACAATGTCGACGGTCAACAGTTGTTGACTGTTTTGGCTGGCAGAACAGTCAACAACTGTTCTGCCAGCCAAAACAACGCCGCGTGCGCGCTAAAACCGGCGGCGCGGAACAGAAATCCCGCAGACGCACATACGAAGATGGCCGGTTTCGTTAGGGATGTGGGGAAATTTGAAACCAGCCATCCGTGCATGCGTGAAACGATACCGCCTGTTTGCCCTAGCTTCGAGCGCCCTATCCTTACCTTGAAACGGCCGTGCTCTCTCTCTCTCTCCGGGGAGATCCGATGGCACCGAAGGGTTATCTATTAAACTTGAGGTTGAAAACGAGAAGGGAGTGTTTAAGTTTAATTATCCCCACCAACCCGCTCGTTCTGTCCTTATAAAGGGTTATCTCTTTTGGAAACAGCAAAGCCCGGAGACTGACATTAAAACGAGCGTGTTGGTAAATATACTTGTGTTTGTATTCTGCCCGGAGACTAGTTGGGTCGAAGTCAGCCTCCTTGTCAACTATAACCGTTTGTGAAGAGTGGGCTTCTCCCGAGATGAAACGTTAGCCTTATCGGGAGATGAAGCTTCAAGCTTCTTATCTCCCGATAAGAAGCTTGAAGCTTAGTCTCGGTTACCTTCTCGCGCATCGCCTGCTCGACTCTATTCTTCACTTTCTTTCGCACAGCCGTTGTGGATGTGCGTAATAGAGGGAGGAACAGATTCGAGCATCATCTGGACGCCGTCATCCTGCCAGACTTCAATGCCGTGGGACCGACTCGTGTGTGTTTCTTCGCCCCGCTGAACTTTGTTTCTCGGGTGCGGTTTTCTGAACGTTGTTTTTTTGTTTTGTTTTTTTCAATGTTTTCTTACTAACTGTTTGTTAGCACTGTTCAGTTGTTGGGTTTATTTCGTCATGGCGTAGCGGCCTGGCGGTGATGTAGAGAGCGTGTTCGCACGCATTTGGTTGCGTCCCGTTTAGGGAATGTCCGGGGGAGTTGGTTATTGTTTTTGCCATGTGCGGCTGAGTTATCCCGTCTTTATTAAATTATTGATTTTTTGTTTTGTTTTACCTTTACGTGCCGTCGAGTTCTTTGTCTGACTCTCCAGCAGGCGTGGACCTATCGCCTTGCCACCGCTCGAACCTAAATAATTTCTTTTTTATCGCAATTTTTGTTAAGATTGGAGTTGGGCAATTTAATTCCTATTTATTTATTTTTATTTCCTACCCCTCTCCATGACACACTCTCTGTGTGTTTCGGACCGTTTCAGTGTCACCACTTTTGTGTATTACGGAAGTGAAAGGACATTCCCTGGTGACCTGTGCGATGTGCGGTGAACAAGCCCCAATGTTTGGTTTCGTAAAGAATTGTATATAATATGTCGACGATGTGGTGACTTTCTTTAACTTAGTAATATGACAGCTAATAGCTAGTCGTACTAGTTTACTTTGAAAGGTTTATAAATCGAAACAATACAACGTCTGTGCCTTTTGGTTATTGAAAGTCTACTAGGCCTGCTGATTTGGTTAGACATGTATCTCATGGTTCCCGCTCTTATCAAAACATACATAAATATTCAATACCACAAAATCCGTTTATAATTGATTACAAAATGCAGAAGAAAATTCAAGAAAACTTTTTCACAATTCATAGAGACGCATGGGTCGCTATGTCTGACTTAGGTCTTGCAAAACAAAGACGTCTTTTTCCGATATTGAGGCCTAAATATAAAACATGCAAACAAAATATACACTTTCTAGGCTTGATTTTCGTGTAGACAACTATCATATCTACATTTGAACAAAAAATAAAAAAAATAAAAAATGTTTTTTTTTTAGAAAATCAATTTCAAAAATGGTACTTTTTGGTTTTTGCATAATATTAACGTAAATGTACCGCAACGAATATTTTCTACAGCCAAGGAATTTTATAATAAATATAAAGAGCGTGTTTTGGGCTCTCCGTGGACATAAAAGATATCAATGTAACCAAAGTAGATCGCCAGTAATTAATTGTCAAAGTTCGTCAACAATTGACCGAGGAGGCGTTTTTGACATTTTTACAGAAAAAAACCAAAAGGCCTAAAATTATTTCATGGTATTGGAGCCTTTTAAATGTGTACACAGAGTGCTTCAAAAAAGATAATATAATGTGGACTAAAAATCCATGGCGGGAGATCAAGCGAAACATCCGACGCACGACGGGTGTGAAAAACGCTGCTTTTCGCCGCGGCCTCTTTAAAAATTAATAAGTAGAGAACGAAAAATCCGACGAACTTGCGGTTTGTGTCGACTGCGGTTATAGAAACGGCGCCATAACATATATTTTTTTCATCGAAATTAAAAATTCGACCCTTTTTGCCTGCACGATTTGAGATGAAACCACCCATATATATATATATAAATTAATTATATTAAATATGACCGGTCATTGCGGAGTTGTTTTGGAAGAAACCAGACTAAGACCTGCCTCCTTGACTAAACGTCGCGACTGGAGCTGCAACAAAAGAGCCGGGAAAGGTGTCTAAGATCAGCTTTTACGTATTTTTC
This sequence comes from Ixodes scapularis, assembly GCF_016920785.2. Classification (NCBI taxonomy): domain Eukaryota; kingdom Metazoa; phylum Arthropoda; class Arachnida; order Ixodida; family Ixodidae; genus Ixodes; species Ixodes scapularis. The sequence goes on from NW_024610169.1 coordinate 667,841, forward strand.
TGCCCGCTTCGTCAGTAAACGTAAATAAGTGCCGTGAAAATAAAACAAAAAAGAGTTAAAGCCGTTTACAACTCCCTGTAACGCCGAGTTGGAGCGCAGCTCTTGAGGATGAGGAGGGAAGGGTACTGAGGGGAGGGTAGACCCCTCCTCCTCCTCCTCCTCCTCCCCATTCTTTAATATGCTTCGGGGAAGGGTCACGTGACTTCGGGGGAAGGGGGGTGTCTCGTGACTTCGGGGGGAGAGGGGGGTCACGTAACCTCGGGGAGGGGGCCACGTGACCTCGGGAGGTCACATGACCTTGGGAGGTCACGTGGGGGACACCTTTGGGCGGTCATGTGACCTTGAAGCGACCGTGAGAGGGGTAACGTGACCTTGGGGGGTCACGTGACCTTGGGGGACCTTGGGAGGGGTCACGTGACCTCGGGGGTCGCATGACCTGGGGCTCACGTGACCTTGGGCTGACTTGGGGGGGTTACGTGACCTTGGGGTGACCTTGGTTACGCCGACGCCGACGCCGCTCAAACCGGAAACGGGCGCCCAAGAGCTGCGCTCTAAAACAGACGTCGTTGGACCGCGATTGTTTGTGGGAGAAGCATTTTCGGTTGAATTTATGGAGACATTAGATGGTCACATTATTTTTTCAGTGTAAGTTTGGGAAAACTGTGAGGTCTTCGGAACCCGCAGATCACGTTCAGTGCGTCTTGTCTTTCAAACGGCCGTGCTATCGTTCAAACTGTCGTACGCCCTTTCTAAGTCGTCTGCTTTTGCAAGTTACCGTCTGCACGTTCAAGCGACACCGGCCCGTAGACCACACGTTGACGAGAAAATTGCGACAAGAAGGGGGTGCAGGCCTCACAAGACATTTTAATTTGAAGGTTCGTGGTAAGTAGGCTGGGTGTAAAGAGTGAATAAAAAGTATGTTTGTTATTGCTTCCGGTGGCCATTACCCACATCTTATGCCTGATTCACAAGGGCCGATTCTGCTTTCGATTTTTAGTGCAGATGTTGCGCATAGCAGCTGCCGCCAACGCTTCTTTTGTAGCCCGAGTGACGTCGCGATTGAAAATAGCGATCGAAATCTCATCGCCTGGGATGTCCGCACGGAATAAATCGCGACATGTCACGTTATTCACGCGAAGTTTTGCGGTGTAACGAGCCTCGTTAATATTTCTGAATCAACTAAAGTAGTCAGAAATTGCTAGGAAGACGTCGACTCAACAATTCCAAACCGAAAAAGGGCACACGGACTCCAACCGACGCCGACCACATCGCATTCCAATGGTTTGTTTAGGGGAGACGGCGAGCTTCTTGCCCACACTCCATCACGCATGCGCGGCACCGGTGGCGTCCGCTAGGGGCGCTCCGGTTTGTTTGTAAACATGAGTTGGTGTACTTATGCGTAAGGCAAGATTGACTTTGTCTCTCCAAAAGACAGACGACCTTGCGACCCGTTTTCCGGTGATGAACGTCCCCTGGGCCGAGTGTTCCTATGGCCGAAAGGCCAAGATCCAGAACGCCGATGTGACCAGTTGTCCTGTGACAGGTTTTTCGGTGACGTGTGCGCCGGTTCTCCCAAAAATTAAAGGAAGATCCCTTCGCAGATCCTTCGTGATTGCGTATACTTGGCGATTGGGAAACGCCACCAATTTCCCTTTGGGGAAGGCTTACTCTGACCCTTTCACTTTTCTCTTTTTGCTTTTTCTTTTGCCTCCTTTATTTTTTGCTCCCTCTTTTAAGAGCGCAGCTTTTAGGGGCCCGTTTCCGGCTTGAGCGGCGTCGGCGTCGCCGTCGCCGTCGCCGTCGGCGTAACCGCGCGGTGCATTATGGGAAATGTCCCATAATGCACCGCGCGAGCCCCCCACCGGGGTCACGTGACCTCGTGGGGGGGGGGGCACGCGACCCCTCCCCCCGAGGTCACGTGACCCCCCCCCCCGAGGTCACGTGATCCCCCGAAGTCACGTGACTCCCCTGAGGTCACGTGACCCCCGAGGTCACGTGACCCCCCGAGGTCACGTGACCCCCGCCGATGTCGCGTGACCCCCCGATGACGTCATCGTCACTGATGACGTCAGCGGCATCCACATCGTCATCGTCATCATCACTGATGACGTCACCGGCATCCGCATCGTCATCGTCATCATCACTGATGACGTTACCGACATCCGCATCGTCATCGTCATCATCACTGATGACGTCATCAGTGACGTCACTGATGTCGTCACCGGCATCCGCATTGTCATCGTCATCATCACTGATGACGTCATCAGTGACGTCACTGAAAAGTCACCGACATTCGCATCGTCATCGTCATCATCACAGGTGAAGTCATCAGTGACGTCACTAATGACGTCATCGGTATCGGCATCGTCACCGTCACTGATGACGTCATCAGTGACGTCAGTGATGACATCATCGGCATTGGGGGGTCACGTGACCCCCAAGGTCACGTGACCCCCCCTGGTTAGTTGAACCCCCCCCCCCCCAGTACCCTTCCCTCGTCCTCCTCAAGAGCTGCGCTCTAATTCGGCGTTACAGGGAGTTGTAAGCGGCTTTCACTTTTTTACTTGGTTACCGGGTCAGTAGGGATTTTTCGTAGACCGCGTTTCCCCCTCCGCTAAGCACTCCGCAACGAAGAAGCCGCTACCGCGCCTGCGCGCCCATGGCCTTGACTGTAGATTTCCGGGTATTGTAGCGCATTGCGGAAAGCATTGCGGGACGGCGGAAACGATCTACGAAAACTCGCTGGTGTTAGAGTTCCCCGCAAACACGTATGTGGCTTTACAATTTTTTTAGACCACCTGAGACTGGGTGGAAGAAACACGACGACGTCTCAAACGTCGTCGTGTTTCAAACGTCGTCGTGTTAAACGTATGTGGCGTTTCCCAAACATCGTGCTAACGCATTCCCTAAGGATCCACCAATGAATCTTCCCTTAATTTTTTTCCGGCTTTTGGGGTTTCTTTTGCAAGGCGCTGCTTCCGGTCCTTTGTCTCGTTCGCCCGCCTTGCACATTTAGCAGCGGCATCGGATGCCTGACTCTGGTTTCACTGTTCAGCGGTTCACAATCCGTCTTCTTTTGCCACCTACTTAGACCAGCGCTAGCACTTGGTTCAGACTCCCTTTTGTAGCCCAACCCAAGGCATACGCGCTGCGCACACTTGCAGGTTCAGGCTCGCTCTGCATCCGCATTGGCTTCCGCCCCATGAGGCCACATCCTTCTCGTCTTTGTCGTTCACTCCTCTCCTGCTCTCTACGCGGCGCGCTTCTCTTTCCAATCTTTGGTCCCCGGATGGACGACATACAATCTTGCTTTCATGTAGGTAATAATGGTAACGCATCAAAAACGGGCATAGATTAAGAAACGTTTCCATGCTATTGCTTAGAGAAACGGACATGTTGCTAAAAAAAATTCAACGACTCTCACAAAGCGTTTGTAATAATCCCCTTCCCTGTGGAGCACTTCACTATTTTCCCAACTGACGACAGAATTGCAACAGGAAAAGGGATGATTCGTCGATTCTCAACCCTCGAATTTGTTTTTCATCGCTCATTGTGCTCTAGGTTACTTAAGGACAGGTTAATTGAACATGAACGAGCGGTGCAAAACACGTGTGAGTGTTCAGAATTAGCGAATCATCTTTTCCTGTAGGAACTATGTTGTTTTAGTTGATGATAGATAGGCACGCGACTTGTTTTTGCCAACAACTTCGTTTCTCCGGGCAATAACATGAAAACGTTTCTCAGCCCAAAACAGCTTTTATTTTGTTCTGCTAGTAGTTGGTTAACCTCATTCGTTTGGTTGCTTAGCGGTCGTTCGGTTCTTCACCTTGACCATGTTCGCAGTTGTTCTTGTTGGTATTGAGCTGCAATCTACCACCCATTTGTTGCGGAGTCTGGGGGAGGGGGCGGGAAGGGGGGGGGGGGGGGGGGGGCTGATGTGTGCCCAATTGGGGTACGTGTATCCTGCCTGAGCACGCTTGACGTCATCGTTATCTCCCGTGTTTTCCTCTGATCTGTTTGGGTTTTTTTATTCAGCTGTGTTTGAAGATTCGTGTTGTCTCTTCTCTCCCGGCACCGTTCTATAGATATTCCATACTACATGTCAAAATTATTATGTTTTGTTTCTCCAACTTTAATTAAGCGACTAAAGAAAAAGAAATGTTTCACAAGAAAATGCTACTAAGGTCATTTATTTTTACTGCTAAGTTCAAAACAAATAATACGGTATCAGTGTTAAGACAGCAGGAGTTTATCCTGCTCTAAAACGGTGTGTGATAGGTCCGCTTTAATTACGAAACTTTTAACTTCTCGCCAACTGTTTAAGAAACGTCGGGTGTGGCTCATCGATGAGATCGCGACAAATACTTTTCGGCCTCTATCGCGATCTCATAGTCTAAGGAGTGATGATAAGATGCTTGCCTCGCCCTGCACTTCTTCGCTGGTCGGGGACTATGGAGTGTACTAATGTGAGCATATGGTTTGTAGGGATCATTAACGCAAGACCACACTGGCCTCTTTATGTCCAAATTGGCGGCAGTGAGAAATGGGCTCGTAATGATTGTGTCCGCGCATCTTTTCAAAACCAGCAATTGAGCGCACTACGTCGTGGCGCTTTGGCAGAACTTTAGATACTGAGGATACTAAACCAAAAGGGTCCTTAACAACATTAAATTGGTTGCTGGTTTTTCTACGCTTGTTTATTTTGTTGATGCTACCATTTTCAGCGTACCGGAGCTCTCCCAACTCCCGCTAGATAAGGAGGCATTAGTGTTGAAGTTTCCTGCGTTGCAAAATCGAGTTTACAGATTGGACAGGAGTGCAGCGTCAGCGTTCGTGTGGAACTCGTGTTCAATCGGCGAGGACATAAATCCCAGCCGATAGCTGACGTTGCTGCCGTGTCCAATCCGTGCGGTTGCTTTCTTTATGGAGGTTTATCTCTAAGGCTTGTCAACCTACACTCGGCGTCAACCAGATCGTGTTACGTGGCCAAGGCGAGCGTAACTTGCACAGTGCTGCAGACCCGTGCAGCTGGAAAGGCACAGGGTTTCATCTTTCGTATCATTCGCATGCGCTCGCGCAACTAAACTTTGTTTCACCTTAAAGAAACACTGACACCTCCAAAAATTCATTTTTTAATTATTTTATTAGGCTATCCAATATGGTGTCAGAAGACTACCCAATCGATATTTCGCTACAGAGTCACGTATATTTTTAATAAAGCCAAGAAACGAAACTCCTCGAAACCGAAAACGAAACTTGTGCACGGATGTCGGATTGATATGGAGGTGGAGCGTGCGTCGGAAATCAGAAGGCTACACTTAAACGCGCTTTTTCTTCTCCTCTGTGTTTTTTTTTTTTTAAATTTTTTTGTTTGTTTGCTTTCTGCAGATAGCATTGCAGCGTTGCGGGTACCGTTTGCCGTGCGATTAATTTGAAGGGATGGAACTGCTGCGCCAATCGTGTCATTGTGCGCCTAATGACGTTTCATGCGCCACACTGATACAAAATAATAAATGAGAACGAAATTGCCCCAAGGTTCGCCCAAAATGAAGTTATAAACCAGCCTCGTCGAAAGTTGCCGTCTCGCAGTTTCTGCTGACAACTTTGACATCGGAACTTCGGGCCCAAAGGGAGCGCTGGTGGATTCGAATCCGAAGCTCTGTATTCAAAGGTCGCTGCCATGGTTATTACTTCGTTTCAGCCAACGTTACTAGTTTACCTCAATTGTGGAACTCACGTGAAAAGCGGTACCCCCCCCCCCCCCCCCCCTCACTCACTTGAATCCGCCTGCCGTCGTTCGAAGCGCCATCAAGATTTTTGTTTCATAAGTGCGCGTTCCAAAAAGCAGAGCTGAAATTCCATTCAGACGCCGTGCTTCAAATCCACGCATCCGATAGGATACAGTGCAGTTACCAAAGCAGCCGTCCGGCGCGTCGAGTGACGGCAGGCGAGTCTCGGTGAGTGAAGGGGGGGGGGGGGGTGGGGGGGGGGTACTGCTTGTGCATGCAGCGTCTATGAGCAGTTCCGTAACTGAGCTAATCTAGTAACGTTGATTTCAGCTTATAACAAGTTGTTACAGCATCCCTCATTGCGATGTTTCCGATCCCAGACCACTTTGAAGCCATTCGCTGTCCCTCTGCCTCGTCTAATACCCCATTCACACGACCATAAAGGTACCTTTACCTAAGGGACCTTTATACCCAGCGGAGAATCAGTTCGTGATCCTCCGCGCGTGGCGTCTGCTCGCGACCCAAGAGCGTGGGCTGATTCGCGACCCAAGAGCGCGAGGACCGGACTTTCAGCGTCCCTGCCAAGAACGCGCGCTCGTGCAGTGCAAGCACCGTTCAACGCTATGCTGGCGCTAGTAGCATCGGCTGCGTCTGAACATGATTAGTTGAGACAAAGTGCTTTTCTCAAATCCTGGAGTCACATCATCTGAATAGTGGAGCTAACAGCACCGCCGTATTCAGATAAATTAAAATGTGTTCATGTGCGCCTCCCTCTTGTCTGTACTTTTGACTATAGGCGTTTCCACTGTTTCCAAAAATCACAGTCCACACGTGCAAAATCCCTGTGCAACCAGTGCTCGCTCGCAATCGCGGCCAGCCAGAAATTGTGCGTACAGAACACACAAAGACAGCAAAGAACGCGCACCAATACGCTTTTATGGAAAGTTGTATTGCGAGCCCGCAGCCCACGTTGGCCCGCCCCGCGGCTCCGCACGGAACACTTGGGAACATAACAAAGGTGAGCGAGCACTGAGGCCTAGTGCTCGCACAGAAGGCTTCCGGTTTTCTGTGCAACTTTTTGTTTTCAATCAACGTATTTGCAGAATTTAGAAGCCACGAAAATGGGTTTCAGGTTTCTTTCTACTTTGGATATTGAGCGTGTGTCTTCAATGACCCACGAGTTCGACTAAATTTGGTGGTCGTGTCTAAACCTTAGAAAACGGCTCGTGACCACAGAGAAGAAAGTGAGCGTGACTCAAACCGGCCAGTTTTCGATTGGCGGTATTGGAGCGGAAAGAAACCGAATTTCGAGCTGCCAATTGTATTCTGGATACTTGGGCTCTCATATGTCATGGGCAACTAAAGACATCGGCGAGCATAAGTACCCTGTCAGTATCCCTCTAAGTCCTGGCGTAGTCGACGCTATGAGCAGAGGGGATGGATCAGAGAGCGTTAAAAGCGCACCATCATGGTGTTCGTCATGTTTCTGTACGCGTTCGATCATCACTGAACCAATCCTAATCATCAAAGGCCCCGGAGAAAATACAGTAAGGGTGCAGGCGAGCTGATGAGTACTCACCACGTTGAAGTAACCTGAGCCCGGGGTAGAAAAGAAACATCAAAGCGTAGAAGGGACAAAAGATGGACAGAACGACGTCTGAAGGCCAGAACTTCCTCCGTCGTCCTGTCTACTTTTAGGTGTCGTCTTGCCAATTTTCTGCCCCTCTTATGTTTTGCTCAATCTCAGGTTAATTCATCATGGGAAAAATGGCCCAGTGACTGGCGCTTTTCACGCCGATTGATTGCTTCCGTTACCTCGTAGCGTCTGCTGCGTTTGGACGTAAGGTGAAACCAAGTAAAGCAATCACAAAGCTGGAGTACCGTGGAGGGGAGGCTACGCTAGCCTTGGTGACGTAGCACAAAATAGTTTACGCCGAGAAGTCTCTTTTTTTAGTGTGGGAGCACTATGCTCGTTAGGCAAGCCTTAACAATGTAGCGCGAAGGTGATGATGCCGAATTAAAGAATGTTATTATTAAAATGCAAGTAAATGCAAAGGTGCGAGCGGGCTGGACAAGAATGACGATTACCTAGCTGTGTTTGTACTTTTGTCCCTCCCATTTCCCTTCTCCAGGGATTATTTTCGTTAAAGAAGGTATTTACCCTTTACACGTTTATTTTATAGACCTGTATAGGATTGTGTGCTACGTAGTGCCCAGGTCCAAAAGTGTAAATTGTGTCGTCTTGAGACTGCTACCTACTGTCATTCTCTAATGAGCCAGATATAAAATGGACGTAAGGTACATGTTAAGTCCAATCGCACAAGTGCCTGTCCTCCTAACAAGCTTCCGTACATTAGGCCCTCTTCTTTTCATTTCAGTGACCCACTCGCGGTGGAAGATGACGTCGACGCTGAATTAATCGAGTGCCTGAAGCAAAGAGGACACGCTTTCAAACAAGTCGTCAGCGCATCGATAGATCGGACATGGGCCACGTCCACGTCATCGCCAGGGGCAGGTGGTGGGACCCCGAGACGAGTGGATCAGATGGCCACGGGACTGGAAATGGCGTTCTCTGGTGCGGCGCAGATCAAAGATGTGGCGGTGTCACCGTGGCTTACAGAGAGAAAACCGCACACAGCGCTCGCGAAAGGAAGCATAACGCTTTCGTTTTTGTTTATACCTCAGCTAGTTTGAAATCGAGATAAACTCTACGGGATTGAAAGTATGGAACAGTTATCAGTGCCTAATTACATAAATCTTGAATTAAAACAATAATAGGGCTGCATTTTTTTGCTTCGTTTTATTTCGACAATTCTTGTTGTTTCAAGATGAATGGTCAGAACTTTTCAAGGCATTGGGTACTTGGGATTTTAATGGGATTTTATTGCAAAAGCTTATGCACTGGCAGCTTGAGAATTGTCGAGGCCTGACGAGTTCCAAGCAGCTTCTTATCTTTCAGCAACCAGCGCGACTTTATAATTTTGGGAAGTAAGAATTGGGCAAAATGATTGGTATGCTCATGGGGCTTCCCAAGCGTGTGTGTTGGATTTTCTGTAGATTGACCGGCCGTTGATCAAGCTACTACAGAGGACACGACAGCCAGAATGTCGGCAAACCGCAGCGCTCCACAACTGTGACGTCACGATGTGAAGGCCAAAGAAACCGCATAGATATGTGCGTTGGAAACAGTACAGTCGGAAAGGCAATCCAGGCAACGTATGTTAACGGTTTAAAAAGCAAACAGATTTCTATACCGGGCAATTTCTTTCATTAAGATTCAAGAGCGTTACATATTCACCTTATAGGAAGCTGCTCGGATAATTTTCGAATCGAAACACACCCACAGGGGGAATGGTAGTGGAGCCTGGCTAAGCTCGAGTTCATCCTTGGACTGTCCAATTTAAGGAGCTGTCCAAGTGAGAGAGGTGTACGTTGTGTGGCATATCCTACAAAGAACAATAGCGTACGCTATTTTTTTTTTTTGCGTACGCAAAGCTTTTGTTTACTTGCTTAAAACTCAATAATAGGGAGTTTTAGAATAGCGAAAGCAAGAGCTTTGCGTGGAACTCGCTAATTACCTTTTTCACGAACTGCTGACTGAAAAAAGCGAACAACTCTACTGCCGGAAGAACGATCGGTTTATTTCGTCACGAGATCGGCTTTTTGAGGCTTCGAGAATGGCGCGTTTCGCCAGTCAGGCTCGAGAAAAAAAGCAAAAGAGGAAAGAAGCCAACATTTTCTTGCGAGTGATAAGGTCATCGAAAAATAAAGACAAAAAAGAAGAAAAAAAATCAGCGAGATGAAGATGAACGTCAAGAAAACGCGGCTTATTTTATCACAAGAAATAAAAAAAGAAAGATAACCGACAACTTTTGAATCACACCGGGCAAAATTTTGACACTTTGGCATTTGGTCCGGGCGGCTAGCACTATACGCAAAGGCGGAAACTGAGCATACGGCAATGCATAGTTTATTTTCGCGATAAGAGAAACCCGCTTTTTTTATTTTATTTTATTTGAGACACCTCACACTCATCCCGATATTTTCGTTTGCATTGCTCGTTCATCATGCGACAGGCGCAGCTAGCAAGCGTCGAGGTACTCTGGACGGACGCCGACGTTCCTGCTCGCGTTGTGAACCGCCGATCTCACCATAAACTATACACTCTAAAAACTAGTCTGCGAGTTCTCTTTCGAGCAGAACACGAGAAAAGGCAATCGGGGTAAAAAATAGAGGGATCTCGGCGTATGACGATGCTCGGAATACAGTTTGAACTGACAAATGCAATGTGCCCAGGGACATTGAGCGAGTGACAGGTCATGCTCCTTGCACTGTGCACATTGCATTCTTTTTTTTATCTCACCATATTTCCAGCTTTTTGATTTGCTGAGATCCTTCTATCATTCGCCTTGATTGGCTGTCTCTTTGTTCCTCGAGCAAATGAACTCGGCTGTGGATTATTCATGTTCAGTCTTCTTGTTTCGCGATTCGCTTTTCGACTTTTTTCTCGGTTAATACAGCTGTCTCATTGAGTGCGGAGTGACACCGAGGGGGTTCAATGCCCGCCACGCCGTGCGGTTTTGTTTTTTCTTAATAAATTGTCATTTACTCTAGAAAGTGTGTGCACTGCGCCATGACGACTTGTTCAGGGGGCCCAATGGCAGCGCGGATGCCTGCCCAGGTTTCTTCGACCTTGGGCAGGGTGTACTTGGGGGGAAGAAGGAAACCCTTGTGGGAATCGGGCGAGCTACTTCCTGGCTCAAACTCGAGAGCGAAGCTGTTCGTCACTTCCGCCTCCTCGTAGGCCCAGTCCACGCGGGAACCGGTCACTGGATATGAAAGGACAACTTGTCTCGGTTGTGGCCGCTTACTCGGAGATTAGAGTTCCTCGCTATGCTCCCCCGAGGGGGGAGCAGAGTTGCGCATTTGTTTTCCCCTCGCCGCCACGCCGCTATTCGCCGGCATCCATCACGTGAGGAGCAAAGCATCCGGCGCCGTGCAAGAAAGCCGCCTTTACGGTCGCTCCGCCGACGTTGCTCGCGCCCCGGCGTATGTTCCCCTGCTTTCCGCCTCCTTTTTATCCTCTCCTGTTTTCCATGAGCGGCGGCGCGCGCAGCGCCGCTAGTCGTCGAATTTAGTAACGTGAGGAGCAAAGCATCCAGGGCGTGCGGGAAAGCCGGCGCTACGTCCACCCGCCGCGGCTGAATGCGCAACTCTGCTACCGTAGGTAGCTATATACAGGAACTCTATCGAAGATAACACGCTGACGCCGTCTATTGGGTACGCATAGAATAATATACCTACATGCCCGCATTCTTACGCGTGTGTCTCTTGTCAGCGACTTAAAATAATTATGAAAATGTTGTAAATGACCGCTTTTCAAGAGAGGCGCGTACATGCCACAAGCACGGCAAAGCCTTTGGTTTATTCATATTAAAAATAGCGAGAGAAAAAAACGAAAAAATGCGAAGAAGCACACAGGACAAGTGATACACAGATTGTAGTGGTTTCGGGGTTGCCTGAAAGACGGCGCTCTTGTGCACGTCTGTTCTATCGTCGTAAGCAACCACATGTGATCGTGACGTATTAAATCGCACTCAAACGTAACGATGTGAACGAGTCTTTACTCGATGATTAAAGACGATTGTCTGCCCTTCATGCATGGATTTTACTTAGGGATTCACAAAACCCCAAGAACATCGCGGAGAGGTAGAACTAGTGATTACTTTTTAGGCGTAGCAGATTTGTCATGAACGTTATAGAGGACGTATTTTAATGCGAAAACATTAGCTGTCCCATGGAGCGAGCCGACGTCATGAGCTTTGAAGCTGCGCCAAACGGCACCTTGACTCCTTTCTCCAGGTGAAACCAGCTCCCAGCTGTGAAACTACGTGAAAAGCCTAGCCAAACGACACATAGTTTCCTCGATTCGAAAGGAGCGGAGTAAAGCTGATGGATTTCGGCTTCGGGTCCATTGGCTGGTGCGCGTCGACGAGCCTCGCATTGGCCACTGCGTGTCAGTTTGAACGACCGGCACCCCATGGCGCTTCGTGTCCGCGAGGCAACGGTTCGACCGCTCCACGCCCAAGGTCAGCGCTCCGAAGACTGAGCGCGCGCTCGACCTTCGACGCACGTACGCACGCACGCCGCAGACGAGAGAAGGGAGGTGCAAGAACGGCGTGCATGTTTTCGCATTCACAAGTCATAAGAAGTGCTTAGGTGTACCTTGAGCCTTTTTTTATTGCATTTTTGTTGACCAACGATCGTGCGGTGCGACTAACATCAACACGGGCAAGGGAGGTTCATGCAGGGTTGCTCTACAGAATATCGCTTTGAAATAAAATGTTCCCAGGCAGCACACAGTATTGCGCCAATATTTGCATGAAGTTAGAAAAATTGTGCCGGTACCATTTTGATCTAGCCGATATCTGTCAAGTATCAGATAGGGTAGCGCCGACGCCAACCTGACATACCGTACCCGTTGAGTGTGGGGAGTGTCGTTTGTCAATTGGACATGCTGGCTAGTTATTTGAATTTCTTGACCAACTCAAAACCGAATTTGAAAAAAAAAAAAAGATAAGCAAAACAGAATTTGCTTACTTTTATCCCAAGGAGGACAGACAAAGAAACGAGAGGGAGCTTACCTGCATTATGTACCCCCTTCGACATCGCCTTTTGTTAAGCCTCCCCACGATGTTTTGTGTCTTCGTGTGGCTGTCAGCGAGCTGGACCGCTGCTTCAAGCAAATTAGAAGCGTGGCGTGAAACATGTGACCGCTCTCAATAGAAGAAAATCGCTTGGACGGAAATTTGTCACGTGACTCGCTCTGACGCGCTGGTGAGATCCTTGGGACCGTAACTTGCCAAGTTATGGGGATCGGTGTAGGGGTTACGTAGGTACGGTTTCCGAAATGCGCTCTTCAGTGTTCTCTTTGTTTCGTGCGTTGCTGACTAGGCCGTGGTTTTTCGTCGAAAACGTCTGGAATACGTCCAAGCCAACTTTTCGGTAATGGCCGTTTTCTACGTCGGAGTGCGTGGAATTCTCGTGCTGTGTTTGTTGGACGCCCTTCGAGAAAGAACTGCTCATTTGGCGACAGCGAAGCTTTCGTTGAATGGGGGAGATCTTCTTCTTTCTCGACTTTGTGTCTGCGTTGCTCTGTGCTGCCCCAGTAGGATTATGCATCTATCACGAATTACGTCATATCGTTGCTTATTCGTAAGTGCACTGCAAGCGAGCTTCTAATAGTAGTCCTGCTTTTGTTTCAATAAGAAGACTTAGTAGATCGTTTTTGGAGTCATATAAAGATCTACTTATGTTTGTCCTTTGGCCCCCTTGTTACCTTCTCCAAAGATTATTTTCATCATCCTTGTCCAGCTCGCTTTCACCTTTGCATTTAACTGCATTATAATACTAAAACTCTCGATCTCCACGACCATTCGTGTTTGATTTATTATTTTGCTCGGCATAAAGATAAAGAACGAGATAAAAATAAAGATAATAAAGAACGAGCTGTGTAAAATTTCAGTGGTTTAATTAACTTTTGTAAAAGATCCCAACAATTTCGTTTGATCATGTATGTTCGGAAGGCGCGCCCTATATCTGGAACTAACGTGCGAGTCAATACTGCCGATATTGCCGATACATGATCGGGCGGCGGTAGATTGGGCTCCCGGTAAGCCTGGAAACTGGCCGCGTAGTCGTAGGGAAATACGCCTTTCCGCAGCCAGAAGCCCAACGTGCTGCGGAAAAGCCTGCTTAAGACAGCACAGGTTTTCTAGTCCCTTGGAACGGAGGTCCTGAACTAGCGCGTCCAAGCTGGTGGGGAGAAATGCCAGACTGTCGAGAAACCGCAGGTTACCCACGTCGAGTCTCTTAAATTGTTGGAAGCTAGTGGCGAGCACTTTAATATCTTTAGACTCGAATAAGTTGAGTTTCGGTAGGATAAAGGCCAGGTCATACGAATGGTTGTGCGCGAGCACTGGAATAACATTCTTGTTTACTCTCAAATTTAAATTGCATTCCTGACACAACGACTGCCTGCGCGATCCGCTGAAGTGATCGTGATCTCTGACTTTTCTCTTTCGATTTCCAAACTATTCGCCACAAATCGCGCAGTGAGAGGCCGACGCATGAGCCTCTTCGTTCACGCTCACCATTTGCACTTCCTCACTTCGAATCCATTCGCCAATGAGCTTTGACAATTGATTAAGGATGGAAATGAACTTTTCCACGAAGTCCTCGCCCCGGTACAAAAACTGCTCGACGATGCGCGAGTCCGTGGATCGGATTACGAGTATGCAAAACGAACTGGGGACGTGCTTCTCGTAAGCCTGACCCATGTTTTCCGCTTCCAGAATGGCCTCGAAATCGTAGACGCAAAAGTAGGGGAAAGGTTCCATCGTGTGTGGGCTCCGGAAATACAGCGCGTCCCCCTTTGCAGGACACACTGTTCGGACTGCCTTCTTTTCTTTAAACAGCGATAAATGACTCCCCAGCGCAGTGCGAAAGCGAAAGCCCATCATACACCTTTTACAGCGAAAGCGGTGAGTGTGCCTGTTCGCGAAAAGTCCGGCAAAATTGGTGATTAGAACAAAGTGATCGTCTATTAGAAGCAAATCCACGTGCTTCTCCCGCTCGCTATCGTTGACTTTGAGCGGGTAGACGAACCTTTGTTCTCGATCATAACCGTACACGTTCACGGACACGGAGTTTTTTCTCTCGAAAGCCTGCACGTCTTGTCGAAACGTCACCGGATACCTGGTGGGGAACCAATACTTGGCCAAATGCTCTTGGTAGCAAGAAGCTCTCGATCGTTTAGAGGGTACGGGATGGAGACCAGCGAGCACAGAAAACACAAAGCACATGCTTCTTTCCTCCGAGTCATTCAGTTGCTCGGTCACATTCACTAGGCACTGTTTGCTTGGGAGTTCACCGGGCAACACGAAACTTGCACAACCTACCGTGGGCGGAATGAAACGTCCAACGATGATGGTGCAGGTCTGAATGGCGACGACGACAAGCCTAGATCCTCGTTCTTGAGACTGTTCGAGCGAGCAGAGATCTCGGCGCATGCAGTCTGTGGAGCATCGCGAATGCTACCTTCGGCCCAGACCGCGTGCACTAAAGAATGAAAGTAGTGCACGCTGAATTCGAATTCGTCGTCGCCATTGAGACGAGTGATTTCCATGGATAGTATGATGAAAAAACGCAATGGCATTTCATAATGCCTAAAAACATTGGCCATTGCGTCGGACTGAAGACGAAAAAGCGTGGATACGTCGTGAGCCTCGTCGTCGCGCTTATGCAAATGCATATCATAACGCGAAGTAAAGTTTCGAAAGGCGCACAGCGAGTTGATGAAGGGAAGGCAATCTTGCGGCGGGATATTGTGAACCTGGGCCAGGTGAGCTTGTAACGACTTTGCGCTGGAGTACTGCTGCCGCTCTCGCGCATCGCACAAGTGGCAGGTTACCATTTTTTTTTTATTGTTCCGCGTGACTCACAAGTTTTTAGTCAGAGCATGAGAAGGTAACAACGGGTGACCGCTCGTCACCGATGGTGTTTTCCATTAATAGTCCGGTCACTGCCTTCATCTTCTGGATGTCTTCCTCATTGAGCTCGGCGAATCGTTTCGGAAAGAAGACTTTTACGACGTCGCTCTCAAGTTGGAGAGTAAGACAAACTGATGGTCCGTAACGGGTGTGCATTCGCCTCACATCCAGCACGGGTATCTGAACATCACACGGAATGGTGGTCATGCTTACGAAGACAGAGGATGACGACGCTCGCAGTGAAGGCAGCTTGCTCAGGATCCCGTCCGTTTTTAATTGACCGCGGAGAGGGCGGAGCCGATGACTCGAGGTGAGATGACAGGTCTGAAAATAATCACGTTAGTACACGGCGGACCTGCCAAGCTTTTTCTCGCATTACCTTTTCTTCCGCGGAGAGAAAGCAGTGAACGGAGACAAGCGGATGAACCCTCGACATTTATACCAAGCGGATTGCGAAATGATGACTCGCCGTGAATCAACACGTGCGTCACTACATATGAAAAAAAAAACAAAAAAACACGAGACTGAAAAACAAAAGCGAACGAGCGGATTGTCAACACAACGTATTTAATTTGCATATAAAAAAAATCCCATTCCGAGCTCTCGATACACGTCCTAACATGTCTAGACTTGTTTTTATTAGGTACGTACTTGGGTGAACATTGTGATTTTGGTATACGTTCGGGCGTCGTTATAAACCGCACTGTTCCGACGCGTGTGAGCCTTTATCGTGAAGCAAAAGCCGCGCGAGTCTCCCGCCGCGCGGGAATGTGCTTCGCACGAGTACTTAGAAACGTGTCTGCGTTGCCTTCTTTTCACTCGTCTACGAGCGTAGCATGCATGATCACCGACATGTCTTCGGGCTTGGACAAATTTCGTTTCCAAATGCCGGCGTCAATCACGATGATTGGATCCTCTAAATCAAGCAAAAGCACGTATATTCGCAAATTGTTGAGATTTAGAAGAGAAATGTTCGACAAAGAGTTTCACGTCGTCTACTACGTCTACGTGTTTCCCCAGAGCTGGTTTTCGAAGACGAGCGGGGTCATTTTCACCAAGGAGATCCCGCAAAATTTAGACCTCGAAAGAAATTCGCTGATCATATTCGACGACTTTCTCGCAAATCGAACGAAGCTCAAAGACATTTGTGAATATTTTATAGGAGCTGCTCATCACTATAATGCTTCGGTCATTTTCATCACGCAGAACATGTTCCTCCAAGACGCGTACTTTAGAACAATAAGCCTAAATACTTCGGCCTTAATTATATTCCGTTCAGTTAGGATTGCCGATCAGCTTCAAGTGCTATCCCGACAGCTCTTTGGGGGTAGCAGGGGGCAGGTTCTACCGCGTATATATTCGGACGCGTGTAGAAGGCCGTTCAGTTACATTTTGATCGACCTATCGGAAACTTGTCCCGATAATTTCCGTGTGAGAGCAAAAATCTTGCCGGACGAGGGTCGGGAAGTGGTGTGCGACACGTCCGTCTCCTAAGGAACCGCATCACCAAGCACGCAAGATTCCTGCACCTGTTGTCGGAAGCCAAATCGTGTAGGCAAAGGGAATCACTACTACGTCACGCCAAGGAGGAGCATCTGAAAATAATTAGGGAAATTTGTTTAAACCTGGGCGCCGGAAAGCTCCCTCTCTCCGCAGCTATAAAAAAGAAAGTGAAGAGATTTGCACCCGTCATACGGTCACTGGGAAATCGAAAAGACACGCACAAGAACGTAAGAAAGACGCTGGTATTGAAGGGAGGTTTCCTACTCCTGGTCCTTCCTGCTCTTCTAGGCCTCATATAAACGATCGGGGGAAGAGCCATCGCAAAGGCTATCGGAATGTGAGAAGCATGAAAAGGTATCATCTCGTACCTTACAGAGAAAACATTCCCGAGATTCTGAAAAAAGACGACGAACTGGACGACATCAAGCTAAAGAAAATAATTCAAACGCTACACAAAATGTTACGTCCGTACATGTCGAATGAGAGTAGCGCACACATCGACGAGGTTAAAGCGACACCCATCAGGGAAGAACGGACAACGCAGACGAGCGAGGAACAGCGTGGGGACGACCCTTCCGTGATTGTCAATTACTTGAGCAAAACCTACAAACAAAAGGGTCGATCGCTTCGGGCTCTACTGAGGCCGGTGCTCACCTGGGACCCGCAAACCTTGGAAATTTCGATCGATGAAAAACCTCTACAGGGATCTCACATTGTGGACCTGGTTTCCTATTTAGTTTCACGCTCAAAGAAATTGCCAGTTCCGGCTCATTTCGATCGCGTCCCGAGGTTATTGGTCAAAGAGAACCTGCCAGTGACCATCGTGAATCACGATCGCTTTAAAAGAAGGACCCTCAAAGCGCGGGCGACCATTCGTCGAGGTGCGTCTTCTTCTTCATTCACTTCGCCGAAGCGCCTTCGTACCGCTTCCCCGGAGCAGCGGACTGGGTGACCGACCCCATCGCCGACCGAACCGGCTCCTGCTAATCCCGTTTCTACCGCCGCACCTCGTGCCTCGCAGCGCCTGGTCGAGAGAGCATGGAATAAATTCTAGACAAGGATTACCTTAACGACGAGGGAATTCTTTCCACTTTTCACCCACGACACCGAGCGAAGGTCGAGACGCTCTTCGGCTTGATTTCCTCAGTAATTGCCTACACCCCCTATGGAACGCTGGTGGTTCATGGAGAGCCGCTTGAGGGATCCAGCATTGTAGAGCTTCTGCACTACGCTACGAGCTGTACAACAGGCAGCCTCCCTATATGAGAGGCGCCATTTCCTCTCTCATCAATTGTCACCTGAACCTGACAGCGTTTCGTGCTCGCAACTACCGACCAACAAAGCGGTGCGCCCAGAAAGCATGTCTTCGTCACAAAAGAAGGGGAGCAAAGCCTTCTACTACGAAGAAAGTCATCCAGCCTCTTTCGGTGGAATGAACAGGCTCGCACGACATACGGGATGAAGAACGGCGGAAAAGTTTCCAGAAGGATCGGACGCATATACGCTGTTCAGGGAAACCAAGCGCCCTCGCGTTTACCGCAAAACGCTATCCTTGGGACTGCGAGACGTCTATCAAGCTGACCTAGTGGAAATTTAAAAATCGCCAAATACAACGATGGAGAACGATATATTTTGTTTGTGATTGATACGTTCTCACGATTTCTCACCGTCGTCCCTATAGCTCGAAAGACACGCGAGGAAGTTGTCAGGGCGTTGAAAATTGTCTTTCGCAAAATGGGGAAAAGCAAGCGTTTATGTACGGATCGTGGTCGTGAATATTACGGAAGATTGGTCCTCTTTTTTCTGGAGAAAAACGACATTAAAATGTATTCCGTGAGTTCGAAGCAAAAGGCTTCGATAGTGGAACGCGTAGAAAGCACCAAAATGAGTCGGGTTTACAAGTACTTTGAGTATGCACGAACCAAACGATTAATTGAAATCCTCCCGGAAATTGTCAAATCTTATAATTTTAGCCGCCACAGGACACTGAACGCTAGGCCGGTCGATGTTACCCCACAGAACCAGACCGAATTTTTCTTTTACTTGTTCCCCGATCCCGGTCGCGTGAAAATACCTAAATTTCGCGTGTGTGAGCATGTGCGCATCTCCAAAGATCGTCACGTTCTCTTGAAGAAGTAGAAGCAGTGGTTCACGTACGAGGTGTTTATCGTGGACCGAATTCGATTAGGCGTGCCCAATACCTATTACTTAGTCGATATGGTGAGAAAAGAGCCCGTTCTCGGCTCTTTTTACGAGGCAGAACTGCAGCGCATTTCCCTGGCCGAAAACAAGACCTGGATCGTGTAGAAGATTTTGAGACGCCGACGTGCGCCCCATCTGCAATACCTCGTAAAATGGAGGGGCTGCGATTCCTCGCACAACAGTTGGGTTAATGCGAAGGATTTTGAGCAATAAAAGAGATGAAGAAAAAAAATTGTTCGCGCTCTTTGTCCGATGCGTCGAGCGATCGTGGGCTCTGTGTGCACACAGATCGCGCAAAACACACACACACGCGTAATGAGTTTTATCATTTTTAGAGCGCAGCTCTTAGGGGCCCGTTCCCGGCTTGAGCGGCGTCGCCGTCGGCGTCGGCGTAACCAAGGTCATCCCAAGGTCACGTGACCCCCAAGGTCACGTGACCCCTCCCAAGGTCATCTCAAGGTCACGTGACCCACGTGACCCCCTGAAGTCACGTGACCCCTCGAGGTCACGTGACCCCTTCCAAGGTCATCTCAAGGTCACGTGACCCCAAGATGACCCCACGTGACCCTTTGAAGGTCACGTGACCCCCAAGTCACGTGACCCCTCTGAGGTCACGTGGTCGCCTCCCCAAGGTCACGTGACCCCCGAGGTCACGTGACCCCCAAGGTCACGTGACCCCTTCCAAGGTCATCTCAAGGTCACGTGACCCCACGTGACCCCCAGGTCACGTGACCCCTCTGAGGTCACGTGACCCCTCTGAGGTCACGTGACCCCCCGAGGTCACGTGACCCCTCCAGGTCACGTGACCCCAAGGTCACGTGGGGTCACCTTTGGGGTCACGTGGCCTTGAGGTCACCCCCAGGTCACGCCTCCCCGAGGTCACGTGACCCCCTCCCCGAAGTCACGTGACACCCCCCCCCGGAGCATATTAAAGAATGAGGGGAGGAGGAGGAAAGGGGGGAGGGGTCTACCCTCCCCTCAGTACCCTTCACTCCTCCTCCTCAAGAGCTGCGCTCCAATTCGGCGTTACAGGGATTTGTAAACGGCTTTTTTATTCAAAAATTTTGACAGGAGCAATATAGCTTCACAATCGAGATTTATTTCGTACAATGAGGCTTTCCTTCCTCCGATCAGTCGCCGAATTTGATAAATGTTCAAAGGACATCTTCGAAGGTACATCGACTCGGTGATGATGCAGCTTTCTTCACACTCGAGATCATATTTCCGGGGAGCAAAAACGTCCAGCACAATGAGACAGTGCTTCAGCGCCTCAGTCTGATTCCTCTCCAAATTTACACCGGCTCTTTTCGGGTAGCCCACTTTTGACATACACGTATTGCTAGTACGGATGCAGGACACTGATGTACTTTGATCTCCTTGTTCAGACTCACTTCGAGCGTGCAATTTCCGTGCAGGCTCGCGTTCGACATGCTGACGCCGATGGTGATCACGCAGACAATTAGAAAGGAGCCCATGATAAATGCGAGAAGAGACTTGACGGACGCGAGCGTCACCGCCATAATGACGGTGCGCCGTCGTCATATACCACATATATATAGGACATTCCGTAAATATGCGACAGTAATGGGGGCGCCACGAGGCTACGAGGCCGCGAACACCGCTTGAATCGCGCGCGCGAAATCAAGTGATAGGAAGACGAGCAACGTTAGCGCCCAGCGATGCATTACGTCACACGACCATCGTCACATGACCTGCGGCAATGACGCATCCTGTTTTTTAACCGCATTACAAAAGCCAAGTGGCAGGAAAACACGCGATCTGAATTGCACACACAGACACACGGACAACTAAGACGAGTTAAGCGGTCCCGGAAGCAATGTGCTCGTAGCTCAGGGGTTAGGGTGTCGAGCTGCTGTGCCCAAGGTCGATTCCCAGCCGGCCGCGGAGCGTTTTTTAGCGATTAAAATGCATTTACCGTGCAGCGATTCAAATAATGTCACGTGACCATATGTGACGTGACCGCAGCCCAGCGCCCTCCTTCGGATGCAGCACAAACCCTGTGCGACATCACGTGAGCGCCCTGTCTCGGACGCAGCTCGAACCCTGTGACATCACACGTGAGACGCCCTGAGCGCCGCAATTCAAGTCCTATAGCGCCCTCTGTCTGACGAAGCTCGGACCCTGTGACATCACGTGGTTGTTATCAGATGATGACCACAGCTGTCAACACCTGGTCAACCACGCTTGTGGTTTGAGGTTTGAGGTCGGAGGTTGAGGTACGTGACCTCACACCTGTACCGCGTACCTCGGGGGGCGAGACCCGGGCGAGCTCCGATTGGTCACTGGCCAACGCCCATGCCTTGTCATTGGTCCCTGGAATGAGAGAGAGGGAAGAGGCCCCGCCCTGCGTCTCTGTGATTGGTTGGGGCTTGCTCCGCCGCCTTGGTGCTTTGATTGACACGTGGCCGAGTTGGTAGATGTTTTCTACTACTCATATCCTCTAAAACCTTTTTTCTTTGCCGGCTTTCAAATCCACCTCACCTGGGACCTTTTTCTTTTAAATTCAATAAGATTATGTGTTGTAGGGTAGCGCCTAAATATACCCCGCTCTCGATTTTTTTTGGGGGGCCAAACGGGAATCTGTTACACCAGGGCTTTGGTCTTCTGGGTAGATGCGAGGACGTCATGGGGATGGAGAGAATGGCAACTCGTAAAATGTGCTGAGTGATATGTTCAGTGGCTTTATTGATATAGAGGTCGTCGAGCGATGTGCATGAAAAAAAAATGATTCTTTGAAAGTAGGCCAGTTGGAATTTTCGAATTTCCAACGAGGAGAGCGTGTTGGGACTGTCATAGGAAGGTGGTTAAATTCTAAGATGATAGGAAAGTGGTCACTTCCGTGTGGAGTCGGGATGACCTTCCATGAAAGCAATGGGAATAATGATGGGTGACAAATAGATAGGTCAATGGAAGTGAAAGTGTGAGTTGCTGAGCTAAAATATGTACATTCATTTGTGCTTATCAGGCACAATCCCGCAGAAAGCAAAAAAACGCTCAACAAGTGCCCCTCTAGAATCCCGTCTGTCACTATCCCACAGGGAATTGTGTGCATCAAAATGTCCTCAAATTAAAAAAGGTGAAGGAAGTTGATTAACAAGGTCTTCTAGCTCCTCCATATGTAACTGATAATTAGGAGGTACATACAAAGAACAGACTGTAATTATTCGACCTTACAAAATGCGTGTCGCCACTGCCTCCAGTGAAGTCTGCAGGGCTACCTTGTTAGAAGGAACTGAAAGTTGCACAACCACCGCAACACCTCCAGCTGCGTGAGCTGCATGTGTACGGTCCCTACGAAACACCTGGAAGTGTTTTAAAACATTAGTGTGGGTGGTCTTTGGGTGCGTTTCCTGTAAGCAACATGCAATTGGCCGGTGATTCTCTAAAAGATAGCTCACATCATCGTAGTTAGGCAGGAGGCCTCTGCAGTTTCACTGAAGGAAGAAGGACATTTATCTTCAATAAAGGAAACGCCTAAATAAGGGTGTTATACAAAAATTGTGCAATGGAGTTTATGTGTGTTTTGGTGCCACAATCCGTGGGATGGTTTTCTTTTTTGCAGTGTCCTTAGGCCGTCCTCCAGCCTCGCAGGAGGCCGAGGAAACAGACCCTGACCTAGAGAAAGGAAGGTCCTCATCGGAGAGCGGGATGCTCAGATCCATTTTCTCACGCAATGAGACCTTGGGTCCTTTGGGCGGCAGAGGTGAATCTGACCGTCCCGGCTTTGAAGAGCTGCCAGTGGCATGGGGGGGAGGGCAGCCCCTGACCCCGGCCAGAAGGGCCAGCTGGCGCGGGTGACGGCACGTCTGGCTCCTTGGAGGGTGTAGCACCCTCCTTAGAGGTCACCACAACCTCATTGGGGCATGAAGGCGGTGGGTTGCCCACCGTCTTCGGACGTATGTAAGAGGACCCTCGTGGAGATGACAGGTATTCAGATCAAGTCTGCGTCTCCACGGATGCCATAGGCAGTGGGGGTCCCCTTCGCACTGCCTCGGCATATGAACCCCTTGCTTTCAAGGCAAGCTGTTCTCTAGCATCTTGGTAGCTGAGATTTTGTTTGATCTTAAATGGAATTATCTCTTCTTCTTCCTTTCATTTCGGACATGTGCGTGAAAATGCGGTGTGTGGTCCACCTCAGTTTATGCATTTATGGTCGTTTTCACATATATCAGCGACGTGGTCAGTGGCACTACATTTCGCACAAGTTTCTCGGCCGCGGCAGTTTCGGGAGCCATGCCCGAAACGCTGGCAACAAAAGCACCGCTGTGGGTTCGGAACGAAAGGACGAACTCTGCAGTTTAGATACCCTGCCTTCACGGTAGAAGGCAAAGAGTGGAGTTCAAAAGTCAGGACTAGATGTCGGGTTGGTATCTCCTGTCCGTCTCGTCGTAGGGTGATTCGCCGCACGGCCACAACAGCACTCTGACGCAGCCCTTCAAGGATTTCCTCTTCAGTACACTGAAGGAGGTCATCCTCAGAGATGACGCCGCGGACAGTATTCAAAGTGCGGTGCGGGGTTACACAAACTTGGTGTTTGCCTATGCTTGTCAACTTTAGTAATGCTGTGCTTTGAGTTTTATTTTCTACCTCAACCAGGAGGTCCCCAGAAAGTTTTTTTGCCTTGTAATTCTTTCTGATCGTCTGCTCTAGGACCTTAGAGGCAAGGAAAGGTGACATCTTTGCCAGCGGTAGACTGTCGTTTGCAGCATGAAGTACAAGAAAACGTGAAGAGGTGTCGGGTTCATTGGCTTTTTCGAAAGTAGGGCGAGCGGGCCGAACCCTTTTGGGGGGTCGCTCAGCTCGGGGTTTGGAAGAGAGGGGCGCCATAAAAAGGCAAACGGTGTTCGGAATCTGTGGTGCGCCGCCCACCACGGAGCCTATCGAGGGAATAGGTAACACCCCATAACAAATATGGCTTTGCTGGAACCATTTCTCTATTAGCGCTACCCAGAAACTATAACCAAGTGTGGATCTGGACGAGAGTATCTGTCACCACCCGAGGTTAGCCCTTGCCGCCAAAGGAGTTGACAAGGAAAGAAGAGAAATGAGAAGAGTGAAAAGGAGGAGAAGACAAATGTGTAAGAAGGGAGGGAATAGTAGACGGAGTGGCTACTAGACTGAATCATCCCGGCCGGGCCTTACCAGGACTCCCGTCTATGAGAAGCAGAAGGCAAAGTGGTGTATCGCCTCACCCGGGGGCCCTGAAGGGTCCAAAAAGAAAAAAAGAAACCTGGCCACTTGGATTGAAGCAAATTTTGTAGAAAAATGTTGTTGGTATACGAATAGGAAAATGTGGAAGAGAATGAGTGCAAATAGAAAATGACAGATACGGGTTTGCAGTTATTAACTGACACTTGCCATCCTTTGAGCTTCTTAGAGATGCCGGCAAAGGAATTGTTAAAAAAATAAAATGATCCCGAAATGAGTGTAGCGCATGGCAGAAAACACAATCGTCGGCGTATACACGTATTTGGCTGTAATGTTGCGTACTAAATCATAGATTTGGTACTGGATGTCCCCAAAAAATAACAAGGTGCTCTTTACCGCAAAAAGAAACTACGCATCTCCTAACGCTCCTCCTGAATCCAAATGTAGCGCCACCGGTCGGACTAATACGCCGAAGTTCAGAACGAACCGATATCTTGGTCAAAATATCTAATCGATTTACACACATTTAAAATGGTAAAATGGCAGATGACGTAGCCCTGAAATACGTGGAGCTGAATGACGCCGCCTTCCAAGAACGAACTCCATTTTTTTATGAAAATGAGAAAAAAAGAACTTCTGACAACATCACCCCAATTCTTGCATTTTGTGTCTGTTCTTACCACACTAAACCAGAAGAAGAGGCCGGGAGGGGGGGGGGCGGACCTTAGCATCATAGATACCGTCGTGGAACCATATTTTGTGATCCCAACAATATAAGCTTAGGGGGAAGCAATTGACGTGAAAAAGTATAAAAACTTGATTACTACACTATATTGGCAGGGACATTCAAAGCACATCTTATTTATTAACCACTGTGGAGTCAACGATAAGCAAAGAAAATGCAGCGGCGGCAGCGTTAGGCCTGCAATAAGATAATTAATTATTGTTATAATGCTAACATTACGTGTTACGTAAAACGACTGGAGTCGTTTAATATAATTCATGTGACACGTATGCGTTTGGCGGTACCGGGAAGGGCCTAGAAAAGGCTACGGATTTTGGCTTCACAGAGAAGTAACTTGCAGATTCTTCATCGAAAATCTCTGCAACGCATGGCACATTATAGACTTTTCAGCTAAAGACAATGAGGCGGAACATAAAAAACCGCTCTGGGACCGCTTTTTTTTCTTGTATATACAATGGGGCACAAATTAAAAAAAAAAACGGGATAATTTTTTACAAAGTTAGTATTTTTTTCAAGCGTTAAGGTTTTAGATATTATTATCATGCTCTCCATCTGATGAAATACACTCGTGATGTTTGTTGGACTGCTCAAAATAACCTCTAAACTCGTCGGTATTGACGCTTTTCAGTGCCTGCGCATATTTTTGTCTTACCTCTTGTACATCACAGTTTTTCATATTGAGAAATTCTTCTATCCACTGAAGCAAAAGTTACCTGGGGCGAGGTCGGGTGAGCAGGTAGGGTGGGGCACGAGAGTCATACCGTTTTTAGCGAAAAACTGCCGAACAGTTAGCGCGGTCTGGGCAGAATGAAAGACGGAGTTCTTTCGAGACTGGTACATACAATTTATCAAGGCAAAGCGCCTGCCCACAGCGTTGAGTGTTCATCAGTTTTTGACCAAAAGCGGCATGATTTCCGTGCCCCAGCCCCCCTGTACCCCGACCTCGCCCGTGTGACTTTTTTTTTCCTCAGATAAAATTGCGTTTCAAAGATAGACGGTTTGACGATTTGGAAGTGGTTACTCTAAAAGCGGCACAACTGAAAGACATCAATATCGAAGAATATAAATGACACCTTATTAATTGGTAGAGATATCTCCACAAGTGCATTGTATCAGTTAAAGAGTACTTTAAAATTGCCTGAAATTAAAGAGTGTAAAACTCAATATACCATTTTGGACAAATATTTTTTTTTTGAGGCTGGCCCCTCGTGTGCACTTAAAGAGGATACTTAAGAAATAACCTGGATGACTAGAAATCAACGCTCAAAGGGGCTTTATAATATCGAACATAAAAATGAACGCCCACGACACTCATCTGCAAGCAAACTGACCAAGTCTCAAAAATGATCCTCTTGCTGCAAGATCTAGATTCATCTGAAACCTGGATATTATCAGCATGCACGTACAGTCATGCAATAACAATTATAATAAAAATAGCAATAAATTATTCGATATTTTATAAGCTACCGAAGCGGAGATGAAGCAGTCTACAGAATACGTGTTCTTCAGTCTTTGGTTTTTTTCTGCCGCTACTTCGATTGCACGAATATTTAAAAAAGAGACTGACCAAATTATTAAAAAAAAGTTTTAATGGAGGCATCTGAAAATGACGTATCTTAGTTTTTTTTCTCCATCTTAGCCCTAGGAGCGCCGTAATCGTCAAATAAAATTCAGTGTACAAATGCGCGGATTAGAGCGCAAGAGCGGAGAAACACCATGCAGAAGTGACGTCATGGGTGGGGTCAGATGACCCTTTCTGGAAAACTAAGCTGGCTCCGGGATGCAACCGATGACGTCACGACGCTTTGAACCGATAACAGGCGGCAGAGATGTCTGTTGCATGCCGCGCGGCAATCGCTGCGAATAGTTTTCCCCATATTGGCGGTTTACGTTTATTTCTGGCCAAGTTGAGTGCGATAACTGAATTTACGAGGGAAAAAGCGATACTAGAACGCTTCTTATTCCGATTTCTTGAAAAGTGCTTCAGCTCCGTTTTAAGGGAGGTTTTGCCTGAACATGCTCGATACAAGTGCTTTTGCATCTTCATATTTTTCGACATGCTGCTGGATCTTTTTTGAGAGCTCAGGCAGGTGTGGGTTGGGACAAATCGTTGGAGAGAGAAACGAATAAACTTTTGAATTTGAACTGTACATACATTTGGTTCAACAGCAATTCACATACCAGTATAAAATAATATAATAGCATATCACGGTGAAGCTCATCCTGGCATTCATATAGGATGATAATAAATGATCTTCAGTATTTGTTTCCTTTAATTCTGTTTACTTTATCATTACCATGGGAGGCCAAGTTATTGCCATTTTAGATTCTATGTTGTCCTTTTCAGCATTGGCCTTTGAAGAGGCTCGTCAACGCCCGTTGTAAAAGAAGGGCAGCAATAACGGCTGTAATCTGGTGCGTGTTTAAAGCGTCTGTTGTGTTGTGAATAAATGCACTAATGCATATGGTTCAAACTCTAGAAAAATTGTACAACGCTCTTACAAACGGCGTCCTTTTGCCGAAGCAGGTTCCATTCCTTAATAGTAATTAAAAAAAAAAAATGAAACGGCTTCAGAAGGGCATTAGTGAACGCAGTGGACACTTCGTTATGTTTCTTTATTAGTCTAACGTACTTAAAGAAATCGATATTAAATGTGTTGTTTAATAACTAGAGTGAAAGAGCCAACTGAAAGGAGTTTTTTTTGTGAAGAAAACGATAAACGTTTACTGCCAGACTTGCAATGCAAAATAGATTTCGTCATACGCGTGCAACGTGTACTGGCTTATCGCATAAAATTTCTTGGTTGACTCTGACAAAACGAACAAGGCTCTGCATAAATGCAGCCGAACGAATACGTAAAAGATGGCGAATAGCGGAAATATTGTTTTACTTCCACGTATGATGAAAGAACAGACCGCTTGCATATTCATACTGCTAACTTAACAGCTGTCAAAACCACTTGTACTTTCACCTAACGGCATACCACTTTATAACTAGGATAACGAGATCTACCGCTGCCAAATCCATATGTTGCAATGGGAAAGTGCAAATGCGTTTGCAGCAATTTTATATATATATATATATATATATTTTCTATTCTACAGTTTTATGCTTGACTTCACTTTGGTAAAACGTATGCCCTCTGCGCATGCACGCTTTCGGTTAACTTCCGAGCATTTTTCAGAAATGACCTAAATAAACAAATTGAAGATTCAAGGCTTTCTCAGAAGAAAGCTTACCTCGGATATTAACGGCTGAGGAGTAAATAAATATTGTCAGTAGGTTTAACTTTGCAACTTTCAATTACCCACAAAACATCTTCCTTTGAACTGTCATCTAGACCAGAGGTCCCGAAACGGTTTGGCTAGGGGTGCAAATCAAAACTTTGTCGCTGTCTTAATGGTGAAAAAAAAATATGAACGAGAAACAATTAAATACATAATTCTAGATACGCATAAAAAGTCAAAGTAAGAATTTAGAGTAAACATTTAAAAATAAGTATCTAAGATGGATGAACACATGTTATTTAGTTTAGAAATCAACATTTATATTTAGCTAATGATGATAGTCCACATGAACGAGACCAGAATGTTGAACGTGAACCGAATTTCAAAACCGGAACCGAGCTTTTTTGTTTTTGGTTGAACTGTGACGGAACCGAACCAAAATCGTCGCCGGCGTCTTTGGGCTCAGCCAGATCTGAACCGGAAAGATATTTAATGGTGACTGGCTCAAAACAATTCAACCTATTTGTATTCTTTTTTTGTGAGTACCACAAAGTGAAGATTTGAGATTTAGAAAAAAAATCACAGAGGTTTCTAAATATCCATTAGAACATCGTCGTATACACAATTGCAATAAATGAGAAATGGTGGAACATCATGATCGGTATGTATTGGCACTTCAATTAATTATGTGCGGTCACAGTTCACGTTATATTATACGTTGTGGTCACGTCACATCATGGCGTCCAGCCGTCGCATAGCGATACGCGATAACATCACTTTACGCTAAGCCATTACACTCAACGTTACTAGATCCAGTATGCGTAGTTGAGACCGTAACGTCAGGTGACATCACAGCTTGCAGCCTGTGTCAAGGTATACCAGGACGCACACGACTGCCGTGCGCCCGAAAACCTGGACTGGGGCTTATGACAATCATAGCGTCGACCAACATTCGAGTAGTGGGTCGTGTTCGATCAAAGATGGAAGCAGACGAACTCTAATAACAATTTCTGATGCTCAGCCCGTGCCGTACGTTTTGGCATTCCCAGAGCACGGCTATGATGAACATCGGAGCTATATAACCGGAACAAGAGCACGTGGCCGCTTGTTGAATTTGTGAGTGTGTGTGTGTGGGGGGGGGGGGGGGGGGGACACTGCTTTTATATCTGCGACTGCTACTTATGGGGAGTAAAGCTACTGCTTTTTTCCGCAAGTTGTCGACGTCAAGGGTTAGTTCCAAGCAGGATATGTACTGAAAGAGCAACAATCGTTTCACGGGTTGTTTAACATGTACGCAGCCAAGAGGAACTTTTATGCCTCGTTTACTTCCGAAGCGCTAGAATGCTGCCGTTATAGTTATTAATTATATAAAAATTATTTATTTTCAGGTGATATTTGTGCTTGCAGAATGTTTACCGGGTGCAGACTGTAGTCCGGAATTTCCGGCAGTGGCAGACAACTTAACGTCACTAAAATTCCTAATATATTTTGTCTATGTTCTTTCTTCCACTTCATGCAATGAGCCGATGTATTTAAATGTCTGGTAAACAAGTTCATAAAACATGCGACTGCTGCATTAAGACATGATATTAAAGTGTTACAAAACAATAGTGTTCCAGATATTATGTTTATTGACAGCACTTTGTAACATTGGTAATTTTGGAATACTTTAACAATTTAATCAACCTCACCAATACCACTTGAATGATTAAATAAGTAATGAAACTCATAAAAATTTCAACACAAGTTAAAATGATCGAGCGCGTGCAGAATAAATTTTTGCGATTTATTTACGACAGATACATTGGTCGGAAACTGTTTTTTTAGTTACGATTTGTTGCTGTCTTTATTCAGAATTTTAAGGCTATCAACGAGGAGGGTTGTTAGAGACATCCATATTCTTTATAATGTAGTGCATGGTACTGTTAAAACTTAAAATTTACTGATGAATATGGACTTTCATTTCCCTCCAGAGCTAGTCGCTTTTTTTTAAATTATATACCCTACTAAAGTTTGTGAATCATCGCCATTTTGTCCTATGCAGTCTGCCTATAATATCATACACGATTGTGACGTAGATATTTTTCTTATTTTGTTACTTTCAAGTCGGCTTTGAAAAAGTGTATTTTATCCATCCGAGAGTTAGTCTAAGCTTGTATTTGCTCTGCAAACTTTTATTTGTGTCCTTACAAATGTCTGTGTAATTTTGTGCCTCTTTGCATTTCAAATAGTGTTGCTGTAAACACGAAATGACAGTGCACCACACAAAATGTGCTACAGCTGTTTTTGGGCACTAAAGAAAAATAAAACATCGTTATTATTATTATTATAGCCGGTTAGATTTGTTTTTTGCTCTGCACGGTTTTCGACAACCTTTTCTGCGCCCGTTGTACTGGTTCTTTACGGCGCAACGTGCATAACAGGATAATTATACTCTGCCGTTTGTGTCAGTACGTAATTGAAAGTGAAATTTAGTTAGCTCTGTTCGAGGCGTGGTGAACGCTGTCACATTTAACCGCGATATATTTTCTAAGGGTAGCCTGAATAGCGACTTTGATATATGTAACTCCAAGCAGATGCGCATGCTCAGAGAAGTAGTAAGTAAATAAATAAAAGAGATCAAAGAAAATTGATAAATTTGTTAAAGAGAGTCAATTCCAGGAGTTCAATATTTTTGCTAAGTTTTTGTGAGGACACTTTTTGATAAAAGAGCAGAGCGTGAACTTACCTTCTCGTGCAAACTAGTAAATTGAATCGTAAAAAGACTATACTAATATGGTTCCTGCTTACGCATATATTCATGTCCCACCATGTTCGACTATAAATCATTGTACCTCTTATGTTCATACAATACATTTGTCGTCACTTTGAATGTTCATTCATTACTTTTTAAACGTATAGATAATTCAAGTATTAAATTATTCCAATAGTTCAGTATTTTCAGAAAGCAAGTGGAAGGGCTTTTTTCCACTTTGCGAATTGAAGATATCTTCTTTTCCTGACGTTTTTCTTGTTTGTTTTGCTCTTGTTCTTTCTTTTTTCCTTTTCATGTATCCTATTTGGGCTCGAAGGTAAAAACCTTCTGGTAGTTTTTGGGCGCACAAAAATAATAATAATTATTATTATTATTATTCGCACTGCTAAAATGTTTTCTTACAAATTGCACACAGGTTGTAGCGGTAGGCAATGTCCATAGTGCAAAGGCCCTCCTAAGATCTGGAGTCCCTCAGGGTTCGATTTTGTCGCCACTGTTATTTAACATATTTGCGAACGACATTTCATCATCCATTACCGATTCAATAAGTTTCAGTACGCTGATGACACTGTTTTGTTTTCTCGCCATCTAGTGTACCAGCGTGCAGTGGAAATGCTCCAACTGGATATAATTAGCGTCATGGACTAGTTTTCGGTAAACAAGCTTCGAGTAAATGCCTCTAAAACAAAGCTTATATGTTTCGGCAATCCCTTAAAGAATACAAGGTTGACCTATCCGCTATTTCTCCACAACTCCGGTTGCTTGTGTACTCAGTGTGATTCTATAGAATATGTTAGTTCGATCAAACACCTAGGCATTTACTTTGATTGCGATCTTTCTTGGACTACTCATATGACGCATCTTTGTCAACGGCTGAGGTCAGTGTCTCGTATGCTATACAACATAAAAAGATTCCTACCTTTCTCCATTAGGAAAAGGGTTGTCTACGCTCTGGCCTACGGTATACTAAGGTACGGGATCACAATTTTTTCAACTGTCCACTCTTCTGGCATTCCAGAATTGACCGAATCCTAACGCAATCCTCAAGAACGTCACGTATAACACACCATTTTCGTCGAGCGCGAACTTGTTTGGTTCGCTTGAACTGCCCTCATTCCACTCCCTCTTTCTCCTAACGGTGATCTGGCGCCACTTCTGGGAGAGCGAATTTAAGGTCACATCAGATTCGTCGCGTGAACTTAGGGCTACCTCTCGTTTCGACATACCACGAGTGAGAACGCGATATGGTGAAAGTACGCGCGGTTTTATGTGCCAAAAGTGTTCAATGATTTACCAGACTCAATATTTTCCATTGCCTCAAACAAGAAATTAAAGAAAACTCTAAAAACAACATTTTCTGACGTATCGCGACAGTGACTGTGAGCTTTATATGATATCGGTGAAACGTTGACTATTCTGTTTGCGATATTATTTTCCTTTTCATTTCTCAATTTTGTCCTGAAGTAGATTGTTGTTTTATCTGCATCATCGTGAGGCCCTAAGACCTCTGCGAGTTTGCCCAGTGACTTTTTTTTCGTTGGTGCTCTTTTTCTTTTTAGTGCCCTACACTATTTGTAACTACAGTCTTGGTCTGTTCGTCCCGACGTTCCGCTTCGCCTTTCTTCACAATACGGACGCACAAGTGTGCGTGTGTGTGTGTGTGTGCGCGCCGATGAGTGCCGTTTCTTTTATTTAGTGCTATGACTGATCTGCTGGCCCCGCGGCTAACTTCGTTGTTCGTCCTGCGGGAGCAATGACGATTTTTTGTGTATTTTTCTTCTCTTCTTTTATTTTTACATACTGTGTCACAATATGCGAGCTCGCCCTTTGATTCTTTTCCTGCTGGATCTGGTCCCACAAGCCCTTGCCGGCTTTGACCAGGTCCGAAGCTGAACTTGGTCATTCTTCTATCATGAATAAATATTATTATTATTATTATTATTATTATTATAGAGCAGTAAAAAGGAGCGACGGTTCCTGGGGACTTCTTGATCATCATCAAGAAGTCCCCAGGAACCGTCGCTCCTTTTTACTGCTCTGCGAGTTTTCACTCGTAATCGCTTTCAATCGGAACATCTGACGCCAACGAGCTTTTTGTGACTCGGACGATTCCTCTGCGTCGTGGTGGGCACCGACTTTGCTCAAGATCGGGTACCCAACGTCTTCACTGACAGCATTCCAACGGGTAGGCCTAAGCGACTTTGCGTCTTCGCCCGGCTCGGCTCCTAGAACGCCCGTTGTGCGCGAGCTTGCCTGGCACGACGATCTCCACGGTGAGCAAAGCATCTCGCGCAAGCCTGCCCAACACATCAAGGCGACGCACGTGACACGGGAGTACAGCACTTCACATCTTTCCCTTCTGCGCGTGTGCTATGTCTTCTCTACTCAAGTGCGCTCAATGCCACGAGAAGATTGTGAACGATGGTCGGCACATGTCATGCGCCGAGTGCAGAGCATTGTATCATCTGGGGAAGCTTTGCTCCGGTGTTGCGGAAAACACATTCAATGCCATGGCTGTTGGAAAACGAGAGGTCTGGCGCTGCCGTGTGTGCCGACAGCGACATAGCGGGAATGAGTCTCGAAGTGAAGCCAGCCTTTCACAATGCGCGTCTCCTGCTGGTACGGAACATCTTCGGTCGCTGGAAGCTAAACTGGAGTGCCTCACCTTGCTGAAGGCCAATGTTGACACCCTCCTCGACTTACCAACTCAGATGAATCAACTCCTGACATTGAAGCCAGTAGTCGAGAGCCTGAAATCCGCAGTAACGGAGGTTCAGAAGGCCGTAGACTTTCTGTCGGCTCGGTACGACTCTCTGCTGTCTACAGCCACTACCGACTCAACAGCGATAACAGAGCTCCGTGAGGAAACGACATTGCTAAGAAGCGTGGTAACAGAGCAGTCTCAGACCATCGAGCACCTGAAAGAAGAGCTGAACGATAGCGACCAGTACAGTCGTCTCTCAAACCTTGAGATACATGGACTCCCTCATGCCCCAAATGAAAACTTAGTCTCCGTTGTGGGCGAGTTGGCTGGCAAGCTAGGCCTTGAAAACTTTCAGCCAAGGGACATACTGGCGGTGCATCGTCTGCCATCGCGGCGCGACGGCCCTCCAGTTATCTTGGTTAAATTGGCATCAGTGTCGCTAAGAGAACAATGGCTCGCCATGCGAGGTAAGCTGAGAACTCTGGCAGCAGAGGGTTCGTTGCCCAAACTCTTCCTCAACGAGAACCTAACGCGAAAGAACAGGGAACTCTTTTGGATGGTACGGGAGAAAGCAAGAAGCAAGCAGTACCAAATCACTTGGGTGAAAAATGGGAAGCTATTTGCAAAAAAGTCAGGAACCTCGTCACTGGTTCGCATCCACCGGTGGGCCGACCTGGAATTGATTGTGTAACTCTTTTTGTTGCTAAGCGGCTTAAAACTACCAGTGGATAACAACCGCATCGAATAATGGAAGTACAGTTTCGTCAATGTTCAGATTTTTCTTCATTTCAACGTTTCTCGGAACCGGCTAGTGATAGTACTCTTGGGCTCTTACATGTAAATATTCGAAGTATTCGTAAATATTGGGACCAGTTTGTAATAACTGTAAACAATACGTCACCACTGTTTGATGTTTTTGTGCTAACAGAGATCAATGTTAAAGACGATTTCTGTGGTGAGTTCCGGATACCGGGATATAAATCATTCTTTCTTACACGGCCGATTGGACGAGGAGGAGGAATTGCGATATTTGTTAAGGACTTGTGGTGTACTGAAACACTTGATGTAGAGTTTTGCCATTGCGAGTCTTTGTCTATGAGGCTATGGAATGATAAGTGGTCCTTGATTTTATTAGCTTTTTACAGACCTCCTTCAGTTAATCCTTTAAGATTTTTAGAAGAACTAAAAAATACACTTGGCAATTTTCAGTCTGTCGACATCTGTTTAGTAGGTGATTTCAACATTGATACGCTTCAACCCGCCAAGTCTATTGTATGTGACTATCTGAATCTCTTAGCCCATTTTGGTCTGGAGGAACTGATTTTAGCTCCAACTCGAGAAGAACTCTTGGATAATCACCTTGTGGCCTCATGTCTGGATCATATAAGCATACGCGCTCCGAATGCTGTTGCAAAATCGGCCGTAATAGAGCAAAAATTAGCCGACCACTACTTTGTGGCGTGTCAACTTGCATCCCAACTCACGATGAAATAAACAATACCGATAACAAAAACACTGGAAATAACTGATAAAATTAGATTTGATAATTTGGTTAAAACCTATGATTGGAATAGTTTACTCTCTATTCAAGACTTTGATGAAGTGTACTGTAGGTTTAGAGATATATTTGACTACTTCAAGGGCAAATCTAAAAAGGTTATTACCCTGAGGCGACGTCGTAGCGAACAAGAATGGTTAACGAGTGACATTTTGTCAGCTATCCGCTGTAAAGATGTTCTTTGGGCCAGATGTCGGCGATCACCAACCAATACAAACTTGAAAAAAGAATTCCGTAGTATGCGAAACCGTGTAACCGCGCTTATTCGATCAGCAAAAAGAAAATACTTTCGAGATAAGTTTTTTAAAGCAAGGTCAAATATTTCAATGACTTGGAGTTTAATAAATCAATTACGAGGCACGGATGTAAAGAGATCGATAGATGCCTCCCTCGAGAAAGTGTTTGGGAACAATACGACAAAACTAGTAGAGGATTTCAATATGTTCTTCGCTAAATTTTCTGGAGTAGCTCGGGATGATACTATGTTCACGGCAGATTTTCTTGATTATAATGTTTCCTCGGCATTCCTTCCCGAAATGTCTGAACGTGATCTACGCACTTTGCTTTTTAGTTTCAAAACTAACAAGGCACCCGGTATCGATGGTATCAGTGCAAATGATCTGCGCCGAAATTATGATTCTATAAAACTTGTGCTCCTTCACATGTTAAATGGTTTCATTTCCTCCGGAATGATCCCGGTTGATTTGAAAAGTGCGCTAGTGAAGCCCGTATTTAAGGGGGGAGAGCATAAAAAACTTGACAATTATCGACCAATTTCTATTTTGCCCTGTATTGTCCAAATCTTAGAAAAACATATTTTTCAAACTATGACGGCCTTTCTTGATCACTTTAATATTCTGTCGCCCAGTCAATATGGGTTTGTCAACGGACGTGGGACACAGCCACTTTTGGAAGATTTTTCAGATGAATTACATCTAGCCTTCGAGAGGCATCAGATTGCTTGCGCACTTTTTATTGATATAGCAAAGGCGTTCGATTCAGTGAGTCACAATATTTTACTAACAAAATTGCAAAACATTGGATTCCGCGGCCCATTTCTTTCTCTTCTCCGGAACTTTTTAACTGAGAGGACACAGCTAGTTTCTATAGGTAATAGTCGAAGCTCCCGAGTTACCTTAAAGGCTGGTGTTCCCCAAGGTTCTGTTCTGTCACCTCTTCTTTTTAACATTTTTGTAAACGATATGTCTAACTCAGTTTCAACATGTAAATTGTTCCAATATGCGGATGACACAGTGTCGCTTTCAAAACATCTTGATTATCCTGTAGCAATCGCATTACTCCAAGGGGACACTTGTCAACTTAATGACTGGTTTAAGACAAATTGTCTTACGATAAATGCATCTAAAACTCAGCTTGTCTGCTTTCGTAATCCTCTTAAGATGTTAACGCCCAATCATCCTATATATGTGCACACCTCTCTTTGTACATCTTGTAACTGTTGTCCCATATCTTATGTAGATCAAGTTAAATATTTAGGAATTCAATTCCAAAGTGATTTGTCGTGGAATTCTCATCTGTCAAAACTTTGTAAACGACTGAGAAATGTATCTTGTTTACTGTACAATACCAGATCTTTAATACCTTATTCAACGAAAAAGACAATAGCTCACGCTTTGGCATACAGTGTTTTGCGTTACGGAATAACTATTTTTGGTCACAGCCCAGGACGATGGGGTCAAAAAATAGACTCAGTCTTAAAAGGAATATTTAAAAGCATTGTTTATGGTTCCATATCGCAAACTGAAGAAGAGATCATAGCAGTCTTGGGCTTGCCATTGTTCCACTCCTTATTGGTTCAGACCGTTATATTGAAACACTTTTGGTGCGATAATTTCAGAGTACCTCATGTCGTATCTAGATCACTTCGACATACCGAGCGCTATGAAATGCCTTTTGTTGTGACAAACTACGGAAAAAGAATTCGGAATTTTTATGTTCCCTATATATTTAATAGACTACCGGACGATGTTTACACTGTGGACTCACTAAACAAACTGAAGCAAATGCTCCGATCTAAAAGTGCAAGTTTTTAACTGTGCTGTGTATGTGCATGTGTTTGTGTGACCATAATCGTTTATATTGTGATGTATGTTGAGCCTGGAAGCTTACGTGTGTGGGGACGCTTTTTAATCACAAACTGTAGGGTCTTGTCCAACAAGCCTTTTGTCTGGCTTTGACAGACCCGCCTCATTGTGAAGTGAACTACACGCGTAAATAAAGATTATTATTATTATTATTATTATTATTATTATTATTATTAGAGAAGTGGCCGGGTTCGGGCGTTCCTTTCTATTGTGCTGTATTTTATCCTAAAACCCAGCTCTGAGGGCCCAAATTGTTCCTGCAGAATTGTGTGGTGAGAAACTAGACCTCGTTTCTCTACCGGTAGAAGGAGAGGATCCCCTTCGTGGCTTCTAGTTCGCCGCCCTAAAGGCACCAGCTGTGGTCCTGACCAGCGCTGATCATGGCATCACACCATCGAGTCTGGTCCTGACCAACGCTGATCATCGCATCACACCACCGAGTCTGGTACCTGAATAAGGTTTTCCAGCACAACTCGCTTTGATGTCAGCGGCCTCCATCTATACCCGTTTATGAGGCACTGCGATCATCTGCAACCTGGTGCAAAGCCAACCCCAGGCCTTTCAGCGATCATCCCTTCATTGCCGGTAACCGACCACCAGTGCACTGCGAATACCTTTTTTCTCGGTGTCCGTTCAAGCTGTGCACAATATACTGCTTAGTCGGTGTTGCTTTTTTAGGTGTGCTTACGTTTCTTTGGCATATTTCCCTATATTCGCATAAACCTATAACCATGTCTATTCTTTGTGACGCCTGCAAAAAATGCATTTCCCAGGACGGCCGTCACATGACGTGCTCAGTTTGTGCGAAGGACTACCATCTGGGGAAAACGTGTTCTGGCATCGCCGAGTTCACGTTTGCTGCCATGAGCCCCGACAGAAAAGAAAAATGGAGGTGTAAAGCTTGCCGCTCTAAGAGCACTTGTTCTGGTACAGACGAGGTCGACGTGAGTTCTGACGCGATCTCGATGAACGAATCCGCCTCCCTCGCGGCGCAGATTCTGGCCATGAACGAGAAATTAGACTCCCTGCTCGTGCTTCCCGGGAAGGTGAATGAGCTTTTATTATTGAAACCTTCCATTGACCTGATGAAGGCGTCTGTAGAAGAGGTTCAAACCTCAATCTCTTTCTTGGCGGAGAAGTACGATAACCTTCTAGCCAAGGTGTCTACCCACGCGACGGACATACGTGATCTTCGGGCGGGGGTGGGGGCACTGAAGACCACGGTTTCCGAGCAGGCACAGACTATTCAAAGCCTGCACACGGAGATGAACGACGCAGAACAACGTAGTCGCCTCCAAGATATGGAAATTCATGAATTAAGTGTCACACCCGGCGAGTCTTTGCCTTCCGTCCTGGTGGGGCTCGCAGAGAGGCTTGGAATTGAGGGACATCAACCATCCGACGTGGTCTCCGTTTACAGGCTACAGGGAAAACGAGCGGTAAGCCCACCTATTGTGGTGAAGTTTGCATCCGTCACAGCTAAAGACAGATGGATGCAGGCACGTGGCAAGCTCAGGCTATTGTCACGTGACGGCCCACCAGAGAAACTGTATTTCAATGATAGCTTAACGAAGACTAACAAGGAACTTTTCTGGCTATACTCGCTCTCGTGCACGAGAATGTGGCTACAAATTTGTATGGGTAAAAAATGCAAGAATATTCGCCAGAAAAGAAGTGGGCTCTCCACCTGTACGAATTCAGCAGAAAAGTGACCTGGACCTCATGGCATAGACGGCATGGCTAGGTTTTTACAGCACGCAAATTTCCTTTCGTTTAACGAATCATTTTCTTCTTCTTCCTCCGAGTCTTTCACAGTTTTACACGTAAACATTCGCAGTATTCGAAAATACTGGGACGAATTTAAGATCATTGTTGATGAAGTACGTGACCATATTGATGCAATTGTGTTAACCGAAATAAATGTCAGGGCTGATAATCTGTGTCAGTTTAAACTGGAAAGATTTCAAAACTTTTTTTATACTCGTTCGTCTACTCGAGGAGGCGGAATTGGTGTGTTTATAAAAGACACGTGGATGACAACTCAAATCGATATCCCATTTAACCACTCAGAAAGCTTGACGTTTAGTATTTCCAATTCTAAACACACAGTTTGCTTGCTAGCACTCTATCGACCTCCATCGTCGAACTGCACATACTTCTTAGAGGAGTTAAAACAAAGTCTAGGAAAACTATCAAAGGAAGCACAGTTACTTTTGGTAGGAGATATAAATATTGACATCCTCAAGATATCCAAATCATTTGTTTGTAATTATCTATCACTACTTGCTGAATTCGGGATAATACCTACCATTAACCGTCCTACCCGAGAAGAAGTGTTAAACGGGAACCTCGTCTCTTCCTGCTTAGATCATATAAATATTAGATCTTCCGATTCTTCTATCCACTCCGCTGTCATTCTACAAAAGCTCGCGGATCACTACTTTATTGCTTGTAAATGCGTTTTTCATTCAAGAATAGTTCATAACATTGAGAGTACGTTTCGTTTGGAGAGACTTGATTTTGGTACTTTCGATCGGTTCATTGAGAACTATGACTGGAGCAAATTTATATCCTCCGTTAATAGCATGAACATGTATTCTGCGTTCGTGGACATCATTAGAAAATTTCGGAACTTATCGACAACGATTGTGCACGTTAAAAAACGTAGACCTTCATTGCCCTGGCTTACATCAGATATCCTTGCAGGTATAACTCGTAAAGAACAATTATGGAAAAGATTTCGGCGCTCTCCCAACGACATTAATCTTGAAATAGAATGTAAAATACAAAGAAATAGGGTTAATGCTCTAATTAGATCAGCAAAAAGAATCTATTATGCTAAAAAGATTTCTGACGCTCGTTCTGACTCTAAAAAAACTTGGTCGAATTAAACGAGCTTCGTGGTCACATGCAGACGAGCGCGACTGAATCATTAAAAAAACATTTCGGAACAGACTTAACTTCTACTGTCAATGCCTTTAATGATTTTTTTTGTAAACTAACTCACGCACTCATCTAATGATGATGATGAACTAACATCCCACATTCCGTTTACCTCTGAATCCGCTTTTCTTCCAACTCTTTCAGAGCCAGATTTGCGGTCATATCTGTTTGGTTTCAAACGCTCTAGGTCGGCGGGTGTTGATGGCCTGACAGTTCGTGACTTATGTCGAAATTATGACTCCCTGAAAAACGTTCTCCTTGTTCTTATAAATAATATCCTAAAACAGCTCATGTACCTGATGAATTAAAGCAGGCCTTGGTTGTTCCTCTCTTCAAGGGTGGTGCACCAAGCCAAGTTTCTTCATACAGGCCTATTTCAATATTGTCTTGCATATCCCAGATATTAGAGAAACATGTTTTTGTTGTTATGTCCGGGTTTCTTGAGAAGTACAACATAATCTCGCCGCATCAATACGGGTTCGTAGCTGGTCGCGGTACAACTCATCTTCTTGAGACTTTTTCTGACATGATACACTCGTCCTTTGAAAACAACATGTACACGTGCGCCATCTTCATTGATGTTGCCAAGGCATTCGATACCGTTAACCACACCATCCTTTTAGACAAGCTTCATAGGGTGGGCTTTCGTGGTCCGTTCCATGATTTACTAAAAAGTTTTCTCACGAATCGTTCCCAAGTTGTATCGATAGATAGCGTCCGCAGTTCTCATGCTTCCTTAACCTCTGGTGTTCCACAGGGCTCCATTTTGTCTCCACTATTATATAACATTTTTGTAAACGACATTTCAACAGTAATGACCACTTCCAATTTATTCCAATACGCGGATGATACTCTCATATTCTCACAGCATCTTATATACCAGCGTGCAATAGAAATGCTCCAAGCCGATGTAACTACAATAATGGACTGGTTCTTAGCAAATAAGCTTCGTGTAAATGCTTCCAAAACCAAGCTGATATGCTTTCACAATCCATTAAAAAATGTCAGTTTGACTTCTCCACTGTTTCTACACGACTCCAGATGCTCATGTGATGATTGTAAACCTGTTGAGTATGTGGACTCAGTGAAATACCTAGGCCTTAACTTTGACTGTGATCTTTCGTGGAACACACACATGTCTTATATATGCCAACGATTGAGAACTGTTTTTTGCTTGCTTTACCATATAAAAGGATTTCTACCATTGTCACTTAAAAAAAGCATTACGCACGCGTTAGCCTATAGCATACTCAGATACGGCATCACTGTTTTTTTTAACTGTCCTCAGTTCTGGCATCTGAGAGTTGATCGTATTCTAAAAGGAATTTTGAAAAGTGTCGCATATAGCAAAGGCTTTCTTTCCTGTGACAACTTGTTTGCCACTCTCGAGTTACCTTGTTTCCACTCACTATTTCTCCAAACTGTTATCTGGCGACACTTCTGGGGAAGTGAGTTCAAAGTGTCGTCAAGTCCACTTCGTGATCTGAGATCTGCTCCGCGTTTTCAAATTCCACGGATGAGGACTCATTATGGTGAAAGTATTCGCTCATTCTATGTCCCAAAAATATTTAATGAAGTCCCTGATTCTTTGCTTCTCCTTACTTCAAACAAGACATTAAAGAAATTTCTGAGGAGCTCGATCTCCGACGTGCATAGACAGTGAACTTTACTGCTTTTAACTCTTGTTTCTTTGTCCTTACATATTGCATATTCCCTTGTGTCATTCTTTTTTCTTTTCTTTTTTACTAAAGCACTTATTTTTTTTTGGACACACAACGTGACTAGTGGATGTATTGCGTGAAATTTGCTATTTGTTCCTATGCATTTTGTTCTTTTGTGTGAACACACCCTGGGTGAATTTGCCTGACTCAGCAAGATACATTCGTGTCTCCAATACGATATTTATTGTTGCATTTTTGCGTAATTTCGTGCGCGAAAGTGTGTGCCATCCAGTGCTTTTTTTTTATGACTCATCTTTATGCTACATACAAACACGACTAAAACACCAACTCTGACTTTTCGCCTGTACTCTGATGAAACATTGAATGTGTGTGTGTGTGTTTTTTTCCCTATGTTCACGGCAATGTGAGTCCGTGCGAATATCCGGTCTGCCACACCAAATGCTGGATCTGGTCCCACAAGCCTTTGCTGCTTTGACCAGACCCGAGACTCAAGTGGTTATATTTGCAATGTTGAATAAAAAATTATTATTATTATTATTATTATTATCATTATTATTATTATATAATATATAATACTATAATATATAATATAATAATATATTATAATATATATATAATATAATAATATATTATACATATTATTATAATATATAATAATATATAATATAATATAATATTATTATATATAATAATATAATATTATATAATATTATAATATTATACGACGCGCGACTTCGGTTGCTGGCATTTTTGCGGCTCCAAATTTGTGCCTCATTTAATCTTCTAGTCAGTTTCTTTGATGACCTCGACGTAAGGGATCGCCTCTCGGTAGTTCTGCCTCCCTGCAAGTACCATCCGCTCAACATCTTACGGAGGATTTGACTGCAACAGTGGGTCACCATCATTCCACCTGGCAAGTCCCAACAACCATCTCGGAATCCTAATACTCCTACCCTTACGACTAACAAAGTTCACGGTGTCGGCGGCGAGAATCATCTCCTCATTCAGCGCATTTGTTCTCACGGGTGAGCCTGGAACCCTTCACTTACTGTGCATTTATTTTATATCTATCTCAACTGTCTACCTTCTTGTGAATCTTCTTTGTCGTCTTCATCTTAATATCATGGCTGATCCTGAAATATGCGGTGTTTGCTCTGAACGTGTGCCATTGGACGGCAGGAACATGAAGTGCGCTGACTGTTCTTGCCCGTATCATTTGGGGAAAAGGTGCTCTGGCATCGCTGACGGCACCTTTAAAGGCATGAGCACTGCCAAGCTCGAGAAGTGGCGATGCCTCGCCTGCCGCGGAGGTTCAGCGAAGTCGGATCTAAGCACCAACCCTCCCTCTTCTCAAGCTGAAGCCACTACATTTTTGGCGCAGCTAGAAACGGTGCACCAAAAACTCGATCGTCTACTATCTTGGAAGGACACCGTCGACTCACTCCACGAACTGCACCCCAAAATGGATGCCTTGCTGTCCATGAAGCAGGCAGTCGATACGATGCGCGACACAATGGCCGGGATGCAAGACTCCCTGAACTTTGTGTCGTCTCAGTACGATTCCCTTCTAGCTTCAGCACAAACTCAAGACAAGATCATCAAGGCACTTCAAACAGAAACAACTACCTTGCGGTCACTGATATCCGACCAAGCAGTGGAAATCCAACATCTGAAAGCCGTCCAGAACGAATCTGAACAAGCTAATCGCCAATGTAATATGGAAATTCACGGAATACCCTTTGCTTCTCGTGAAAACCTTGGCGGCATCCTCGAAGGCTTAGCTAGGCAACTCGAAGTGGAGGACTTCCAGACATCACAAGTTGAGGCAGTGCATCGCCTTCCCGCAAGGCGTGATGTCGTACCACCTATTCTGGTCCGTTTCTCGTCAGTTCCTCTGAAAGAGCGTTGGATGGCCTGTCGTGGCCGCTTGGGCTCTCTCACAAGAGAAGAATCACAGCCCAAACTCTACTTCAACGACAATCTGACAGACCGCAACAGAAAGCTCTTCTGGATGGCTAGAACGAGAGGGAAAGAGAAAGGATTCAAGTTCGTATGGGTTCGTCATGGTCATATTTTTGCGAAACAAAACGTAGGCTCTTCTATACTCCGAATCACTAATGTTGCTTCTTTGGAGCAAATTGTGTAGACTTTATGGCCACTTTTTTCGACTTTACGGACCTACACTCGTGCTCAAAAAACTTCCAGTCAAGTTCTGGTAGTTCCTTTACTTTATTTAATGTTAATATAAGAAGTTTACGTAAGCACTGGGATGAGTTTAGACTAGCCGTAGATTGCGTACTTCCGATCGCCGATGCATTTGTTCTCACAGAAATTAATATTCACAATGACGAGGTTGACAGGTTTTCGCTACCTGGATTCAACAGATTTTTTTATACTCGGGACAAAAAGCGCGGAGGTGGTATTGCAGTTTTCTTAAAAGCTACTGCGGGTTATTCAGAAATAACCACTTCATTTCTTTCTTGCGAGTCGCTGGCAGTCCGTTTTACTACTTACGTTTATGACCTCTAATTGCTCGCCTTTTATAGACCACCTTCTGAAAGTGTTCCAGGTTTTCTCTCTGAGCTACGCCACTGCATTCAATCTTTGCCGGGTAATGCAACCCTCTGCACCACAGGAGACATCAACATTGATCTTTCAAAACCCTCTAAATTTCTAGTTTGCGAGTATCTTACGTTGTTGGCTGATTACGGAGTGGAACCTTACATTCTGGGAGCAACCAGA
Source organism: Ixodes scapularis (assembly GCF_016920785.2). Taxonomy (NCBI): domain Eukaryota; kingdom Metazoa; phylum Arthropoda; class Arachnida; order Ixodida; family Ixodidae; genus Ixodes; species Ixodes scapularis. The sequence goes on from NW_024610169.1 coordinate 712,457, forward strand.
GAAGAATTTCTGTGTGGCAGATTTGTCAGCTCATCAATAGATCATATTAACCTGAGGACATCATCGTCAGCAATTAAATCGGCAATTATAAAACAAAAATTATCAGATCACTATTTCGTAGCGTGTGAGATCGAATTTCAAAAACAGGTTTCTACTGGCAAAAATACAGATATCCGTCGAATTGAAATTGTTGATAATAAGACTTTTGATAAATATGTCTCTGGGTACGACTGGGTAACATTTCAGCGACATGTAAACCATTCAGAACTCTATACCTCGTTTGTCCAGCTGTTTCGGCAGTTTTATAATGCATCAAAAAAAGTAATATTTCTGAAACAAAGAAAGTCAAACATACGTTGGATATCCACTGACATACTGTCCGCTATTAAACTTAAAGACGTAGCTTGGAAGCGTTGCCGTCGTTCACCTCATAATCAAGGACTGCAGCACGAATTTCGAATTATCCGCAACAAAGTTACTGCGCTTATTCGCTCGGGTAAACGAATTTACTTCCAGAAACAGTTCTCTGAGTCTCGTAATAATTCCGCTAAAACTTGGTCATTAATTAACGAACTGCGAGGTGTCTCCCCGGGCATACAAAAAAAAACGTATTCAAGATGTATTTGGGCATAATTCCCTCATAACTGCTAATCTTTTTAATGATTTTTTTTGCCGCATTTTCCGGTACACTCCGGAAAAGCACCTTATCCCTTTCTTTTTCTTACGCAAACTCTGCTTCCGCTTTTCTCCCACTGATGACAGCTGATGATTTACAATCTATAATTTTTAGCTTGAAGTCGAGTAAATCTCCAGGATTCGATGCTGTACGGCTGAGTGATCTACGCAGGAATTGGAATTATGTTCGGGACACACTTCTTCTGTTGTTGAACACTATAATTGAAACCGGTTGTATACCTGATGATCTAAAAATCGCGGTTGTTACACCTATCTTGAAGGGAGGATGTCGTAGTAAGGTTGAAAACTATCGGCCTATTTCTATTTTGCCATGTCTAGCTAAAATATTAGAGAAATTTATTTTTATCACCATGTCTTCCTTTATAGACAAACACAACTTAATGTCTCCAAATCAGTATGGCTTTATTGCCGGCCGAGGCACACAACCTCTCCTGGATGCTCTTTCGGACGACATAAATTATGGCTTTGAACACAACTTATGTACATGCGCGTGCTTTCTTGACGTATCAAAGGCATTTGATACAGTTAGTCACTTCATTTTACTCAAAAAGCTTTCAGCTATAGGTTTCCGTGGTCCTTTCGTGTTGCTATTAGAGAGCTTCTTATCTGACCGCTCACAAATGGTTTCGGTGAACGGCGTGCATAGCTCTAAAATATTTTTGAAATCTGGGGTCCCACAGGGGTCTATCCTTTCACCACTATTGTTCAATATCTATGTCAATGATATGTGCACTGCTGTTTCCGACCGCATTCTATACCAGTACGCTGATGACACTTTGTTACTTACGCGTCACCTCTCTTATCCAAAATCAATAGAGATGCTCCAACGTTCTTCAAATCAACTAATGCAATGGTTTAATCGCAATCTACTTGATATAAACATCTCTAAGACGAAACTCGTCTACTTTCACAATCCTCTAAAAGTTATTTCTTTAAATGTTCCTTTTTTCTTACACACATCAGAATGTATCCTCTGCCATTGTGATCAAATTCCTTATTCAGACACCGTAAAATACCTTGGAATACTCTTAGATTCAGACCTATCATGGAACTCTCATCTTACAAAAATATGTTCAGAACTAAGGAGTGTTTCCTGTTTGCTTTATCATATCAAAACATTTATGCCTCTTGGTGTTCGCAAGCATATAGCCTATTCTTTAGCTTACAGCAAATTACGCTATGGTATAACTATTTTTGGCCAATGCTCGAACTTGTGGCAAACAAAGAGGTGAACAGCATCTTGAAGGGAATTCTAAGAAATGTATGCTATAATCTTACGTCCTCCAATTTAAATTTTTTTCAAATGCTTTTAATGCCCGATTTTCGATCTTTGTTCTTGGAAACAGTGGTACTCAATCACAACTGGAATGATGAATTTAAAACGCATCACCCGGTCTCACGGCAGTTGCGCAAGGTTTCACGATACCTTGTTCCCAGTTGCTACACTCGGTATGGTAAAAACATTCGTTCATTTTATGTTCCGCATATATTTAACTCTCTCCCACCTCATTTTTCAGACATCACGTCCAAAAAGAAACTTAAAAAAGCTCTACACCATGTATATTGGAATGAAGGAGATACATAAATAATTTTTGTCTATCGCGAGAAAGAGGAGGGAAAGGGGGGGGGGGGAAGCGGCGTAGTTTCATTCTGGGTTAATAAGCGTTTTTTTCCCCATCAGCCATTTTATTCTTACTTTCGACGCTAATTGAATTGTCGATGCTGTTCTGCATCTTAAAATATTTTTTTTCTATTTTTTTTTTAATAACACACGCGTCCATGACAAAAGCTTTCGGCTTGTGGGTGTAACCTTCCTGTGACTTTCATGTGACATTCGTGTGACTTTCACGTGACTCCAGTGTGACTTTCAGTTTTTGTGATTGTTCTTTTTTTATCGCGACAACTGACGTCATTTTGCTCAAATCCTCCACTGTTTTCCTTTCGTTTTTTTTTCTTCTTTCCTTTTTTTTTCTTTTTGAGAATATTTCGTCACCAGTGCTACCATGGTTCAGTCACACAAGCCCTTGAAGGCTTTGACGAACCGGCCTTGCTTCATCACTGCACCCATAATGTACAAATAAATTTATTATTATTATTATTATTATTATTATTATTATTATTATTATTATTATTATTATTATTATTATTTTTGTTCCACTGACGGCGGCTCATGCCTTCAACAAGCTTTCCGCAACATGTCCAGGCAGAGCCCGAAAAAAGTATTCATCAGCTTCTCATCTCTCTAACTCAAATATGGCGTCGGTATTTCTTTAACAAATGACCCTTTCCGACCTTGAGACAATAACTTTTAGTTTGAAACCAAACAAGTCCCCAGGATACGATTGGATGCGCCTTAGCGATCTTCGTAGAAATTTCAACTATATAAAATACACTCGTCTTGCTATTGTGGTCAACATACCGAGAAGCGTAATTTGCTGACACACTTGTTATTTACATATTTTACGGATAGATATTTACAAATGCGCCAGTCCGTGATAATGCCTATGTCAGATGAGACGAGCCTGGGTTGCAGCTAGCGTATTCCATCGGAGCTTGTGTCGCGTGTGTGAGTAACGTGGTGCGAGGCTCCTGCCTCGTTCGCTGTGCGTGCGTTGGTGCACGTTGCTCTACGGTGTAGATGGTGTCACCCGCTTGTTCGCTACACTATCTTCAACAAAATAATTCTAACTGGTTCAATTCCTATCCGACTCAAAACCGCCATTGTTAAATCTCATTTCAAAGAAGGACAACAAGACCGAATAGAAAAATATACACCAATATCTATTATGTCATGTTTCGTTAAAATATTAGAAACATTTATTGATATGACGATGGCTTCTTTTATGGATAAATACAACATCATATCTCCCACCCCGTACGGATTTATTCCGGGGCGTGGTACGCAACATCTTCTCGAAGCTTTCTCAGACAATATAAATTTAGGTTTCGAATCCAACCTGTTTACATGTGCATGTTTTTTCGACATCTCCAAGGCGTTCGACACTGTAAAAATTTTCATCTTAATACAAAATCTCTCAGCTGTTGGTTTCCAAGGGCCTTTCTTGGCCCTGTTAAAAATGTTCTACAAGATCGAACACAAATGGTTTCAGTAGAAGGAATATGTAGTGACAAAATTTCCCTAAAAGCAGGTGTTCCACAGGGCTCAATTCTATCACCTCTGCTCTTTAATATATACTTCAACGACATGTATATCTCCACCTCAAACTGTACCATCTATCAATATGCTTATTACACTCTACTGGTAACGAGTCACCTTTCTTTTCCCATGGTGATGAAAATGCTACAGTAATGCTACACCGAATTAATTGACTGGTTTCTAATCGACATAAATGTCTCAAAAACCAAATCAGTTTGTTTTCACAATCTACTTAAGGCTATCACTTTAAACATCCCTCTTCTGCTCCACACATCACAATGCGTCGCCTGCCACTGTGCTCTAATTCCTTATTCAAACACCGTAAAAATACTTAGGTATTCTTTTTGATTGAGATCTTTCATGGGACTCACATTTCATAAAACTATGACTATGTTCCAAATTAAGAAGCGTTTCCTGCCTATTATACAACATCAAGACCTTCCTGCCATTTGGTATCCGAAAACGTATGACTACTCGTTAGCATATAGCATACTCCGCTATGGCATAACAGTTTTCGGCAATTGCTCCGGGTTATGGTACAAAAACATCAACAGTATCTTAAAAAAAATCCTGCGTCATGTACTTTACAAACCACGACATCTTGTCCCGATTCCTCTGAAGCCCTCTTCATGCCTAATTTTCAGTCTCTTTTGTTTAAAACGATCGTACTCAGCCACTACTGGAATCACGAATTGAAAACAACCTGTCCAACACCCTGTCAACTACGACTAGACATTCGGTTTTCTGATCCCACGTGTTATACACGTTATGGTACACATATGCGATGTTACAATGTTCCTCAAATTTTTAACTCGTTACCATCCAACATGCAAGACCTGACTTCAGAAAAGAAATTAAAGAAAGCTCTACGTCATTATACTTTCTTAAAGGGCAACTCCGCTCAATTCCGAAAAATTTAGGCTTCCATGTGATTCACATTCACAAAGCACTACTAAACAACTCTACGTTTTCGGATTTGCGAAATGTGGAATATTATTTGTGTAATCCTAATCTAACATTAGCAGATACCGAAACCGAAACTTCGGTTGCGTCAGGCAACATTGGTCTCGGGTCGTCAGAGTCATGGCACGTCACGTCGAACCACGTGGTCTTGTCACGTTCGGGAAAGAGCGAGAAACCGAGCGAGGTCTTTTTTTTTTTTTTATTGGACGCGGGCAGGTCGCTTCGCATGGCGTGGAGAAACGTGGACGGTGATGGCCCGGGGGCGAGGGGGAAGGGGAGAAGACGAAAGAGGAGAAAAGGACCGGAGAAACAGACCGATAAGCGCACAGGGCAGCGCATCCCAGGCGCATCCGTGTTACGGTGATCACGTGAACGCCCGGTCAGCCAACACAGGGAGGAGAAACTCATGACGTCATCGTTCAATTTCGCTCTGAGAAGTAAAAACAAACAAAACGTGAGAATGACGTATGCATGCCCCTGACGTAGTGGCTCAACGTTGGCCGCTCCATCTGCGTGGTATTGACTGCGCTGGTGATTGCGCCTCGCGCCGCACGCTAGAGTTGGCAGATTTCGGCGACCTGGCTCGCTTGAAGGTTTGCTGGCCAGTTTATTAAATATATAAACGGAATTAGATCGTAATATTTGACATGGGGTCTTCCTATATGATACTGAAGAGGGCTACATAGTTTTCTAAATATCAAAAATGAAGCGGAGTTGCCCTTTAAACGGAATCCCTTAAAAGGCCTGTTTTTTTTTCTTTGTTGGTTGCGGTTTTTTTGTCAGGTTGAAAAAAAGAAACGTTTCTACTGTTTCTTTTTGCAACATTTTTGTTAAATTTTTATTTAGGGTAGGCATTGTACTTTTTTACCATTCTGATGTTAGCCTGAGACTGAGGCAGGAAAAGAGGAAGTTTCAAAGTAGAAGAAAAAGGAACAGTCGAGGATACGTCTCTAATTAGAGACGTATCCTCGACTGTTCCTTTTTCTTCTACTTTGAAACTTCCTCTTTTCCTGCCTCAGTCTCAGGCTAACATCAGAATGGTTATTTTCCACCAGCTCGCCTGCGCACTCACTACAATATCATTGAGTACTTTTTTACTTATTTCTGACTTTGTGAGGTTATTGTCACTCAAAAGGACGGAAGACTGGTAGATATTTATATACTAGAGCTAATTGATCATAACGATTGGTGCTCCAGAGTACATACTGTTTGTATATAAAACATTTAATATTCTGGTGTCGCATGACCGACGTGTGAAACCTCACAAAATTTTCTCAAGACTGTGAAAAAGCTGACATTTTTTCATTTGTACACTAACTGTCACTGCGAGGATCAAGCTTTTTTTCACTTAATACCGATGCGATGCTCCAGCTTTCTTTTTCTTATACCTTCCTTGATGCTACTGCGATACTTAACTTTTCTTTTTCTAAAGCTTCACTCGATGTCACTTCAACTTATGTTATGTCGCACAAGCCGTCGATGGCTTTGACGAACCTGCATTATAATTCTACTAGTCTCAAACAGGAAGAATATATTATTATAATTATTATTATTATTATTATTATTATTTCCCTTTTTATTTTATATTTGCCTATCTCTCCTTTAGATTTTTGGGTAGTTTTATGTCACATATAAACCGTAAGTAATATTAAATTTACTTTATTTACTTATGTGTACGGGGAAAAATATTTTGTGAGCACTTCCTTTTCTGTTTTGTCTCTTCAAGAGTTGCATGATTGCTCATCAAAAGGGTGTTCTTCATGCATGCCCTAGATGATTTGGATGAACTCGAATCTGTACCTTGTTTTATATGTTCCTGCAATAGAGATTATTATTAATTTTTTATTAGTATCACTACTACTATTACTATTAATATTATTTTTCAAGCCCGATGCTCAACCATTGTGCCTTGGAAGATAAAGAAGTTATGATGTGCAGTGATCTTCTCGCGCACGTCTGCGGGTGTCAGGTCAAGGCGGTCACTGGAGGTGCCGCTGTCTTCAGAATGCCTGGCAAGAAGAAACGGTCTGAAGAGGAGAGAGCTGAAAGGATAAGACGACGTATCCTGTGAAGACATCTTTTTTTTTTGTGAAAATGAATGGACAGTTAAAACCTTGTTTGCCGATATGAGATTCGCCTCAAATTAGTTAGCGGATCATAGATTTCACGAGACACGATCAATATCATATTACATTTTGACGCTCTCTGCGCATATAGGCTAAACCACTATCTCACATTGACACTAGTCAATGGCCCAACAGTAACTTGGCTTGCACTCTTGAAAGTGCCAAGCAATCGCTTCATCGTCGACACGAAGGAAAAGGCCAGCTTGTGCCTGCCACGATGCCAGTCTCACCGACAACCGAATCTTACTTCATGTAATCAAAAAGTAGTGCAGCTCCTCACTCTTACGCCCCCCCCCCCCCCCCCCTTGACGTATGACCTTTATTCATACGACGATTGGTAACAGTGCAATAGACTACTTCCATAAAGCCCTGCATGCAACACGGCGCACGTTGCACTCTGGGAACTAGTTGGCCAGGGAGGAGAGTGCCATGGTTTCGGTTTCCATCGACACGTCGACAAGAGGTTATACAGAGAGCGTGCACTATAAACGGCCGTGGTTTTATGTTTTCTGGTCCCGAGAGCGTCATTTGTGGTCCCTAAACTTACCTAAATGGCCAGATCTCGAAGCTTTAGCACAAGCCCGAGACGTATAGCTTGTCTTAAAGCATTTGCTTGTTGTATTTTTCTATTCGAGCCTTTCTGCTAGCGTTTCGAGGTATGTGGACTAGCGAGTGCTGGGAATCTCGACGCTGCGAAGCTCGGGGATCTTGCTTGTGTACGAAACGACAAGACACTAGTAAGTATGCACAAATCGAGCTCGCGCCTTTACATTAGTGTTGTTGCGCAATCAGGAAGTTTGTTTGTTTCGTGCGACCATAGACGAAATATAACTTTTTGCAATTACTGTTTTTTCTTAATATGCCTGAGTACGCGAGGTAAAACTTGGAGGCGCTATTGAAAAGCTCCATTTGAACACACTTCTCATCGCCTATCTGTACTGCCCCGCAGCACTGCACGAATTCGTGAAGTACCCACCCGCTTGCATTTCACTAATATTCAACAGCGCATATACGCATAAAGTTATCCTGCAATCATATAGGCACATTCGCACATACAAACTGTCTTAAGAAACCAAAAGTCGAGCACTTGTGTGAAGAATGTCGCACCATTTGGCGGAAGTGCGTCGGACGGGCATGAAGCCCGGTGAGCCAAACGAACGAAATTATTCAAAGCGCATTTGACGGTTGCTGATGGCAATAATATCTGTTATGTGTTTGCTTACTTCCTCACTGAGTGTGACGAGATAATTTCAGACACACCGTTCAGGCACATATCTTGGGCGTCACTAAAAGGTCGTCCAAAAAGGCTTAGCGAGGAGTAGGGGACGCTTGTTAGGGCCTCCGTCGTAGCTAGCCGATCTCAGCGTTTGCGAAAACTTAATCTTATATCAGCATAAAATTTGAGTGTGAGATATGTGATGACACGAGGAAGACATCATAGTAACTTTTGTGCAGTAGTGAGGTCAAATTTATTGCGTTGCCAACGCTGGCTCAACTTTGATACTCCTGTGAGGATGCGGCTTGCTTTTCGCCCAATGAAGTAACAAGAAGCGGACATTTGGCAAACAAAATACGTGTAGGGCTGAAGGTGACCAAATTTCAGCTGTAGTTCACTGGTACTAGACGGGATTACTGACACGAGCTCAAAGATGCACTCGTGGGGTGAGGTGACTAAGCCACGTCTTACTACGCTTGCATACGCACGCACAATATCCGGTGTTTCGGGAACCAAGGAAAGTGCCCCGGTCTTCGTTTTCATCTCGCTCGAGAATGAGTGTATTGTACAATCGTGAAAAGTCAGATAGTCGAAAACGCAAGCAGCGCGTTCGGTCGCGGCGTGATAGCATGAGATACAGCTACTCAGTCGAAACCGAAACTGAGTGGCCAACTAGTTCCCAGAGTGCACTGCGTGGTATTTCGCCGCGATGGGGCGCGTCGGTTTTGCAAGAAGTCCATTCATCGCGTCGGAATGTCAGAGTTTATTTCAATGTGTCAAATCTATATTTATGAAGAGGCAAACAACTAAAACATGAAGTATAAACTGAAGGATTGACCGAGACAAAACCAGAGAGTGAGTTTTTACAGAAAAATAAAGTTGAGAGTGCCTACCGACAATCTCTCTCGGGATCCCCGCAGGGGGCACCTGTGAAAGCAGGTGTTTGGCGAGTGGCGTCACCACGGACCACAAGCCATGCAGGTTCACCCGCCCACGTCTGGCTGTGCGTGGCTTTCCCGTGTCCGGGGAAAAGGGCATCCTGGTGGTTGAGTCGAACCCGGGGTAGGTTTGGACCCTTCGGGGCCCCCCGGGAGAGGCGATACACCACTTCGGCCCCCGCTTCCCGTAGACGGGTGTCCTGGCTTGGCCCGACCAGGATGATTCAGTCAGTCGCCATTTCTTCTACTATCCCCTCTTTTCTTTTTTTTTCCTCCTTTCTCCTATTCTTCGTTTTCACCTTCTTTGGCTGCAAGGGCTAACCTTGGGTGGTGACAGAGCTCTCTCTTGATCCACACTTGGTTATAGCTTCCTAGTAGCACTGGTAGAGTAGCATACTCAGACAAGCCAGACCTGTTATGAGATGTTACCTATCCCCTTGTCGGACTCCGCGGTGGGTGGTGCGCTACGGATGCCGAAGTTTCTGCCCTTCATATGGGTTCTAAGCAAAAAACCTCCCCCGATCGGACCTTGAAAAGGGTCCGGACCGAAGTAGTTACCAAAGACTCATCAGCTACAGCCCAGAATAGCTTCAGCCGCTTTCTGGTAATGCATTCAGAACAAAATGGAAAACCACTTGCCAAGCTTTCACCCTTTCTTATTTCAAAGACTCTAGAAAACTTAATTGGCCAAAACATTAGAGCAAAGAAATTAGCATCTGGTGACCTGCTCGTTGAAGTACAAAACGGAGTTCAGAGTGTGGTTCTCTTAGATTTATACAAGATCTCGTATTACAAAGTATCTGTCACTCCACATCGCACCTCGAACAGCTGCCAGGGCGTCATTTCAGAGGATGACCTTCTAGAATCTAGCGAGGACGAGATCTTGGAGGGCCTTTCCGGGCAGGGAGTGGTCACTGTGCGACGAATCTCAATACGCAGGGATGGACAGGAGAGACCCTCAAAACACCTGGTCCTCACTTTTGCATCCACCGTACTGCCTGAGAGCATTAAAGCAGGCTATCTCCACTGCAAGGTGCGCCCTTATATACCTAACCCAAGGCGATGCTTCAAGTGCCAAAGATTTGGCCACAGCTCGGTAACCTGCCGAGGAAAAACAACGTGTGCTAAATGTGGAGGCACAGACCATCCAGCCGACACATGCGAAGGTACACTTCTCAAGTGTATCAACTGCTCTGGTTCCCACCCCACCTACTCTCGAGCCTGTCCAAAGTTCCAAGAAGAAAAGAAGATTTTAGTTTTAAAGATAAAAGAGAACCTGACTTACCCTGAGGCAAGGAAACAATTTTCCTTCCTTCAAGGAGGGACTTACGCCGAGGCGGCAGCCAGGGGGGCTGCGCCGCCAATCAAGGCATCGGTGGGCACTCAGTACAGCCCTCGAGACTTTGAGTGCTCCACCAGCCCCCCAACCCCCAGCGAGGCTCCTGTGGGTTCCCAGACCCCGGCGGCCCCGCCAAAACTTCCACGTGCCATAACGATGCCTCATCGTCTTGGCCCGAAGCCTCGAGTGGTGCTAGACACCACTCCCTCTCACAGCAGTGAGGGTCCCACTCCTTCCACTTCCCAGTGGGAGGAGGAGGCCATGGAGGTATCTGTCGATCCGACAGAACCACCTCCACCTGCCATGAGAGGCACAAAATCTGCCCCTGAAAAAGGGGATCAGAAGAAAAAACCTCCACGTGTCACTGCCCCAACCAACCCAAGCTAACCTTTGTCCATTTGGTCACAGCTACGAACCCCACATTTTAACTACATCTTAAGCAAGCAAACAAATGAGTCATGTTGGCTTCCTGCAGTGGAACTGCCGGGGTCTACTACAAAACATAGATGACGTTCATTATTTTCTGGACGAGCTGCAGCCTATTGCTGTCTGTTTGCAGGAAACTCATCTGAAGAACACTCACAGTGATATTTTACGCCGTCACCGTGTTTTTAGGAAAGATCGTTTGTCAACCCAGTCTTCTGGTGGTGTTGCTGTGGTTGTGCGGAGAGGAGTAGCATGTGCTGAGGTCCCTGTTCGTACACCGCTTGAAGCTGTGCCAACCCGTGTTTTAGTTGACCGGCTCATTACCATTGTGTCATTATATCTTCCACCACATGTTCCACTTCATATTCATAAACTCAAAGGTCTTATTGATCAACTGCCAGAACCCTTTTTAATTTTAGGCGATTTTAATGCTCACAATCCTATGTGGGGCAGTGACCGACTTGATTCTCGTGGCAAGGTCATAGAGCGTCTTTTACTGTCTTCAGGTTTGTGCCTTTTAAATAACAAAGAACCAACATTTTACAGTGCACCTCATAACTCTTTCACATCCATCGACCTGTCTATTTCATCACCCTCATTGTTTCCTTGTTTTTCTTGGAACGTTTTAAAAAACCCTTTTGGGAGCGACCACTTTCCGGTCATTTTAAAAAGTGATGTCGCACTTCCCACCATTTTAAAGCGCGTTCCTAGATGGAAGTTAGAAAAGGCAGATTGGGAGCTTTTTAAATTAAAGGCAACGCTGAATGCATCACTCCTGGCAAGTTTGTCTCCAGAGGATGCCACATTATATGTCACCGAACATATTCTAAGTGCAGCTTTTGAGGCTATTCCGCAGACTTCTGAAAACATACCGAAGTGGTGTAAGCCATGGTGGAACAAAGACTGTGCATCTACAAGAAAAGAATAGCATAAAGCCTGGGATACGTTCAGACGGTACCCTACTCCTCTCAATAGAATTGAGTTCAAAAGGAGAAAAGCAAAAGCTCGATGGACGAGGAAACGAGCTAAACAAGGAACTTGGATGAAGTATGTCTCTTCTTTCAACAGTTTTGTCTCGTCCAAGGAAGTGTGGGATCGATACCGCAAAATCAAGGGTTATTATCATGCTTTTGTGATTCCTCTTTTCCATTCTCCTACAATCTCGCTTAGAGATGTGGCTAATGTCCTTGGAGAGCAGTTCCACAATGTTTCTAGCTCCGATAACTACCGATCAGAGTTTAGACAATTCAAGGCTCGTGCAGAATGTCATCGTATTAGTATGTCTGGAGGAAATACTGCCGGATTTAACAAGCCTTTCACAATGCACGAACTTAAGTTGGCTCTTAGTCTGAAGAGACAGTCGGCCCCTGGCCCTGATAGGATTCAGTACGAGATGATTCGTCAGCTGGCCCCAAAATCTCTGGAAACTTTGCTCTGGTTTTTTAATCATCTGTGGACGCAAGCATGCTTCCCCAAGCCTGGAAGCAGGCCCATGTTATCCCACTGTTGAAACCTGGTAAAGACTAGTCAGTTCCATCCAGCTACCGCCCTATTGCACTTACAGTAGTCTTGGCAAAATATTTGAGCGGATGATTAATAGGAGACTGGTGTATTTTCTTGAAATGCACAGGGTTTCTTCGATCGGAACCAGTGTGGTTTTCGTGGAGGGCGGTCAACTGTTGACCACCTAGTGCGCCTGGAAACGACTATACGTAGCGCTTTTGTAAACAGGCAGCACTGCGTGTCAGTCTTCTTTGACTTGGAGAAGGCGTACGACACGGCATGGCGGTATGGAATACTTCGGGACCTGTTCGCATGTGGTTTTCGTGGTCGCATGCTTTGTGTTATAAAAAGCTTTCTGTCTGACCGAACGTTCAAAGTTAGACTAGGTGCCACATATTTAGACCTTTTTATTCAGGAGAATGGGGTGCCACAAGGGGGGGTCTTGAGCGTTACATTATTTGCTGTGAAGATACACTCTCTTTCGAAGGTAATACCACGCACTGTGTCTTACTCCTTGTACGTTGATGACGTTCAAATATCGGTTTCTTCTTGCAATCTCTTCAGCTGTGAACGCCAGCTGCAGCTCGCAATAAATAAAATGAGTAAGTGGGCCAACGAAAATGGTTTTCGATTCTCACCTGAGAAGACTGTGTGCGTACCGTTCTCTCTAAAACGTGAAATAACGCTAGATCCATCATTACAGATCAATAGAACTCCCGTAAGTATCCGAAATGAACACAACTTCTTAGGACTCATTTTTGATAGGAAGCTAAATTTTATTTCACATTTGAAACAGCTGAAACTTAAATGCCTAAGGGCTGCTAGTATCCTTAAAGTCTTGTCACACAGGTAATGGGGATCTGACAGGAAGTGTCTGCTGCACCTGTATAACACCCTCGTCAGGTCCCGCCTTGATTACGGAGCAGTAGTTTACGGATCGGCAAGGACATCGGCACTCAAGGTGTTGGATCCTGTTCACCACCTTGGCCTTCGACTTGCCACAAGGGCTTTTCGGACATCACCAGTTCTCAGTTTATATGTAGAGACAAATCAGATGTCGCTGGAAAAAAGACGGCAATATATTAGCTTGATTTACACCTACAAAGTCCTGTCCGACCCTGACCATCCAACATACCGCGGTGTGCATGACTCTAGTTCTTCCCTTATTTTTCAAAATGAGCCTAGTATTGTGCGGCCACTCAGTCTTCGCCTTGAGGACATCCGTCAATCTCTTTGTCTCGAACTGAATGACATAAGCTTACTCGAAAGGACCGACACTGTTGCACCCTGGGACCTGCTGCCAGTCAGATGTGATTGGTGTTTCACCAGGTTCAACAAACACAACATTTCTTCAATAATCATCCAGCAGGAGTTTCATGAGGTACTAAAAAAATACAAAGATTATTCACAGTTTTATACCGACGGGGCAAAGACCCCCTCTTTTGTTGGATCTGCTGTGTACTCTGAATCATTTACGAGCGTTCAGCGGTTGAACAGTGTTGCTAGTATATTCACTGCAGAACTTCAAAGTGTATTAACAACAGTGGACTATATTATAGAAAGCCATACAATGAAGGCCGTTGTTTTTGTTGATTCTCAAAGTGTTATAACTGCAATCAGCTCTGTAAAGGATCCAAAACATTATCTTGTCCAGCTTGTGCGTGCAAAAATAAATAAGGGCCTACAAAAGGGGCATGACATCATATTTTGCTGGGTACCCAGCCACGTTGGGCTCAGTGGCAACGAGAAGGCTGACAGGCTTGCGGCCTCTTCCAAAAACTTGCAGGAAACACGTCTGCAGCTACCACATCAAGACCTGAAACCTATCTTTAGGGCAGCAATTTTCCTAAAATGGCAAACATACTGAAATCAACAGCATGGCAATAAGCTGCACTCCATCAAGCCTGTTTTAGGTATATGGGAGAGCTCTTCCCATAAAACTCGGTCTCGTGAGATATTACTATCTCGCTTGAGGCTTTGTCATTCTTATGCCACCCATGCTTACTTGTTACATGGGGCAGATCCACCTTTTTGCGAACACTGTGGTGAGATCGTGACGGTCTGGCATATTCTTGGTCTCTGCTCTGCCCTTGCACAAGAAAGACGCTCCTGTTTTCCAGAATTCGCAATGTATTGTATTCCATTTCATCCTGCACTAGTGCTTCGCGAGCAGCCGATTATTCCTTTTGAACGTGTTCTTATGTTCCTTGAGAAAACAGGTTTTTTGCATAAGTTCTAGCTATTCCAACATGCACTTTCTATAGTATGTGTTCACCACAGGTAATTAGGCCCTTCTCAGCATTTTGTCTTCTGTCAGAGTATCTGACTTTTTACTTCTACATTAAATAGCACCCTCTGCTTTGCATAAATATTTAAGTTTGGCGCAGTATGGCCACGTCGCTGTTGCGCCAGAAAGCCCCTAATCAATCAATCAATCTCTCTCGGTCGCAATGTTCAGAATGACCTAAATTATAGGAGGAATGAAACTCTAATAAACATTTAGGAGTGCAGTTCGCAAACACTAGCACCTCGATGCACACGAAGGTGCGCATTTTTACGCGGTTCGCAAAGTAAGAGAATGTGCAATGTGAGCCATGTTGTCCTCGAGGGGATCGCCCCTGTTTCCCTCCTGCTGCTCCGCGTTCTACACTTAGTGTTTTCAAGCCAAATTCACGAATGAGCTCGTATCTTCTTAACGTTTTAGAAAGTGCGAGTTCGTGCGACGCACCGTTGTCCCAGCTGAGTCTGGACTAAAAAAAAAATAAATAAACGAAACTTTTCAGTGGAATCTCCAGCCCCGCCCGAGCCGCACCCATGCACAAAGACAGTCACTTTTGCGGAACGCTATGCTGAAACGCGTCCTGTTCTACATGGTTTCATTCACTAGAATGTGCTGCTCTCCCTTGTTTTAGTTTTAGTATTGCGTAAGCGAGCAAACGTGAGCAGTGTTTCTTTGCGTTAGCATTGCGCGTTCGACACTTCGCTCGTACGAAACCTAAAGTGCGACTTGGATTGACGTATGGCGACGACGCGCATGCCAATCGTGGAGACGCAACACTAACGCTTTTCCTCCTTTGCGCAATGCTAAAACTTTATATTTTCGAGGTTTGCACACCGCACGCTTCACTTGCGAGCACGGAGATATAAAGCACTGTCAGTGATATTTTTCCTCTTGGCAACAGAACAGCCGCTTCGACGTCGCAGGCGTGTTAACGCCTTGCGCCACATTTTCGAACAGGTGCCTAATGAGCTTTCTCTGAGTACCCTGATTGGCTAGAGCCATCATGGTTCTTGCCGGAATGTTCTATTTAAAAAAGGACTATAGCTTCGGAACTCCAAATCGTCGTCGAAGACCACTGCTTGCCTGGCCGCTGTTCCGAACGGAGGTAAGCGGTTACTGCGTGCGTTCTACTGTCATGTAAGGCATATCGCTTCCAGTCAACAGGACTGCTACAGAAATATAACGCCAAGTACCGTTACTTGCTTTTTAAGGAACCTAAGCATCGTACAAATTTGTTCCAGGAGAAAACTCAGTTTTAAATTACAGTTTAGGCCATCGGCCTCCTAATAACATTAAACGAGGCGGTGTAACTTTGAGTGGGTTTTCTTTATTGAGCGTATCTAGTGAATGATTTTAAATTAACTTACTACAATCAGTGATACTTAAGCGTGCAAATATACGGGCAGCAGCAATAGCAGTTTTGTATTTCTTAAACCTGTTGCAAGTGATAAGTTATTGTACGCAAAAAAAAGAAAGTCTAAATTGCCTCTATAATGACCTACCAACACGGCCAGTAAAACACGCTCCAGGTATACGTTCACTCCCATAACCTATATTTTCAATATTTATTTGTTGTATGGGTTGTTTCCTAAGGAAGTCCGGGTAACTAAGGAATGTTGATAATGCAATCAATGCAAAGGTGCAAGCGAGCTGGACAAGAATAACGATAATTCCTACAGAGAGGGAACAAGGGGGACAAAGGACAAACATATCTCCAAGACCGGTTTTAATTATAAAAAAACAAAAAAAACTAAAGTATAGTTTTAATACTTTTCCACTAAGTCATTGTTCTTCTAAATCCTGGAGCAATTATTACGGACAAACACATTTCGAAATAAAAATACTTGACTGCTACTTTCCTAATTTTTTTTCTTATAAGAAACGCCGTAAATTTGCTTACTTTTGTTAGTTGAACAAGACTTCACATTGGGGAAGCTTTGAGAACATAATGCTAGTACATAGTTGGCGTGCTCCGTGATTCTATGAAAGTGGAAAAACACCAGGACAGACATGCCTTCAAAAAGTGTTTCCTTCTCCTTTGTATGTGCCTCTTCAGTCTTCAGGCTGCGACGCATCAGACTTGCCTTCAAGTAAGTGTTTGCATTTATGTTAACGGAGATATAACTATCATGCATGCTACGTCTAGTATATCTCCCAGTAATGGCCCATGGACCGACAGCATCTGAAAATAAATAAATATAAAAAATACATTTTGATCCTGCATACTATTAATCTTTGTAAACTTCATTACGATGAATTTCGTAAGCTAATTTTATTGTCCCTTTACTTTATATTTGAGTCACTTCTACTCTCTTAACATTACTGGACATGCACGAGGTAAGAAGCCCATAATTTCACTCGTATGTCATGCGCAGGCAGGCGTCCCACCATTTTTAAACCTATGTTGTGAACCTATAAGCCACTACTAAATTTGTAACTTGAGTTTATGACACAAGCGTGGTTTCCCTCCTCGACGTTTATTATAAACTTGTTAATGCTGTTAACTTTACTTCGTTAAGGCAAGACACATGGGCACAAGATGATGGATTTACTGTTAAGACTAAGAATATATTGTTCCGTTCGAAAATAATGCTTCTACGCTCATGTTTCAAATATTGCAATTTTGCTAAATATAATCAATGTTAAAATATATTTATTTTTATTATTCTCAATTTTTAGTCACTCAATCTTCTAAGTGTGTGCGGATGTTCAAGGAAGTAGGCTCATTGTTAAAAGAGGAATGTAGCATTATTTTGCAGTCCAAGACTGTACAGCATAAAGATACACGGAAAAGTTAAGCGTGTGTTAAACTTTTTTCTCGTCATTCCACCATGAGAAAGACAGAAGCAAAGTAGCAATGTACGCATTAACATTGTAGGTAAAATATTGGAAATCCTGAGTGCAGTATATAAGTTGACCGTGGCCTTGTCGACACACTTCTCCCGACTACGACGCACCTTCTCGCGCTAGGCAGTTGTCAGGCCGAGATATCGTAGCTCACTGCTGCAGCCGTCTACGCTCGCGGCTAGCTTTTCGAGGCTCGTTTTTTTCTTTGTTTTTTTCTGGCACAAGCTCGCCGATTTAACTTCTATCGTTAGTTTTACGCTTGCCGACTCTTGTCCAACCGCGACAATATATTCAAGAATATCTCTCCTCAAAAAGCTGTGTTCAGAGGGCGTTTAAGCGAATACGAGTAAAGGGAAATACGACTTAAGAATGCGCCAAAAGATTCGCCTAAAACGCAATAGCTGTTAGTGGATAACTTCGCGGTTTCACGCCACTGATACCGCTTCATATCGACGCGAGCCATTTTCGGCACTCCGCAAAAACATTCGACGGGCCGCTGATTACAAAATAACAAGCAAGCAAGATGACATGCACGGTCAGTAAAACAGCCCCTGCCGGGCAATCTGGCAGTGCACTGGGATAGGTGCCCATGTGACCGAGAATTATCACAAATAACACAAGGCACAAGTTGGGACAAGTTTGGCAGAAATTATCGTTCAATAAACTTTTAGTTTGAGACGGGATTTTCGCAGCTTCTGCTCGGAACACGTGGAGCGAAAGCTCGCGCTGCAGAACCCAGAGATCCTGGGTTCAATCCCAAACCCTGCCCGTTTCCTACTGAATGAGTATGGTACCGGCGTGCGGTCGTGTATCACTCCTGCTTGGTGCACATTAAAGACCCCAGGCTAGCTGTTGTACCTCAGTCGATATATTGCTCATCTACAGCTAAGGCGCTAGACGCCAAGTAAGGCAGACTGACTTCCTGTTTTATAAACATACACACATAACATTTTTTTATATCGAGTGTCGTGAAAAACGAACGCGTGTCTCATAAATCGTTAAAGGTATGCTGAATCGAAATTTCGAGCTCACAAAACAAGGCTGGAAGAATAGGCGGGACGCTGCAAAATCCAAAAACATAATAATATTAATGCGTTTTATTTTCCGTCAAAAAGTGTATGACCGAGAGAGACCGAGGAAAAAAATGAAAGCCGTTTACAACCCCCTGTAACGCCGAATTAGAGCGCAGCTCTTGAGGAGGAGGAGGGAAGGGTACTAAGTTCATGTGTTCTCGGGGGGGGGGGGGGGGGGGGGACTCACGTGACCTGGGGGTGGTGGTCACGTGACCCGGGTTGCGGTCACGTGACCTTGGTGGGGTCAGAACCCCCTCCCAAGGTCACGTGGGGATCACGTGACCTTCGGGGTCACGTGACCTGGGGGTGTCACGTGACCACAGGGGTCACGTGACCTCAGGGGGTCACGTGACCCCCAGAGGAATTTTTCCGCTAGATTTAGTGGGGAAAATTTTCCGCTAGATTTAGCGGAAAATTTTTCCGCTCTATTTAGCGGGGAAATTTTTCCGCTGGATTTAGCGGGGCAAATGTTTCCGCTAGATTTAGTGGGGAATTTTTTTGTCGCTAGATTTAGCCGGGAAATTTTTTCCGCTAGATTTAGCGGGGAAATTTTTCCCCTAGATTTAGCGGGGAAATTTTTCCGCTAGATTTAGCGGAGAAATTTTTCCTTCGGATTTAGTGGGGAAATTTACCCATAATGCACCGCGCGGTTACGCCGACAGCGACGGCGACGGCGACGCCGATGGCGACGCCGCTCAAGCTGGAAACGGGCGCCTAAGAGCTGCGCTCTAAAAGCTGCATAAACCGCTAGAGATATCACTCACACAGAGATGTCTCTAACGGTTCGCCGTGTTTTTGGAAAAGAAATGTAGGATTGAACACGGCCGACGAGGCCGACGAGACAGGTCACGTCACGATTTCGATTCCCTCTCCTCTTCGGTGCGTCCAGTTTAGCTGGGTAACCGAAGCGAGTAGGAGAGAAGAGAGGCCGCTTCCCCTTATTCTCAAATTCCCCTGAGGGACAATTACGTCAAAGACCTCACGTGATCGCGCCCTTCTTTTCCAAAAGTACGGCCATTCGTTTGAGATTACCGATGTATGAGTAATATTTTGGAGTTCGTAGTGTCCCGTTCAACACCACTGCGGCCTTATTTTGCAAAATATAAGTTTCAACTCAGTATCTGTTCATAGGTACGCAGCAGGGTAAGCTTGGGAAAGGTCGCAGAAGAAATAAAAAAGGGCATGAGCCTTATGTTGGTGGTGTTTTTTGCTGCAAAAACACACAAACCAGAAATACC
Organism: Ixodes scapularis; assembly: GCF_016920785.2. NCBI lineage: Eukaryota > Metazoa > Arthropoda > Arachnida > Ixodida > Ixodidae > Ixodes > Ixodes scapularis. The sequence continues at coordinate 732,260 of NW_024610169.1, forward strand.
GTTTCGAGCAAAAGGGTTAAAGCAAGATACCTGGCTTCAGGCGCTTCGGCATACCTACAAAAGCACCTCACTTACTACAAATAGGTGACACATTTTGGATTTCTACCTCAAAGTCGGTAATTGAATTCCTAAAAGTGAATAACCCAGTAGGATGGTGCGTGTTCAGTAATAATGTTGAAGAGTTATACTATGCCCAGTGATCAACTCATGAAGACTGTAAAATAATGTATTTCAGACCAAAATGATGAAAAAAGTTCAAGAAAAGAAGCGCAATTCTAGCTGAAGAGGTGCTTGAACTTTTGTTATTTAATCTAAAATCCACATTTATCGGCTGGCAGGACAACGCTTATGTACACAAGACGCGCGTTTGCACGGGTTTAAGGGTGGGACCCATGTTTCGCAGTAATATTCTCTAAAACGTCGGCGGGGCCCTTGAACATAGATTGGTAGGAAATACAAAACACATTTTCAAGTATGTAGGTGACTACTTGGTCTTCATAGCGAAAGCAGAATTCAGCAGGACAACTAAAGACGTGCCAAGGTCGTTCACTAAAGCAGGTTTAGGCCTTTGTTTCAACTTTAAGTCCCCAAGGAACCCGAAATTAATTTTTTGGATTTTCTATTGGACGTCAAATAAAACACTTATGCTGGATGCTCTAATCTCGAAAAACGAATACCTTATTTGAGGTCTTGGTGGTTCGGGAGCTTTAACAGAATCCTGCAGCCACAAAATGAAAGTAAGCTTCTCCTCACAAATCGCGAGGCTCAGAGACCCGAACTTTCCCGACACAGTTATTTGTAGTTTCATTTGTTTATTTTGAGAGCCCAATAACGGCCGAAGCCTACATATTGGTGCCCTTGTTAGCAACACCGTAGATTACATAAAATACAAACTGAAAGGAATAATCATTTCACACACTTTATAAAAAAACGAGAAAAATGGAATAGTTACAAAGCATAAACATTATGTCAGTAGTCGAATGAAGCACTTCTTGAATTGGGGTATTTCTGGTTGAAAATGGTATTGTCATCTGATTCCAGATGGCTGAAATAGTTTTGCAGTCGGCCTGAGGGTGACGTGAAATTAGAATAATGGACATAGAGTGTCCGATTAAAACGAAGATTTATGTCGGGTTTTTATTAGTTAATTGTTGAAACCAAGGAGCTAATTTTATAATACGAATGTATGCATTTAAACAAGAATACATCTAATCGGGATGTAAGAAACTAATCCGTAACATCGAAGTGGATCCCCCCAAAACGGCAAATTTATAAAGCTAAGAAAAACAAAAAGAATGCAGCAGTCATACTATATATTCACCGTTTTTCTCATCGGATAAAGGGAGTCGCCTCGAGAAATGAGGTCAATGTCGTATCCTCAGCCCGCAACAAATTGAGCAGGATTGCAACCGAGGTAAAACACGCGCAAACATAAGCAGACAAACAGACAACAATGAATGCCAAATTAAGCACGGCATGAAGTTCGTGCCTAACAAAAAGGGTCTACGAAATCCAATTCTCTCGCGCACACTCCTACATTAGACAAACGGGGAGACGCTTAAACATCTGACTTTAAAATCATCACAGTTCGTTAAAGCTGGAACATTCTCACATTTAGCAATGCATTGCCGTGACTGCATGCAGCTGTGAATCACGGTTCAAAGACACAAATATATTGTATAAACAACAAGCTCAGTTGTCTTGAACGATATTTGAGGCCTAGCATTAAGCAAGAAAGAAAACGCCGTGCGTAAACCCACTATCTGTGAACCTCGAAGACTGAGATTGCCTTTTTGGACTATGGATAATTTATCATTCGAAGAAACAAGAAACAAGAAGCGACACCACAGTGAAAAAAAAGACCCTATGGCCGCATTTTCTGCACAATAAGTGTAGCAAAGTGCCAACTGAATTTCCTGAGTGGTGATATGTAATACTGCTACTGTAAAGCAAGGCCAAGGAACGTGTTTATTCCATTATTGCGGAATTGGGAACGGTGCTGCTCGCTCTCTCGGCGCCAGAAGAACGAGCGTCGTCATTGTTGCCTGGTCACAGGTCCCAACATGTCTTCCCCCTTCGAGAGAAGCTTGAAAGTCCTGCACCTGTTTTGGCAACCGGTCTAGTCCTCATTCAGTTGTACCGAAAGCTCGTCTTTCCTCCTCTAGAAAGGTCCAAGCCCTTCTTGTTCTACCGACAGCTTCCGCGGCCATCTGCGCTGGGTATAGTTGATGACATCACGCAACACCTTTTCTTCCGCAGTCATCTGTGCCATCTGCTTCGCTGACACCAGACCGTTGTAAAACTCTTCCGGAGACGCAATTATGTCTGGAAGTTCCTCTTCCAGTTCGTTTGGATCCAGATGCAGGGGAAGTCTACTCATGGCGTCGTCATTGGCGTAACTTGTCCCTGTCGATACTCGATGTGGTAGTTGTATCCACCGAGGATGATGGACCAGCGTTGAATGCTGGCAGCGGGACCATTGCCGGCACGGCTTTGTCGAGGTGAAAAAGTCGTACCAAAGGCTTGTGGTCAGTCACCAGGGTGAAATCCCTTCACAACAAACCGTCGATATACTTCGCAACAGGGAACACCAATTCCAAGGCCCCTTGTTCTATTTGGGATACGTTTTTCTTCTATTTTAACGATGTGCGTGAAAGAAATCGAACAGGTAGCACGTCGCCTCTAGAACGATGAGAAGGGACAGCTCCAATTGCCTGTGGTAAAGCGTCACATTCAAGAACCAGGGGATTTGCAGGGTAGTAGTGAGTAACATGTTGGACTCACTCAGTGCTGCTTTTGCTCGGTGAAAGGTCCCGCCCTCTTCTCGACCACCGTACTATATGCGTCCCTTTTGCAATAAAGCATACAGGGGGGGGGGGGGGGAGGGGGGACGACAGCGCTGCCTCTGTGGACACAAACCGATTATAGTGGGTTATGAGGCCCAGGAACTAGCGTAGTTCGCTGACGCTCGTTGGTGGTCGCGCATCCTTGAACCCCTCCAGGCTCTTGCCAGTTGGATGTAGCCCCTTACATTGAATCCTGTGTCCCAGGTGGACCACTTCTGCTTTTCAGAAGCAACGCTTCTCCTTGTTCAGCTTGACTCCGTTATCGCGGAGCACCTGCAAGGCCTTACGAAGTCTTTATTCACCGTCCACGTTCTTCTCCGCGACCAGTACATCATCATGATACACTTGTACTCCTATTATGCCTTGTAGCTGGGTTGTGGTAGACGGTTGTAAAAGAACAATACTTCGTGCTTGTTCAATACTGACAACCTCCTGGACTCCTCATCTAGGGTAACTAGATCGTAAGCTTCCAGAAGGTCCAGCGTGTTGAAGCAGCCACCACAATTCAGCGAGGCGAAAATGTCATCGATCAGTAGTAACGAATACTGCTTCGTCCGACATGCCTTGTTTACGGTGAGCTTAAAATCAGCGCAAAGCCTTCAATTACATTAGATCCGATCCTGGTTGAAATTGTTCTTGGTATTCTGCCTAGACCTCATCCAAATCTCCACGTTCAGACTCCAAAGACAACAGTTGAGCTGGAAGAATGCCGAAAGCTCGAATAACGTCGCGGCCAACCAGACTTGGTCCGTTGCATTCGAAGGTGGTTATCTCCGCGTTCACGCTACGTCCTTCGTTACGGACCTACAAACTCAGCTTTGTGTCGACGGGAATGTTGCCAACTTATCATGACAAGCTTAATGCGGTGTGTTGCAAACGAGGCCAGCTTGTTTTTTTCTTTTCTTCGTATATTCGATTCGGAATGGTGCAGACCGGAAAGCCGCAGTCCAGTTTCATGAGCAGTTCAACACTGCCCTACGTGAGCTGCCGCTGAACTTGCGCAATCAGGTTTACCGTGCCCTCTTGATGCGGTCGCGGAATAATGATATCAGTACCGCCGGCATCATTAGACTGTTCCAGAAAAGGCGCTGGCCTCTGCAGCCGATGTTTTCTTGCGTGAAGTACTGCGCTGTGCAACATGTCCAACCTTGCCACAACCAAAACATGTCTTTTTCCGAAACCCGTTGTCACTGGGTAGGTGTTAGGTTGCAAAACAGTTGCTACCACAACTGTTTTAGAGATTTGATCTTCTCACCTTCCCTTGAACCTTGCTTGAAGCTTGGATTTGAGAAGCTCGGCTCTCTTTCGCTGGCATTCTGTAGTCCTCCCTCTGGCTTCACCATGCGAGTGGCGTCTTTCGTGGCCGCCTCTCTACCAACTGCCATACCTACTGCCGAATCCAACGTGAGGTCCCGGCGTGGCATAAAGTATGTCGCAGCTTCTCGTTGTGCAGCCCAGAAAAAAATGCGGTCACGCAACATGCGGCCGGGCAGCAACCCAAAATTTCAATGGTCCGTAATTCGCCGTAAGTCCACCAGGAAATCATGAACTGTCTCATTACCTCCCATTCGACGGTTATAGAAATGAAAACTCTCAGCTATCTCATTTGGCTTAGGTGTGAAGTAACTATCCTTGTGCTTGACAGTCGCCTCATGGGTGAGCTGAGACACTTTTGCAGGTACGGCAGTCGCGGATAAGACACAGAGAGCCTTCGTTCCTAGTGCCGAGACTAGAAGCTCTCGCCTTTGATCTGCATATGTGATTCGATTTCTTTCGAAGTAAGCTTCGACTCTAGTAAGATACGATTCCCACTTGTCTGTGACCTCGTCCAAGGGAGAAACGCTGTAGACCATGCCTAAGCAGGTTACCTGTGGTGGCCCGCCTATCAGAGGACCGTTTTCTGCGTAATCGTCCGTGGTTGTCGCAAATGTAGCAGAGTGCTAACCCGATCGCCGTTGTGACGATATGTAACGATGCTACTGTGGAGCCAAAAAAACAACAAAAAAAAACTACGTGTTTATTACATGACGTCGGAATTCAGAACAACGCTGCTGGCGCTCTCGGCGCCAGAAGAACGACCGTCGCCATCGTCGTCTGGTCACAGTTCCTAACAGTAAGGAATTTGATAATCAGCGCTTTGTCTTGTGTGTTGTCTTCTCTGTGTCCTTATGTTTCGCATTATTGTTTATTATAAAACCGTACAGATAAAGTTAATAATAAAAATGTGAAGTACCAAAATGTGTTAATTACCCAATTACACTTAGCGCTAATCATATTAATTAATGGAGCATTTGTCACAACCCACTACTGCTTCAACCTTTTTTCGCGCTATGCGTAGTTTTTGCAGGAGCTATTTCACCCACGTTTCTAAAGACATCCTGGCTCTAATGCGCTTTTGATATATCATCGAAAACGATCAAGATACACAGTTTGTGATATCGTGAAATTTGCTAGAGATGCAGCTTTATGCATAAATAGTCCGTGGATATATTACTCGTGATCTCGTGATTAAAAAAAAATCCACTACGTAACTATGCACTTACTGATACGATAACATATTATGTACGTATTTTTTTTTAATTGACACATCCCAATTATTGCGATTATTTCCAGAGTTCATAGAAGGTAGAACTGTGTACATTATTTTTTTTTTCAAACACAGACATGGGAAATCTGGCCATCGTTCTTCTACTAGTGTGCATTGTGTCAAGTTGTAAGTTTCTATTTTTTGTTTTTTATTCACATATTTTGTGTCGTGAAGCGTAATCTTGAGTAAATTTTCCACGCCAAAATACGAAGCACTAAAAATGCACCTGTGAGTTATTAGGGGTAGTGCGTTTGAGTAGATTGCGTTTGTGATTCGATAACATTATCCGATACTTCAATGGAATTTCTAGAGTGTGTTGGTTAAACATCTTGGTATCGGAACGCAAAAGGATACAGGGGACACACAAAAACACGTCAGACACGGGCAGTGTTCAATTCGCAGCAGGTTTATTATCTCTTCCGGCGTGCAGAGCCCGCGTGATCTTGAGAGCGACCTGCCGCCTTAAGGTCACAGACATTCCTCTCTGCCCCAACCGAGGCTTCCTATCTCCTTCTCTTGAAACCTATCCTCCTTTCTGCTCAAAAAAGGGATTTCTGACTCACACTGTTGCCGCTTCTCTCTATGAGGAAGGCCTCGTCCACTTCTTGTCCCAACCGGTCAGGGTGCTTTTTGATAGCCGCAAACATGGGCTTGCATCCTTCTCAGCTATACACATGCGCTTTTAGGGGGCGTTCTCCTGTTACTGAAAGCTTATATGTGTGCAATTTTAATCTAGTGTTAAGGCACCGCCCTGTCTGCCCGATGTGATACCTAATTCGCGTGGTACTTTCTGCACACTCTTGAGCGCGCTTTCCAGATCGCGCGAAATCTGGTGGTGGAAAGATAGTGCGGTGCCTGATCCGCTGGTTCTTTCCGAGGGCGCACTTGCCTCTCAGAGCGCTCCCTAGCACTCCGTCTGCAGCCGTCAGAGTGCGGAACGGCGCAGGCGTCACGCGGTACTTGGGCGGTGATCACGTGGTTTTGTTGACGGTGGCCGGAAGTGGTTTGCGGTAGTGCCCGGGGTCCGGCATGCCGGCGATGGATATCTGGTTCCACAAAGCGCTTGTGCATTCGACGCTGCGAGGATTAGAACGGACTGGACGACATTCGTTTTTGACCGTAACAGGAAAAGTCGACGTGGGAAGTATTCCCAGTGTCTCCACGAAGTCGCTCATCTAACGCCGGTGAACATGCTAAACCTAAACGCCGAAGAAACAGCTCGCAGAGTTCTCCGCTGTTTTACCGGGTTTTGTGGTCGCTTCAAGAAAGGTTCGGGTTTGGTAAAAGTGTGTTCAAAGCTTCATGTCTTAAGATAACAGGAGAGCCGAATAGAATGCACCGTGAGTTGCGTCACATGGCGATATGTGCTAAATCCTGCTTGCACAATATCCCCCGAGAGAAAAATGCGGTTTATTAACCATTTCATATTTGCCTGTTCTGCCGTACGCATGACCGCTATCACAGCGCGTTCAGAATCGAAAACGCGATGAGTCGACAACTCTTTCCAAACATTGGCTTTGGACCCTTTCTTCAAAAATCAATTCGCATACTGTTTTTTTTTTTTTAACATGTTATTACGCAGAATAATTTAGGTCACAACCGTTATTTCATCACGTTGTAAGTGTAAATGTTGCGCCATCGTCCACCGTACACTGGAAGATTTTTTTTTCTTTTGATACAGTACCAATGTCAATACGTTTTACTTCCGTGGATGGTCTGAGAATGTCAGAGCGCTCTGAACCCAGGAGTTGTGATGGGCTGAATAGGATCCCGAGTAACTCTGGTGGCGAGGAAAGGGGGGGAGACGCTTTGCTGATTCAAGGTCAGAGGAAAGAGGCGACCACCCGAATGCACCACACGTTTCGCCACAAGACAGTGGAAGCGAGTATACTACCTTCTCTTCGCATTTGCCAAATTTTTCTTTGTGTTTCTTTTCGCATTTATTTTCTAGCCTATCTTCTCCGTTAACTTTTTGTACAATTTTTGAAAGTTAGTTCTGACACGTGAACGGTGCGTTGAATCATCTGACAACAGTTTTTTGATGTAGTGAAAGAATCTGTGAGTGTGCGAAATGGTAAGAAATTTCTTGGGTCTTTTTGTTTTCTCATCACTTTTCCTCTTTGCTAATAGCCCAGAGGCCGCCATTTTTGCTAGGTCTGTGGGGTGCCGTGCTCTCCCTGGTCGCACGGATTTGTTCTTTATGCTGTCTTCTCCATTGATGGACACGACTTTATCAGTGTTGATGAGATGACCGACTTAATTCTTTTTTAGCTGTCTTTAAATCGACATTTTAAAGGAAGTAAATGTTTATATGTTCTCTGCTCGTACATCCAGCATGGCTCTGTTTCTTTTGTTTTTATTTTTGGATCTAGGATTTGTTGTCCTTCTTCGTTTCCTATATCCTCAGTGAAGTGTTATCTCAAAGAATGCCTCTGAAACCATGATGTTACGTTGTTTTTTTTTAAATTTCGTTTGTGTGCATTACTAAGTAATCATCTACGAAGCGAAATATATAGGTCTCCGGAAGTCAACCAGCGAGTCATCTCTGAATTGACTGCGACATCCACGGCGCTCATATAAAGCTCGCTCAGAAGAGGAGGCACAGCGGACCCAATGCACATTCCGTTTGTTTGATTGTAGACATTCCCTTGAAACTCTGCGAGTAGCGACCGAAGGTACAACTTGAGTAGCTGTAGAAACACTCTAAGGCTTATCCTTGCGTCATTCTGAATTTTTTCAAGTCTGCCCAATGATCGCAGATTCAACTTTTTGAGTCATAGTTTTCGTGTCAGAAAAGACAGACAACTTTTTGGTGTTGGGTGAGAACACTGCCATCCGTTTGTGGTGAACCCTGCCCAAAGTCTCCAAGCAATCTCTAAAGCCGTGGTCCTCAAATGGAGTTCCGCGGACCTTTTGGGCTCCGCGAAGTCATTCTCGGGGTCCGCGAAGCCCTTATTAGTCAATACCGGCAATAAAAGCTATGTATGTTTTTTTTAGATTGACAAGAAATGTTTCAAGTTTAGAGTAAGTTTTCTCGTGTGTATGTCAATGAGAGGAGTCTAGCTCTTAGTTACACTGATTTATTAAATAATTATCATAATTTCTCTATACCTTTTCCTTCCCGTCACCCCCCATCATCTCCGAGAATCCGAAAGGGGTCCGCGAAACATCAGTGGTTGAGGACCAGTGCTCTAGAATCTAGGATTCTGAAGGAATGAGAAATGTTGAGAGGGTTTATTTGTTTTTAACGAATGTACCTAGCGCCTCTGCCACGTCCCTACTTCGGGTACTATGCACCTGAACTGCTTCTCTGGCTTATGTGTTTTTAATTTTGAAAAGCACCTCTAGATGGTTATTCCTTTCCTTTCTTATAAATGCACAAGAAGACTCCAATTGGTTCTTTTCCACTACTTCGCCGACCTTCTCCTTAATCTCTCGAAAGGAATTCGATCGTTTTTAGAAAAATATTTCTTTACCACTCTTAATGATTCTTTATTAAACGTTCCATCCCTCAACACTACAAAGTCTCCTTCCTTGTCTGATTTCAGTAAGCGCAGATCAAAGGTGTTTAGCTTACGAATAGCATTGAGGTGGCTCCTGTGCTTTTGCATCACAAGTCCCTCCTTCCAACTTGAGCGCACCTCTGAGGTCACGAATCGGTCCCGCTGGGTCTCTGGCACCATGATTAACGCTCGATGAATAGTCATCACCATGTCGACACGAGAAAGTACAACGGCTGGGTTGAACTTCGGTCCTTGGTGAGAACTGTCGCAGTATGGGGTGTCAGATGCTGGTTGGATAAGTTGAGAAAACCAGGCCCTTGAGGTTTTCCAATGTCACCTCCTTTCTTGGGGGGTGGTAGTTGTGTTTTTAAAAACATTTCCCATGCTAATTCAAAGAACCTAAATGATCCCGTCTCCACGAATTCATGCCCTTTTGTGTGTTTAAACGAGACCTATATATGTTTCACTTTGTAGATGATTACCTCGTAATGCACACAAATGAAATGCATAAAGAAATAAATAAAAAAAAACGTAACATAATGTTTTCAGAGGCATTCGTTCAGATTAGAATTCACTGATGGCACAGGAAACGAAGAATGACTACAGTTTACAGATCTAAAGATCAAAAGCCAAAACAAAAACCAGAGAAATGCTGGATCTACGAGCAGAGAACTAATACACCTTTACTTCCGTTTAAAAGCTCGAATTCAAAGACCGTTAAACATGGAATTATTAAGTCGGTCATCTCATCATCACTGTTAAAGTTATGTCTTCACTATGGGTAGGACAGCCTTAAGGACAGTGGCATTCTCGCTCACCGCTTGTCCGGAGGAAGGGGCCAAGTCATGATGAAGACATGTTCATTCTTCGAGCCCGGTGTTCGGTGGCTTGCGCCACCATGCCTGAACTGTCCTGTCTCCCCGTCACGCGCCTCGCGCCCCGTGCTTTGGCCCCGCGCTCGTTTCTCGCGCGCCGTCCGCATCGTCGCCGAAGTTCTCAGTGTCCGAAATCCCCACAAAACCAAGCCCTGCGACTAGGGATCGCACGGAACCCCACATATTTAGCAAAAACGGTGGTCTCTCCGCTATTGGCAAACAAGAAAAGTGCAAAGGAAACAGAAAGAACCCAAGAGACTTCTTACCGTTCCGTATACTCGCGGGTTCCCTCACCACATCAAGAAACGTTCCTCAGATGATTTAAAAACACTTTTTACGTGTAAGAACAAAGATTCGAAAATTATACATTAAAGTTAATGCGAAAACAAACACAAAGGAAAATTTCCCAAATGTGAAGAGAAGGTAGTATGCTGAATTCCACTGTATTCCGGCAGGGCTTACATTGGGCAGACAGGGCGTTGTCTAACCGATAGATCAAAAGAACACAAATATAAGCTTTCAGTAACAAGAGATCCACCCCTAAAACCGCACATGCATAGCTGCGAGAGATGCAAGCCCATCTTTAACGATGCGCCGGCTATCAAAAAGTACCTTGCCAGTTGGGACGGGAAGTGGTCGCGGTATTCCTCATACAGAGGAGCGACGGTAATGCGAGTCACAAATCTCTTAATTTGAGCAGAAAGGAGGAAGGTTTCTCGAGAGGGAGATAATGAGCATCGGTCGGAGGGCAGAGGGAAGAGCATGGGCTGGTGCCGGCAGGGGCGCTGTCATCCTGTTTCCTGTTCCTGTTTCCTGTTTCACAAACTTCCTTTTTATGGAATCTGAGGTGTGGCGCTAGAACTGATCTGTAGAATGCAGTATACTTGTATAAATGGCTACCGATCAATGCGTGAACTAATCACTATGGGGTTCCTCAGAGGTCTATTCTGGAACCATTGTTCTGTATTATCTATATAAATGACATTGTAAACATCCCACAAATCCGGATATAATTTTATATGCGGACGATACGACCTTGTTCTTTTCTGGTAATCATTTGCGGGACCTTGAAACTGCGGCTAACATGTGGCTAAGGGAGCTGTGTTCCTCGCTAGGATCAAATCAGCTACAATTAAACGTGAGCAACCACCAAATATGTAATTTTCAAGCCACGAAATAAACTTGATGACTAATATTATCTTAAAGTTCCAAAACAGTGTAATTGAACAAGTCTCCATTTATAAATTTTTAGGTGTTCTTTTTGAAGAAAACTTATCATGGACCCGCCCATATAAATAAAATTCACAGGAACATCTCTCGATCCATTGGCATCTTATACAAAGTTAGATCTTTGATGCCAAATTGGTTAAAACTGCAATTGTATTACTTTTTAGTGCATTCTCATCTTAATTACTGTTTATTAGTCTGGGGATCGACAACTAGGGCAAACCTCGAGAGGCTTTGTATCATGCAAAAAAGGCAATACGCTGCATAGATAATCTAAATTTCATGAACCATACAGCCCCGTACTTTTTAAAGCACAATTTGCTTAACGTTAACCAAATGCTCCATCTAACACTTTCAATTTGCATACTAAACGACGAAACGAATATTATTTAAGGCATGAATCCCATAGGATACCTTGGTTAAGAACAACCTATGGGAACCAGAAACTAGAATACATGATACCTCAATTCTTAAACAAGCATCGAGATGTTATGGGAATAATACGAAATACTGCTTCACGTGGGAGTTTCAATTGATTGAATGGAAAGCGCCGAATAAACAAGGACCAAGAAGGGGACAGAGACGAAGCGCACTCACAACTGAAGGTTTATTGAAAACAACATTGACTATTAATACCGTCTCTCAGGGTGTTGGCTCAAAAAGAAAAACTCTTTATCAGTTAAGTGCAGTGACGGCGCACTAATACACAGACTCACCCCTTGCTCTCTTATGCGGAATGCCTCGTGTATTTCTCGCGCTGTTTTGTTTTCGTATCTGCCCAGAACTGTTGTTTTTTCCAATTCCGGGCTACATGGGCACCTATCACAATGCACCGCAAGATTGCCCGACGGGGACTGTTTGACTGACCAGGCATGTTCTCTGGCCCTTTCATTTATGCAACGCCCCGTTTGGCCGACATACGATTTCCCGCAACTCAATGGTATGTTATACACCACTGACGTTGCACACTCCACGTATTGATTAGCGTGTTTCTTTTGACACACCTTACCCTCTCCCTTTTTGTTGTTTATTTTTGAACACAAGTGAGACAGCTTATGCGGCGCTGAAAACACCACTGGCACTTCAAAATGAGCCGCCACTTTTTTTAGATTGTGCGAAGGGTTATGAATATAAGGAATCACCGCCGGTCTTGTTAGTTGTCTGGAAGGAATATGATCGTCATCTTTTCTTTTCATCTTGGAAACAAGGTTATCCGCTACTTCCACCAAGAAGCGATCGGGGTACCCTCCTCGTTTTAGACGATTCACCTGCGTGAGGAAGCTTTCATCCGCGACATGGTGGCATGATTTTGCAAGGGAGGCTCTCATTAGGCACGATGCTGTTCCCCTTTTAACGAGTTTTGATTGCGCAGAATTGAAGGGCAGAACCCCTTTCTTAGTTCGCGGCTCATATTTCCAACAAACATGGTCACCTTCGAAGTTGAGGCTCAAATCCAAAAACTGAAGCCTTCCCCTCGTCATAGTTTCATGGGTGAACGTCAATCCGTGTGAATTCAAGTTAAAACAATCCAACACATCGCTGATTAAGTCCATGGTAACAGTAACGGACTTAGGGGCAAGCACCAAGAAATCATCGACATACCGACAGATTGTGAACTTCCCCATTTTTTCAATATCATTGCATATTCTCTTATCACATCCAGCCAAAAATATATCGCAAAGCACTGGTGCAACACGGGAACCGATACATATGCCTCGCTTTTGAACATAAACGCCATCCCCAAAGGACGTAAAGGTTGAGGTAAGATAGCATTCTAGTAACTCTAAAAAAGATTCCACACTTACTCCGCTCGAATTTCTAAAGCATATTTCATCGTTTTCTTCAATGCAGTTTTTTACCGCTGGGAACAGCTTATCATGCGGGATGGAATAGAAAAGGTCCTCCACGTCAATAGAAAAGCCTCCACCGTAGGACTGGTCGCCCTTCGCCAAAAATTCTATGACAGCCTCCGAGTTCCGCACCAGGAATGGGTCCCTCAATTCAAGGCCGGCCAACTGCCTGCTAAGGAAGCCCCCGACTTCTTTTTGCCACGTATCCCTTTCCGTTACGATCGCTCTAAACGGAAAGTTTACTTTGTGGGTCTTGACATTAAAGAACACATCCAGACTGAGTTTTTTGGCGGCTTGTATCTTCTTCGCGAGCTGGCTCAGCTGCAGCCTGTCACACAGATCCCTGGCAGACGTCTTGACTTTGCTGAGGGAAATCTTGTTCACTTGCCTGAAGTTCTTGAGGATGGCGGCGTGGGACTTTTCACCGAAGAGCCCTTCAGGCAGAACCACGAAACCTCCCTCCTTGTCCGCAGTCAGAAGCTTGAGTTGGCTCTCCCTGAAGTATGTCACCACGTTGCGTGTCCTTATCGTCTCTCTCCTGTTGTTCGGCTTACTTCTGATGACGTCGACGGCCTCTGAAATGCATCGCTCCCTTTCTTCCGGAATGACTCGGTCAGCGAGGGTTCTCGCCAGGCAGAGTTTCTCAATGGGTTTAGGAGTGGGCTGGATGCTGAACTTCGGTCCAAGTTACAAGATCTCGGTGACCTCCTTGGGCGCTTGCGCTCCTCCCAGGAAAAGGACTTGGTTGGGTAACGGAGCACTTGCTTTCTTCTTCCTTGGCAAAGAGACCAACAGCTTCTCCCACATGAACTCCAAGGTTTGGGACGCCAGTTTCAGATTTTCCCCGTACACCTTCTCAGCTGTCCTTGCAGTGGGACTTGATTGATAACACCAAATCCTTAAGCTGTCTCGGTACCTGCCCACTTGCTTCCAGGCTTCAGATCTCAGGATTTTGCAGATCCTTTTTGCATGTCCGGCCGAGGGCAAAACGCCCCCGAAGAGGGCCAGGACGTCCGGAGGATAGCTTCCCGTGCGGATGGCGTAGGAATAATGTCGAGCCCGGCAAGTGGTAGCGGCAATAAGGGTGGCATACGAAACACCCGAGGACGGATTATTGTTAGGAAACAAAAAAGGGCCCGTTGCAGAAGAAATGAACTGTAGTAAAATAGATAAATGGGCTAGTTGGTACATCATTGAATGGAAAGCGCCGAATAAACAAGGACCAAGAAGGGGACAGAGACGAAGCGCACTCACAACTGAAGGTTTATTGAAAACAACATTGACTATTAATACCGTCTCTCAGGGTGTTGGCTCAAAAAGAAAAACTCTTTATCAGTTAAGTGCAGTGACGGCGCACTAATACACAGACTCACCCCTTGCTCTCTTATGCGGAATGCCTCGTGTATTTCTCGCGCTGTTTTGTTTTCGTATCTGCCCAGAACTGTTGTTTTTTCCAATTCCGGGCTACATGGGCACCTATCACAATGCACCGCAAGATTGCCCGACGGGGACTGTTTGACTGACCAGGCATGTTCTCTGGCCCTTTCATTTATGCAACGCCCCGTTTGGCCGACATACGATTTCCCGCAACTCAATGGTATGTTATACACCACTGACGTTGCACACTCCACGTATTGATTAGCGTGTTCTTTTGACACACCTTACCCTCTCCCTTTTTGTTGTTTATTTTTGAACACAAGTGAGACAGCTTATGCGGCGCTGAAAACACCACTGGCACTTCAAAATGAGCCGCCACTTTTTTTAGATTGTGCGAAAGGTTATGAATATAAGGAATCACCGCTGGTCTTGTTAGTTGTCTGGAAGGAATATGATCGTCATCTTTTCTTTTCATCTTGGAAACAAGGTTATCCGCTACTTCCACCAAGAAGCGATCGGGGTACCCTCCTCGTTTTAGACGTTTCAAAAGTTTCAAATACGATTTAAAGAGGTATCTTCTGGCCTGTTGTTTGGAATAAATTTGAACGTCAATTTGTCTTTACATACACTGTCTATAGTATTATTAACAGGTCTATTTTAGCTACTGTATAAAATATGACGTGTAATTTTCATCCTTGTGAAGGTAATGGTATCCATGATATTACACTGCTGTTTCTTCCCAATGTTGTTTTGTTCTTTTTTCCCCGAAGTTTCGTATTTGTTTTTTTCCATTGACTGCTGATGCAGTGTACTGAGGGGACTGGGCCTCGTCAGGCAGAGCTCATCTGCCTTTTGTCCTTTCTCCATGTGACCCTGTGTCCGAAATAAAACAAACAAACAAACTAATAATCACGCGGGCTATTCACGCCGGAAGAGGGAATGAACTTGATGGAGTTGAACGCGGTTCATGTCTGACGTGTTTTTGTGTGTCTCTTGTCTCCTTTTGCTTTCGCATACCAAGATCTGATACTTCGTTTTTGCCTTTACGAACACGGCAAATTTTTATTGGATATCGTTATCGAAGCTTGTCTTGGACATTTAGAAAACATTACGCCATAAAAAGTGCTTTAAACAGTAAATATAAACATTAACATCTTCCCTTACCTCCAAAGTCATAGATTGCATAAAATGCAGAATTTGAAGAGAGATCGTTTAAATTTGTTTAGAGGGCATTATACGGTCGTTTCAGGGAGCAAACAACCTTTATTTATATAAACTTTAACGCTAAATGAAAAAAAGCAAGCTGAGTAGAAAAGTCGCGTGACGTCAATTTTCCCGCTAAGCTTAGTGGGAAATTGATCTCCTGATGTCAGGTCATGGGGCATTGATTCTCCCGCTAAATGTAGTAGAAAATACACGAACACGGGGACGGACTGAATTTTGTGATGGTGCTGTTTCGTTAGAAATCAATTTATGCTTCAATAAGCAGTCTAACTTTTCACAATTACAACTACGAGAGATTCGAGCACGAATAGCACAATAAGTTTACTGCAGGCATCTCAGTGTTAAATGTTCGCAAGCACATTTTCGATCAATATCAAAGATACAGGCTCAAACTAGATCATTCCTTCAATCGGTACCATTCTCAGTAAGAAAATAAAAATAGCTTTTGGTAGCAGACAATATTTATTTCTATCTTTAAGTAGGGCCCGTTTTTCGTCATTTTCTTATTTAAATGTTCAAAAATCGTGTATAAATTTTCAGTCAAATGACGGAAAATACTTAAACGTTGGCATCTGGTTTTAGTTGCTGAAACTCTATTTGGGGTGGCCAGTGCAGACATAGTGTCCGACGATGCGTATATTTGTTTTGTTTGGTGTGAAGCACGCAATGTTTATGTTTCCGTGAACACCCATTGCACTTTATAAACTCCTTTTCCTTAGATCGTGTGCAATCGTGTTGTTCATTTTTTTCAAACTGTGTAGCCGGTGTTTCTAAACATTATATATATTTTTTTCTTTATTTCGAAAGCTTTTACACACGCAGTGCTCCTCCTTACCGCCGCAACTTCTGACTTTGTCTTCTTTGCGTCTTCAGTTGGGGTTCTTCCAATGGATTTTCGTTTTCTTGAGCATGGTAAGTGTCATTCAAACTCCTTTCCACCTTTAGTGTATGTATAATATTCTTCACACGTAAATTAAGCTCCACACCGCCTTGGTGTTAAGAAACTTCAATTGTCTGGAAGTAGAATTTATCACAAGCTTAAATATTGCAAACTTAAAAAAAAATAATCTGACACGTCAATAGAAGTGAGGACCGGTAACCCGCAGAGCGAAATATGGCGACCCCCGTCAAGCGAAATAGGCACGTGGTGACTCGCTCTGTAGGTTCAGGATCTGGAATTTCTGCTGCTGGCGCATGAATATTCCCGGAATAAAAAAGAGTGCGGGACTAATGGCCCGTTCACACTAGAGGCGGTCATCGGCTTCCAGTCTGAACGCGCGTTTTTGACCACAAAGCGGCTGGAATCGCGTGGATTTACCTGTCGCTACCGGGCCGATTCCTCCCAACCGCTTTCGTAAAACCGCGAAGCACCAACAAATCGCAACGGGGCAGGCTGGCGTGACGTCGGTGACTTTCCAAACAACACGACGCCCGTCCATGGTAAGACGTCCTATAGTCGGTAACAAGTCAAGCCTTGAAGCTCCGACCAGAAGCGTAATACACCCGTTTGAAGTTGCTCCGCTGTCCAGGAAATGGTGGCCTGGAAACGAAGCATTCGCTTTCAGCAAAACTCTCTTAGGTTCAAAGTACGCTGACGAAGTGTTTGTTTCATCTGCAGACGTGTATTTACGAGACTTTCCGGAGAAATAAGTGGGTAAAAGCGGTCCTGAGTTAAAGATTTCCTTAGAAAGGGCGCAGTGTGAGATAAATTGGCGATAAAATGCAGTCAATCCTAAGCAGCGTTGCAAGCTTTTGACGTTGTGTGGCTGCGGGTACTCGGTTATTGCGCGCAGCTTGCCCTCGTTCGGACGGAGTTGTCAATTACGAAACTAACAATGTTACTCTGTCGAGAAGCGAGTTGCATTTTTCTAGGGTGATCTGTCAAGCCGGCCGATCGCAATTGTTTGATGAGAATCTTAAGATGTTAGAGGTGTTCTTTGAAACACTGGGAAAATGAAAAAACACCGTCATGCAAGTAAGATATCGCCATGTTGAACTTCCTGTCACCGAGAACGATGTTCATTGTCGCTGGAAAATAGCGGGCGAGTTTGAAAGACTGAAATGAAGGCGAGTGAACTCTAAAAATCCTCTGTGAAAATTAAAGGCGGTCTTGGGGCATCAGTGGGGTCCAGCTCAATCCGCTGGAACATGTCTCTAAATTTTTATATATTCTTTTTTTTTTTTTAAGTTGGCTCACACGTAGTGTTCCACTTTATTGCCTCCAGTTCTGAGTTTCTATTTTTTGCATCCTCAGGTAGGGACGGTTTATGTCAACCTTACGAGGATCTTGGTAAGTGTCATTTAAACTCGTCTCAACCTTTAGTGTAGGCATAATATTCGTCCCACATAAGTTAAGCTCCGCACCACCATGGTGTTAAGAAACTTCAGTAGTCTAAAAGCACAATTTATTGCAAACTTACATAATACAGGTTAAAGAAAAGAGAGATAATCTGGCACGAACATATGAGTGAGGACTGGTCTCCCTCGGCATAAGACCTCCGTGAAGCGGAGGAGGCATGTGGTGTCTCGCTCTCCTAGTTCAGGCTCTGGACCTTCTGCCGCTGGCGCTTCGGGGTTACCGGAAGAAAATGGGGTGCGGGACTTATAGCCCGTTCACACTGGAAGCGGATTTTGGCTTCCAATCTGAACGCGCGTTTTAAACCAAAAAGTGGCTGGGATCGCGTGGATTTGCCTGCCGCTACCGGCCCGATTCCTCCCAACCCCTTTCGTCAAACCGCGAGGCGGCAACGAATCGGCACGCGCTGTCCGTGACTTTCGAAACAAGACGACACCTGTCGATGATGAGACGCCCTATAGTTGCTGACAAGTAAAGAACAGCCCCGAATCCTCGCCCGCAAGCGTAATCCACCAGTCTGAAGTTCCTCCACTGTCGAAAAAATGGTGCTCTGGAAACGAGGCATTTCGCTCTCAACAAAACTCTTTCAGGTTTAAAGTACGCTGAAAATGTGTTCTTTGATATACCAACGTCTTTTTAGGGGAATCTCTTGAGAAATATGTGGGCAAAATTGCGCCCGAGTAAAAGTTTTTCTTAGAAAATCCGAGGGACGGTTGCATACAATACCTGTGTCTTCAACTTAAAACTAATTGAGGCCTTTGTTGAGAATATGAAAAGTATGCAGCCAACCTCTTCATCATTTCAGTGGCTGCCACTCAAAGCGTGTAAAAGTGAGAGTAATTCGAAACCTTGTCAAAGCAGAAGTTAAAAAGTCCAGTTTTCATTCGATTAGTAAATCTCTTTATTGCCTTGTATAGCGCTTCAAAGTTGCAAGTAATCCTACGGAGTACATTTCAGGACATCAGATCGAAAGAATAATAAACCTTTCAGGCGAGTAGTCCTTCCCTACTTTCAGAGATTCTTCCACAACATCAAAAGAATAGCCAACAGATTTAATGTCAGAATCTCCTTTCGCACAGGTTATTGGCTGTTCCAGATGGCCCCTTTGCTTCAACACAGGTTTCGCGAAGCACAGAAAACACGATGTTGAGTGTGTGTCAGAAATTGTGTACAAGGTACTTTTTGATTGTAACCTGTATCGGGCAAACTGGAGGTTGTATAAATGACAGCTTATCAGAACAGAAACGTTGCACAAAATATAAAGGCAAATACACTTAAGTATATAACGATGTAGTTGAATGTAACAATCGTGTACCGCTGTGCGGTACGCAAGTGCTCCTGTAAAATTGCAAGGAAACATTAATAACAAGCGATTGATAA
Source organism: Ixodes scapularis (assembly GCF_016920785.2). NCBI lineage: Eukaryota > Metazoa > Arthropoda > Arachnida > Ixodida > Ixodidae > Ixodes > Ixodes scapularis. Next base: position 751,485 of record NW_024610169.1, read on the forward strand.
AATAATTGTTAACGTTACTAAATCACCGAAGCAGTGTTAACAAGACCTTGTTTTGCGTAGGCTCTGAACTACGACGGGTTCCTGGGTTTTGAGTGAAGGTGACCTTGAAGGTTTTTTGTTGAGGTGGTAAGAGTGGGTGACGTGGCCTTCTGTGTTTCGTTTTGTGCTTCCGAGCAAAGTTGCTCCGGCGAAGAATGAGGTTGTAGCGTTCACTTAGCGAAGGTTTAGTGGTGGAAGAAGAGGCGTTTGTCCCGACGTTGTTTTTTTTTGTTATAGTGGTTCCTTAACCTGCGGCCACGCAGCTCATACACCATACAAAATACAGGCTGCAGACACGACTCACCACAATATCCATAGTTCCAATGCAGCCTGCCAAGTTTCTTCTTGAACTCATTGCCAGCAGTGTGATCGCCGTCTTTAGGATTCAGTTCTAAAACTTTGTTCTGCTCTCTATCGGTGCCTAGGCCGGAATCGCTTGCCTCTGTTTCAGCATCAAACGTTCGGTCAAGATCCGGTAGGCGTAAGGAAGCGGCGTCATTTATAGCGCTTGATAGCCGAGGGTAGCGTCCTGTTGCTCTTGTCCCCAACGCCACTATTCTCCCCTGCGCAAAAGCAGATTCAAGGGGTTAGCGATCTCACTGCAGTATGGGATGAATTGGCGATAACGTCCGGTCAATCCTAGTAAACGTTGCAAGCATTTGACACTGTTTGGCCGCGGGTACTCGGTTATCATGCGCAGCTTGTCCTCGTTTGCACGGAGAACTCCGTTGTCCGCTACGAAACTAAGAACGTTGCTCTGCGGAAAAGCGCATTGCATTTTTCTAGGGTGATCAGTCAAAACGCCAGATTGCACTTTCTTGAGGACAATCTTAAGATGTAAAGGTGTTCCTGGAAAAACTGCGAAAAACACAACGATGTCATGCCAGTGAGCTATCGTAAACGTCTACGCCCTGTGACTGAGAACGATGTCCATTAGGGGCTGAAAATTAGCGGGCGGGTTTGAAAGATTGAAAGAAAGGCGAGTGGACTTTAACGATCCTCTGTGACTAGGGATGGGAGGGCTGGGAAAAAAACCCGAAAATTGTAAGGAAAAGCTGTTTTTTTCAAGTGTTTTCCCCCGACATAATATTGGAAACAAAACACACACGAAAAAACCTCAGTTTCTCAAGTATTAACAAACCAATTAAGCACACGTTTGCAGGAACGTTAAAACTGATATCACTGACCCCATCGAAAGGAGAAGTAGTGATCACCCACCTCTGAAATGAGTTTTGTCAGCAGAGCAGTCGTAATTTCGATTGGGCTATGCTCAGCATATTACACCTTTCAGCCCCTAAAAAAACAGAACGGCGCGACAACGGGGAAAGTGAAGAAACAGAAGCTCCTCGGGTTGTCTGCCACCTCGACCCGTCGTTGAACCGTTTTCTTCAAATCGAAAATTGCTGCAATATCCCGGTATGTGAACGATTTTTTATTGTGTGTACTAAGGGAAGTTGGCAAACAAAATGACGGATGCCTCAAAACCATTCTGAGAAGTTTCCAACAATGTTGCATGGGGTTCAACTTCACGCATGAGCTTCCCATCAGGAGAACCATCAAATATCGTGATTTTGCATTCGCATTCAAAGGAAGACATGTATGCTGGAGGTACCAAGCCCGTTCGGGTAAAGGGTTCCTCCCCTTTAACTCAGAGCATTCCAAAACCGTAAACCAGGCAGTAGCCACCACAGCCCTGCCATCCAGCCTATAAAAGTCCTGTGAACATCCAATCACTCGAAGCTTCCATACACAAGTATCCAGACTTCAGAATGCTGGCTACCCCCCACAAGTATTTGCCTCCATATGCGAAAGAATATGCCTAAAGATCAAGAAGACTAACGACCATATTGACTGCACGACACAAAAATGAGGCGTAAACCTTTTGCTGTGGTCCCTTATATCCATGGGATCATACATAGATTAAAAAAGATTGCGAGCCGACAAAAAATACAAGTGGTGTGTTCGGCCCCGAATAAAGCCTATTCGACGTGCCGTAAAGTGAACCTGGCACAAGTCAACAAAACAACTCTATGTGGCACCAATCACAAGACCAAATACGCCCAGTGTGAAAAGGAAGTCATTACAAACATTCTCTTGGCATGCGGGCGTTGCTGCTTCGGACAAACGGGGTGCTGCACTAATGACAAAACACGGGAACTTGCGAACAATTAAAAAAAACAAAAAACTTGACGACAGTAGGAAACCTAGCCGCACATTGTCGCGCATGCTCGTGCAAGGCCAACCTCGAGCATGTTACCATCTTGGGGCTCCACAGAAGCCAGTTTGCCTAGAGGTGCTGGGGGCTTTGGCCATAGAAGCGAAAGTAGACGAGTGCTTTGTTCGCCATTGGCCTCCCTGTCTAAAAAAGAGAAAATGTTCCTGCGAGGCAACAGCACTTCTAACAAGTAAAAAATCGAGGAGAAAGCATAAGCTAGTCGATGGAGAGTCTCTCATGAAATGCCGAACGCAGAAACAAATGAAGAAGAAAAATAGAGCAAACAAGCTAGTCGTAGAGGAAGAAGACTCATTAAACAGTTGGGAGTCCAGCGGTTGAATGCGCAGTGTTTTCTCTTATCATTCGTATAAATGATTGCATTTGTATGTTCAGCTGGTTTCGCTCAAATATAAATCACCAACAAGCTCAACTTTTCCCAATCGTAAGTCATATGAACAAAGCAACTTTAACGATGTCACCGGCGAAACCGGTTAGTTTTGAAAAAGCATTGAGCACGAGGTCTCTTCTCTTCAAACATTTTTTAACACCCCCTTCATTCATAAGTACTTACTCATTCATTTATTGATACCGTCAGCCCATTGGGCCATTACAGGAGCGGGTATACAAAAAATTAAAAGATGGAAGTAACCACCATACAATGAGCAATTAAACAAGACATTGGATTGCACAATTCCGCTTCATACACTTAAAAGCGCACAAGAAAAGTTACAAAACTGAAAGCAGCACAGGTATTAACATTTCACAAGAAAGCAGAAACTTGTTCCGTATTTGTAGAATTACGGCTTTTCACGACTGTCACATTCGACAATATTACTTATATTTTTAAAAAGGTATTAAGGGGTGTTCACGAGACAGCAGAATCGGGCAGCATATTACACTCTTTGGTGGTTCTAGGGAAAAACTGAATCTAAACCAATTATTTCGTTCAGATGGATTACGAATGAACATGTTATGGCGATGCCTTGAGGATTCGTTAGTGCTGATGTCGAAGTAATCCCATTTTTTTATCTTCATAAAGTCATGTATAATTTGAAAAAGGAATTTCAATCTTCCGCACTTGGTCCTCGATTCCAAAGTTGGGAAATTTGCGAGTTCACATAGTTTTGTAGGAGAAAATGCTTCACCGAATTCGTTAAAGATGAACCTGAAAGGAAGTAGCTGAATTTTTTTCCAATTTATGGCAATTTGTTACAGTATGTGGATCCCACAGAATTTTCGCGTACTCAATAATCAGTCTTACCAGGGCTGTATAAGCCAGGCTTTTTACTTCCGGAGTTGCACTGGTAAGGTTTCGCCTGGGGCACCATAGTGCTTTGTTGACCTTAAGACAGACTTTACCAATGTGTGTATTCCAACGTAGGTCAGGTGTAAATACTAAACCTATGTCCTTATGCGTTTTTACTCTTTTAAGTCCGACACTGTCAATGTGATAGTTGTATGCTAAAATAATTTTCTTCTAGATACTGACATGAAGAAAGATTTTTCAAGATTTAACACCGTCTGCCAATTATCACACCAGTGTTGAATTTTTTGTAGATTACGATTTAGTTCGACCTGGTCATCTGGAGTTTCTATCTCACGGTATATCACGCAGTCATCTGCAAATAGTCTGATTGGAACGGTTATGTCTTTATGCAGATCTTTTATGAATATTAAAAACAAAAGGGGACCCAAAACACTCCACTGGGGAACCCCTGAAGATACCGGTGAAAGGCAAGACTTGTGTCCTTTAACTTCGACAAACTTTTTTCTAGATGAAAGATACGATGATAACCACTGTGTGGAGGCTGGAGTTTTAAAAATGACGTGAATTTTGAGTAATAGCTTAGAGTGCGACATTTTGTCAAACGGTTTCGCGAACTTCAAAAACACTACGACAGTTTGACTGCGACAATTAATTGCATAAGAAAGGTCATGTACAGTTTCGATAAGTTGAGTTGTGGTGGAAAGTCCTTTCCGATAGCCATGCTGAAATTCCATCTCACGTTGGCCCTCGACCTTTCCGGAGTGGACTATCTGTCCCCCACACTCAAATGCGTTTGAAACCACTGGCCTAGGTGATATAAAACACCATTGAGCCGGCTAAAAATAGATGGGATGGTTGCGAGTCTATGGCTCGAGAGACGTACATGCTTCTATAGCCGGCTTATGCAGATTAAAGGGTCGGAGGCCTGTGGCGTTAGTTGCATAAAGCACCTTTGTGTCGTCTAAAGAAAATTTCATGGTGTAATCTTAACCAACTTAGACCAGTATATATCCAATATCGGAAAGCCAATGACTCTGAGAGTTCAATATTGGCCAATGCGATTCCAATATTGAAAAGCATATGGCTCAGTTGGGCCATTGTTGGGACATTCTTTGCCACATAAAATCCAATGTTGGCCCAATACTGTGTGCTGCCTGGGGAATCTCTCACCGTAACCACGTTGAATCTGCGGTAGTCCACGCAGAGGTGTGCAGAGCTGTCTTTTTTTGGTGGTAAGACTGCGGGGGAGGCCCTTGGAGTCTGGGATTCTCAAACAGCTCCGGTGTCCAGCATCTGTGGAGCGGCGTCCAGGAGGGCTCACTTGAGGACGCTGACGAGTCTCGGGTTGCACTGCAAGGGCCTGGCATCACCACTCAAGATGCACTGAAGCAGCACGTCGGCCTTGCCCGCGACTGCCATGAACATCTATGCGTACGGCCGCAAGGCGCTCTCCAGCTGCCTCTTCTACACGCTGGACACTGGACACGCCTGCAGAGAGTCTCGGACGCCGGCAGGATGGGCAGCAGCGGGTTACGCTGCGAAGTGGGCTTATAGGGGTGGCCCGGTGATGCAGTACTCTCGCCGGATAAAGGGGGTGCCTCGGTGGATCCGAGGCAAAGCGTCTCTATACGGATGCCCAGGTGGCCGGTTAGAATTCCGGCCGAGGTGCCCGCAATCTGACGGAGGCTTATTGCGTAGAAGGGGCTGCGTAATTGAGCTTCCGGTTGCACTTCACAAGGTCCCGTCAAAATTAATCCTCAGTCCTTCGCTGGGCCGTGCCAGATGACCCTCGTTGGTATGGCTCGTAAGACTCCCGAATTTTGATTTGTGTAAATGGGGTGATGTCAGGCTGGTTGCCCAGCCGGTATACGCAAGAAACAAAATGGAGTGAAATATTTCGCCTGCGATAAAGCCTCAGTCCAAGATAATAAAAACGGTCAATTTAGGCAGATATAACAACGCTGACGCCTTTTTTCTTCGTTAAAAAAAAATGCGGAGCCTTATGGCGCCTGCTGCGCTAAGCGGTGATCCTGACGGTAATTGCAAAAGCGTGCTCAGGAAGAAAATATTACTTTTTTTGTTTTACAACGCTTGAACACGACGTCTCCTAGAAGTGAAATTCCCGATCTCGTGTCGGCCAGTGCAGCAAAAGGCACGTCAATTAAATAAATTTTCATGCGTGGGTCGATATCCTGATCCGTAGGTCGGAATCGACAGACAGAAGGGAGCATTGCTGGCGACTCACAGGTATTGAGGCTGGCCGCGGCCTTCCGCGGTTAGAGCTCCATTTTCAGTGCCACTGACCTCGATGGTTTCCCTGGCTCTGCTCACGGGGATGACGGTGTGGGCACTGGTTGCGGAAGTGGCCACGCTGTCCGCAATTGAAGCAGGCGCCCGACTGTCGTTGCTGTCGCACGTTGCCCTGTTCACACCCACGTCGCCAGCTGCTCTTGGCTCCACAGGTGCTGTACCACGTTGCAGCCGCCTCTCGGCTGACGCTAGGGCAATCTCGAGCATCGGAAGGGTAATATTGTATTTCCTTATTGGTTGCACAAAGTCGGCAGAGCTCCTACAGTCTTTATAACTCTCATCCACTATTTCCTTTTAGAGCGCAGCTCTTAGAAGCCCGTTTCCAGCCTGAGCGGCGTCGCCGTCGGCGTCGGCGTCGGCGTAACCGCGCCCCTCCCTCTCCTCCTCCTCCCTCTCCTTCTCCCCCTCCTCCTCCTCCCCCTTCTCCTCCTCCCCTCCTCCTCCCCCCTCTTCCTCCTCCTCCCCCTCCTTCTCCTCCTCCTCCCCTCATTGTCCGGCTTGAGCGCAAGGAGGAAAGCAGTACGAAGGTGGAGGAGGGGGGGAGGAGAGACGAAGAGGCGGAGGCGAGGGGAGGGGAGGAGCTTGAAGGACGAGGAGGTGGTAAAGGAGAGGGAGGGGGAGCAGGAGGGGAGGAGGACTAGCAGGCATGATCACGAGGGAGGAGGAGGAATATACCCTCCACTCCTCCTCCTCAAGAGCTGCGCTCCAATTCGGCGTTACAGGAAGTTGTAAACGGCTTTCACTTTTTTCTCCTGTAACCAATGACTACCTTCGAGGGCTACGGGCACTTCCCCCTCGGAAAAATAAATATTTTTCTGAACTGGATGGAAGCCATGTAAAATAGAAACAAAAACTGTAACAGTGGTGTCATAAGTGAGATGCTAGGTCTCTAGCAAAATACGTTATTAGCCGGTGGAACTTCATTGATCCCCACTTCTCGGTAGACAGTCTCCCGAATTCATCAGCTGAATCTTTTGCTGGACTCATTCGCCACCTTGACGAAGGGACGTAAACCTCGCTACCTTCCGCGCATATAGTATTCAAAGTGCTCAAGTTTGCATTGGACTTGAACGTTAAGTTAATGCACGTTGCCACCATGGAATGTCTTATTTTCTAAAGGCTGGTTAACAAAGGCACGTCTGCTTACGCTTACTTTTTTACGTTATGAATCAACGGGACATTCGTGCTTCGAACGGCGAGTGTAATGTTGCTCCTTAAACTGGTTACCATGCATTTTACGAAGTACAGAACTCTCGGTCACTCTCGTCGTAAGTAGATGTAAGCTCTCGCAACGTAACGTAATATAACGTAACGTAACGCAACGTAACGCAATGCAACTAAACGTAAAAAACGGGGCTGTGTGGGCCATTCTTTACTTTCATGTGACTACCACCAAATGTCCGCAAAGCACGCAACCGTGTGCAGGACTTAGGTAGTGCTGGTACACTTTGTGGCGTGAATTTTTTACGAAAATGCATAGTGAACTGTTGGGCGATTGTGTTCCACATACAATTTGTGGCGTCTACGCTTTCGGCGCTCTGTATCGATTACTTTAGCGACTGGCTTATCACGTGGCATGTAGACTCGATAGCAATTCCTGAAAGAGAACTACCGAGACTATCCCGGGTTTTCAAACGTGTGACAGGGCATCAAGTTGCCATCGGCCGGACTCAAAGCGGATGCTCCGCAGGGATTTCCCGTCAAATAGCACCTCAACTCACGGCGTTGAAATAAAAAAAAATTGTGTCGTGCCTGGTTTCCTCCTGGCGCAAACACATTTTTATTGCGATGGCCTCTTCCCTCCCATTCAAAAAGGTGGCGATGTTCGAAATACAGGATGACGTCAACACCTGGAACAGTCGATGAGCATCGAGATAATCGGCGTCATGACAAAGATTTAAAACTCAGCGTGGTAACTAAACTGACATGTGCCACGTGACGTCAGTTAGCACGCTAAATTTAGCGGAACATGCACAGACGGGCGGGAAGGCGGAAAAAAAATTTAGGAATACGGAATTCTGCTGAAAAAGCATGTCATGCTTTAAATGTGGTCACTTTCATGTGTTCAGTAAGTCTGGCATGCCTTAATAGATGACGCCCCACAGCGCATATTTAGTTAATTGTGCTAAACAAAGATACATAAAAAAAACGTTCAAAAGTACCAGGAAGAGATCTCTATAATACAGTGAGGAATATAACTAATACATTGATTTTTTTTAATTACTCGAATGTTCGGATTGGAAACAGGGAAGAAGACAACGGACATATCAGTATTGATAAGCGTCACGTTACAAAATTTATTTTTATTTTAATATTCGCTACAATCGACAGTTCAGTGAATAATGCACTACGATCCTCACCTGTATTCAAAACTGGTGTACTGGATCCTAGCTGTGAGAGAGTTTTGGCACGTTTTGATTATTATTTCTGTTTACATTGTTCAGCATAGTTGAGGTATTCTCTTTGAATGTTATATATCGTGCAATCACATAACATGTGATTGATTGTTTCGTCGCATGCGCAACCTGGACACTTTGATATTCTTGCTAGTCCGATTTTCTACATTAAAGACTGTGCATAGGTGACACCCAGTCGTAGTCGGTGTTTGACTGGCTCATGTCGAGGAAGGTCTCATGGAAGCTGTAATGAAAGTTAAGGGTCCAGTCCATAGAGACTAGCATAATGATAGGATTCGTCATGCTACTGCTTCTTCGTTGCTTTGATTTCGTGAGGATTAATTGAAGGCCTCGTATCGTTCCGACAATACGGTCTTGTAAGAGTTGCCTGTAGGGTATGGGCTGATTTCGCTCCCGCACCTGTCGCCTCGTTGCCAGGTAACCCTCAGGGACAGTCGTTCAAACGTAATATATGAGGGGGGGGGGAGGGGGGAAGAAAAGCACTGAATACCTTGGCCCAATAAAAAAAAAAAGAAACAACTAAGAATAGTTATTTATTTATTTATTTAGGTACCCTCAAGGCCCTGGTGCATTACAGAGGGGAGTGGTACAAGACAAATTTGGAACACAAACAATATACAAACACTAAAAGCCAAGCACTAAAAATGTAAAAAAAAAAGATGTGTAAACAAATTAAGAAATGTATAGAACAAGGCAATCAAACAAAGAAAAATATTAACATAGGCAAGTAGTCAACGCACATTTAAACAAGTCAAAGGACGGTATGTTTACTAATTGCGCGGGAAGGCGATTCCACTCTGAAGATGTCCTTAGAATAAACGAGTTATAATAGGCGGAGGTAAGGCAATGAGGAATTCCGACTTTGAATTGATGATCCACGCGCGGCGAGATGAAAACAGGATTTAACATTAGTTTGTTTTTTAGCGAAGTATTGGAATGATAAATTTTATAAAAAAAGACACAAACAATTTATCACTTCCTGCTGAAAGAGCATGAAGTGATAAATTAGTCTTCATAGTTGAGACACTAGATGTGGGATGATAGTTAGTAAATATAAAACGGACACCGCGATTCTGTAGGGCTTCAAGGTCAGTCACGAGAGTTGAGAGACCAGGATCCCACTTTGCTGAAGCATAGTCTAGCTTGGAACGGACAAAGGTTTTATACATTAGTAGTTTAGGGACACTGGGGCTAACCTAAAGTTTCTCTTTAGGTAACCAAGCATGGAGTTAGCAAAAGAACTTGTTGTTGGGCTAGTTGGTGTCGACTGAATTGAACCATGGTTAGCGTTGGCGATAATGTGGTCAGTGCAAGTTTTCCATGACTTGTTAGAAGTGATGTGCACCTCAAGGTACTTGTAGCATGGAACAGCTTCAAGAGGAATTTCAAATATTGAGTAAGTAGAAAATATAGTGATTCGGCGGGAGATATTCATCGCTTTACATTTGTTAGTATTAAGGGACATTTGCCACAAATCATACCAATCAGCCACAACTTGTAAGTCATTTTGAAGAAGTTCGATGTCAGTAGTATTAGTGACTTCTAGATAAATTACACAATCATCACCAAAGAGGCTAATAGATCATGATACACACAGTGGTAAGTCATTTACGTAAATTAAAAACAACAGGGGCCCCAAAACAGACCCTTGCGATACACCAGAAGTAACAGGTTTGATAGAAGAATTTACATTGTTACCATGAACGAACTGACAACGATTACTTAAAAAAACATGTAATCCAAGACAGCACGTTAGGATATCGAGATTGAGTTGACCGAGTTTAAAGAGTAAACGTTTATGAGAAACTTTGTCGAAAGCTTTGCAGAAATCTAAAAAAACACAGTCAATCTGGGATTCACGGTCAAGTATGGAAAATACATCATTAGTGAAGGTCAGTAGTTGTGTCTCACATAAAAGAGATTTACGAAAGCCATGTTGGGATGGAGAAAATAAGGAATTAGAGTCCATGTAGTTAGCCAAATGAGTAAATATTATGTGCTCTAAAATTTTACAAGGTGTGCTGATTAAGGAAATGGGGCGATAGTTAAGAGGACTTTGTTTATCTCCCTGTTTATGGAGTGGAATCACCTTCCCTATTTTCCACTCCTCGAGCAATACACCGGATGCAAGAGATTGCTCAAAAATCTTGAAAAGGTAAATTGCGATGGAATTTTTAGTATTCTTAAGGAATGTAGAGGTGACACTGTCTACTCCAAAAGACAAACATGTTTTTAAGTTATCAATCAAATTTAAAATTCCGTCATAGTCAATCACGGAGGATCCATGGGCAAAAAGTTATAGTTAGGGTTTACAAGGTGAAAGCAATCATCATCTACACAAAACGCTTTTACAAAAATGTCATTTAAGATGGAGGCACACTGGTCATATGGAATAACAACACCATTATTAATGAGCGAGATATCGTTCGTTTTGTTTCTATTCATAATACGCCAAAACTGTTTAGGACTGGTCAGAACCATGGAGGGCAAGGTCACATTAAAAAATGTTAGTTTAGCGTCCTTGATGGATAGTTTATAAGCATCCTCAGCTGCATGGTAGATTTCCCAACGTGCGTCACTACAAGAAAGCTTTGCAGAAGGAAACAAACGTTTCTTTTTGTTGTTAAGGCGCTTATGTGTTACATTAAACCATGGAGACAAGGAATTGATTTTAATGGACCTGTACCTATATGGAATGAATAAGTTAATTAGAGATACTAATTTATTTTTAAATATGGACCAATCGCTTTCAACAGAGCGTTCAGAAAAATTGGGAAGGAAGTCGTCAAGGAAGCCAGCTAAATCGTTATTTAGCTGGCTTCCTTGCAAATCTTTTAACACGAGGGAAATTGCGGGGTAATTAAGGTTAGAAATCGTCTTGAATTCCGATATTCATGTTTTTCTGGACTAATTCCAATGAATGAAGCAGGGGCTTTGTTTTTAATGGACTCTTGTCTATTTATGAAATATTGCTGTCGAAGCGGCCGTATTGGGCTGGCACATACTAGTTTAGATCGGACGACCGTTTTATATGCAGTATGTTATACGCTCTCTTGTGCTAAGTAAGAATGTCTCCTAAGAAATCAGTGGTGTTGGTGCTTTGATAACTAAGTTATTGAAGTGAGTGAGCTAAGCAAGACCTTCGATGAAAGTGATACCTAGGTACTTTTATCAGGGAACAAATTAAATAGAAGCGGTAAAAATGGAGTTGTGAGAAACGTAGTCCAAGAACAATAAATACATCAGCTTTATTTTAAAAAGCATTAATGTTTATTTGCCATGTGAAGCATTCCATCAAAGTCTCAATGCCACGTTGAATAATCTCCGACTTGCTAAGATAGGAAGATCGGCGGTATGCAATGCAGTTGTCTACAAAAACATCAAGGGTGCCGAGAGTATTGAAGGTAGGTCATAGATGTCGATGAGAAACAGAAGTTGTCCCAAGACGCTGCCCTGAAAAACTTACAATTTCACGTGATGGCAGGGTATGAGGTGCCATCGGTAAAAAAAAGTGCTCACGATTAGTAAGAAATAATAAACTGCAACTGATAACATGAAAATTAATGTTTAGTTGAGAAATTCATTCAAGTAAACGTTGATGAGGAACACAGTAACAAATGCTTTAGCTAAATCAATAAAAATGGCATGCATATTACAAGAGTCATAGGAGGTAGTATGCACGTCTGTTAGAAATTAAAACAGCCGAGTTTCACAAGAAATATTTTTCTAAAGCCAGGATGGTGAGCGTGAAAATAGGTCAAGTTATGAAGGTTGTCAGTGGCTTCATAGTAGATGACGTGCTCTAATACTTTCGATAAGATGCTAACAATAAAGCTGTAATTAGATGGATAGTTGCGATCTCTAGGATTATACATGGGGATGAATGTGGCATTTATGTTTTCCCCCACGATCGAGCAGGTGCTTGCGGGCATAAACTGCATTTTGCGTATTCGTAACTTTCGGCGACGGTGGTACCGCGGAGTGAAAATAGCGCTCCCTAGCTCCTGGATGATCACTAAATCAGGAGAGTCCCCGCTTACACATTCCTAACGTGAACGCATAAGTGGAGGCCTTTATATCTCTCATATTTGACAAAATTAAGATTAGTTACGGGTCACAGACCCGACCTCGTACTACTGTTTTACGACGATCATACAAATGACAACCATTTTGCGCTTCCTATAAGCCTAGAAAGTTGCGAATCATCTTCGCTCGTTGAAACTTTCTGTCCTTCTAGCTTAGGAGCAATAAAAAAGAATCGCTGCTTTGATTTTTGTTTAATTGCGACGTACTACAATGGGTATTTGTTTACCATTTTGAAATTCACCCACCCGATGCGCGTTTTCGATCAAACTATAGTTTGATCGAAAACGCGCATCGGGTGCGTGAATTTTTTTCCGGTAAGTAGAATGAATGGAATTCGGTATTCTGGGTACATTCAGTGACTCTATAGTGTCACTGAATGTACCCAGATTACCGAATTCCATTGACTAAACTTACCGGAAGTCAATCCCGCAGAATCTTTCTCTTATTGGCTGGTTTAGCTCGTGGCGGAAGTGATTAGTTGCCCATTTTGGTGATGGGGCCAAAACAACAAAGAGACACATATAAAACGTTTCCGCGTAACAACGCATTCTCAAGGTTGGGAGCTCTGGTCATCGATGAGTTAGTACCCAACGAAAGGTGCTTTGAATTTTTCTACTTTTTTCTTATATCAAGGAGCCGCTCATTTGGTTCACCAAAGAAGATTGCCGGTTCGTTTGCTCGCTCGGGTTCCGCTGGTGCTGTTTCAAAATCTACGCCTCACACACTTCGACTAACACTCGACTTCGGTGTTTTCTATGCAAGAGAGAGAGAGACGACACAGCAAGGAGGCGAGTCACGCACCACTCGGAACGGAGTGAAAAATTTTGATAAACAAACTATACTGTCGCTACAGACCAGGAAAGTGGATTGAAGAGCTCGCACGAGAACGAAGGCTACATTGCATACCCGTCACTTCGACCGCAGAGTGCAGCGCCATGTTGGGGATGGGCTGGATGGCGACTGCTGCGTTGCGGCTCCGGTTTCAAACGAAGCTTGGTAGCTTCGGTACCATGGGACCATTCAGTGACTCTAGATCAAGCTATATTCCATCGGTATACGCAAAGCCTCGGAAACAAGCTTGAGAGAAGTAAGTTCTGACTAGTGCAATGTTTCAGTTGGGTTGTCAGATAAGCAAGAAAAAAAAATAGAAAATAGAAAATGTCTTCTCAGACACTTTTTAGGGTCATTGTAAGTTTAGAAAATTATGTTGGTATGTTTAGAATTTTTACTAGCGGCGACTTTAAGTTGGTTCGCGTCATTTTAGCCCATTGACCATCTAAGTTCTTGATCTTTCTTAGCTATCATTGTGTTAATCGCGGCGAGAGTGTTCGTCAGCTTTTTTTTGTTTTGTTTAGCTGAATGTTTTGAGTGACATGCAGAAGCTTGTTCTCCTCGGCTTCTAATATAGTCAGAAAGACAATTATTTCGTTCTCGGTTTCAGATGGACTGCTCAAATTAGCTACTGCCAAATCTTTGAGGCCGAGATTTGTTCGAATATCACCCGCGGACAAGAAAAGTATCCGAATACCAGCGAGAACACTACATGCAGAACCAAACACAAATTAAAAAAAAAATAGTTTGCAGGACTAGCAGGCAAGGCATCTCAAACAGGAAAACGTTCTCGTATTGGAATTTTGAGTGCAATAGGTAACTAGCATCTATCAAGTATAAGGGTAGGTGCACATCCTTCCGGTGCCAACCCCAAGTGGTGTGAAGGCGTTTGAAGGGACATTTTTCCGGTGAAGGCGAACTTCTCGGGTCGCCAGGGCGTGTTGGCACGCATTTCACATAGCATGGTTTACGGCTAGAGAGAGGAGTGGGGTCCAGGGTTTAGGTAAGCACCCCTCAGTGATGCACGCGTTAGTCTTTGGTCGACTCCCAGATTTGCTTATCCGATCTGCGTAAGGAATCTGAAAGCCGGCTCCTGGTTAACACGTTAATCACTTAAGAGTGTTTACCTAAATCTTGAACTCTACTCTCTTTCCTCTTCCTCTAAACCAGGCGATTTGACATTCATGAAAACGCAAATCAAATGGACAATGTTGTCCCGTTCAATTACTCCACAAAGCTTTTCTGAGTACGTCACCCGCTGCAGAAAAACAAGAGGTAGCGACATTTCTCCTTCTTATTCTTTACTTTTTCCTCTTTCTTTTTTTTTTTGCGATCCACGCACTATTTAGGGGAAACAAGGAGAACCAGCAGACGGCGGCCGTATCACCTCCTTGCATTCAAGGAGCACAATCGTTCGCGTTCCGTAGTTGCATGGACAGGTTGCTCATACATACTCAGAGTGTGTAGTGCCAAGCAAATGTTCAATAACAAGAAAGAAATAATGAAACGTGCCGGCCCCGCTTTCAGCGTTGGAATGAAGCTCACAGAACTGAGGAGTACCACGTGGTGCTCAAGAGCGTTGTAAGCTACCGTCGTCGTAAGTCAGTAAAAACATGTTTTTTTATGTTTGATTTGCACGGCTTTAAATGGTTAGTGTGTTGTGAATACGTCAGAAAAGCTTCGTGATATTCAGGCCCGCTTAATCTACACGGCGAGAAATCCTCAATCCTGCGATCTTCCACGAGCCCAAGGTCTACAAGCCCTAATTTGAGTCGCTGCTGTCTCCGTGCTAAAAAGAGCTGGAAAAACTCTAGCAATCATGCCATAGATAAACATTTATAACCTGTCGGTAGTCACGACGCCGTACTATGCAGCCATTCGCCGCAAATAAACATATGCTGCACGCGCCCATTTATGTAAAAAAACAAAAAAAACAAAAACAGGACCGATCATGCCACATTTTTATGCGTTGAATTCCATAGATCCGTTTTCGATGTATTACATAGATCTCGATTATATTGATTGCTAAGTAACAATTAAGCTTTCCAACTCAAGCTTCGTTAATTACCGGAATGGAAAACAATGCATTTAAATTAAAAAAGCAACCGACTCTTAAAATGAAAATATGGAGCACCTATTCATTTCCAAATTGACCCCAACTATCGTAAAGAAGACATGATTGAATGTAAGCTCTTTTACATATACTGAGATAAAATGTTTACGCTATCAGAGACAATAGAAGAAATGGTATTGAAAGGCATCACACTACACAATTTTAGCGGGCAATTTATAAGAATAAGTTATAAAAAGGCTCGCAGTAGACAGTTTACACAACAGAACAAGTACCCCAAATAAATTATTGAAAGGTCGCATGCTAGCTGCAATATATGTATAAAACACTAATATATATGAATGTATGTATATATATATATATATATATATATATAATTATGTGCAAGACTGAAGATATACAAGAGGTTCAAATAATAATGTAACGAGAAACAAACTACAAATGTTACATGAAAGTTAACACTCTAATAAACATGAAGTAAAATAGAGGAAACACGATAATCAGTCATCGAACAAGATGGGATCTTACGGTCGTGAAGGGAACCCCGCGTTGCCGCCGCAGCCAACGAGGAGTCACGGCCAAACCTCCTGGATTCTTAATAGCGGCCAAAGGGGTGGAGCTCTAGAGAAGGAGACGTGTCATACACTGAGCTCGGCAGTGAAATTAAAGCTGGTCGTATTTTTCCAATATAGAGGGACTCTACTCAGACGTGACTAATCATAGGGTGGCCGTCCGTGGCCTATTAATTCCTTGATTTCTACATCATTGTGCAGGGCAACCTTGCAAAATCAACGCCGACTGCTGCTACGATTCGGTTTGTAAAAGTGGATCTTGCCAGCGTAAGTATCACGAAGGTTGCACTTAACCTTGGAGAATTCCCATCGTGAAAACACTGACCAGCTTAAATTAAGCATAGTTGTCAACCATAACTGGGGATAATGACAAGGGACAAAACACAGAACGACACGGACGAAGTCTCAATAATTGTAAACCTAAAATGGGGGGACTGAGAAGAGACAAAACGCAGAACGACAGGGACGAAGTCTTTCTCAGTGCCTTGTCAGTATCCCCAATCTCGGATTTACAACTATGCTCAATTTACACCAGCAAGCCTGCACCCTCACTATTGCTTCATAACTTAAATTAGTCCGAGCAGCAGCTCTTGACTGACAGGAAACCTTGCTGGGATAATTTTGACATCCGTCTGCCTGTGTAAAAGTATGGATTCTGTTGCGTAGACAGAACTATCGGCACCTCATGCCCAAAGCCGTACAATGAAGCCCTTTGTCTTATACAGATTCGACCGCGAGTCACCGCGAGATCCGTGCATCGAATGCCGCATGGAAATTAGTTCAAGAAGAAACTTGGTACGCGGCATTCGAACCAATGATAGTACGGTGACTCTTATTTGCAGACTGTCTTTTATATGATGAACGAGTAGTGTGACCCCGGCTTAAAAAAAGCACCCAAACTACTAACTCCTCATTTCCGAATAATGATCTAAACATACACAAACACTCCTTGGTCCTGAGACATCTCGTAAGGGCAATCAGTATTTTAAATAAGTAAATATTCAATCACCAGGATACATCCAACACATAAATCGAGCTGCTAGGACTACTGGAGCTACCATGTTGCCATTGGGATTATCAACACGGCAATAGAAATTGCTATTACTGATTTTAGTGGTTTGTCTTTGAAGCTTCACTGCATGTTGCTGCTTTTGATGCGAAAGGTCCTAAGCACAATGGTCCAGAGAAAGGTTTTCTATTAGCAGTGACTATTTCGATGTGTACCGTCAGAATATTTCAAAAATTGTTTCGACGTCTGTGACGTTACTTTTGTAAAACGTCAAAATAGCGGCTTTATTATTTCGACGTACCCCTTGAATGCAGCCGTCGCAGCGGTAGCCGTTTCGTGGTTTCGTTCTGTATCGTTTTTTATGGTGTCGTCGCCGTTGCGTTGACGTGTTGACGAAGCCATGTGTTGCGTACCCAAGAGGTTTCGGTCTTAGTTGGCAGTCCAAATGACTCATTCAACGTGTGCGGGACTGGCTCAAGAGTCGACGCTTTCGGACGTGACACGCCCGGTGGCGATGCTCTGAGCTCTCGCACGTCATTTCTGCGCGCGTCTCACTTCAAAAATTTTGAATTTACGAAAGAGCCGAGCTGTATAGCCCTCTGTCTTCACTGCACGTAATCAATTTAAGTGTATACATTACGTGATACTAAGAAATTGGGCACGCTTTTTGTGCCTTTATATCGTGCGAGCGTATCTTCGTATCATTGCAGTCTCGCTTTGAATCTGGCTCCCGCCTTTTTTAACCGGGGTTCGTGGGTTCGTTGATTAGTTTCGACTTTCTGCTTGGTTCGTGTATAACGAGCCGATTAACTACGAAACGATCGGAAATTTAAATAGGAGGTTGTAAATAAAAACACTGCCTCTTTGACGTTTCCTTGACCGGTGTGGACAGAAAAAAAAAGGTGCGGCGTGGTTGTACGATATACGCGCATTTTTCAATCAACTGCAAATTTTATGACGCGACATTCAGCGCCTTTGTTTGTGTAAAACACGTAAAATAAATTGTGGGAAACAACAGTGGCGCATTCTGTAATGTTGGGCACAAACAAGCAAAGGTTACTTGCGGTCTTTGTTGATGCTGTATTTTGATAACTTTTTTTTTTTTTTTACATTGCACATTAATTAACAGATTACAAATACTGCAGTAGACTGCGCATTTGTTTTCGGAAAATGCGTGTTAAACCGCGATGCCTCCGGCAAAGAAGGTGATATTTGTTTGACCGCCACATTCGGCAACTCTCCAGTCCGAACTGCGAAGCCCCAAATATCCCAAAGCTTTTATTCGGGATACGAGAAGAAGGAGAACTATCTTGACGGGGGACGTCAGTATAATTTTGTTTTAAATTATAACGTCTCAAGCAAGTGGCGTCACAGACGTCAAAGTAATATTTTAAATTATTTTTAACGTGAACGACGAAATAGTCTCTACCTTTCCTACACTGTACCTGTAACAAATAAGAGAATTGTAACTGTATTGAATACGTACGATGCACGTTAAGAGCATATGATTTCTTTCTACGTTTTACTGACTAGGAATCTAAAACGGGAACAGCTGTTGTTATTTTATACCTAATCTAAATACCATTGATAATACGAAAGAAAAGCTGAACTACTCAAAACATAAAAAACAAAACTGAGCTAGGAGCGGCCTACCATAGCTTATCTTCTGAATTAGATAACAGCACGAAAACGGAACCGTAACTAGCGTAAACAACTTTTAGTTTGAACAACTGGCAGCAATTTAAATTTTTTAGTAAGGAGCGCCGTTTGAGAATTCGCCTGCAAATGGACCTTTTCCACATATCGACGGCGCCAGGCGGTGACTGCACGAACTAAATATCGAGGAAGTAAGCTACCTGCGCTACCAATCGATAATGGTAGCGACGCCACCAGTTTCTTCGCTCTCTGAGCTGCGGCGCGTGCCCAACGCGACTTTAAAGAGGGGCATTCGTGGCGTCCACCTAAACGCCGTGTTTTTCTTTCCGTCCACGTTCTTTTTTTGTGTAACACAATTATATATATGCTGCAATTACGTGTTCTACTCGCTGATCCAAAGCCTCCTTCCGAATTTCCTCGATTTTTCGTTCCGGCTTCCACCGCTTGGCGTCGGGCGCTCGCGCGTGCGCGACGCTTCTCGGAAAAGGTCTATTACAATGGAGAGCAGCCCAACATACGTCCCTCGCTCAGAACACGTTCACATGGTCCCACTGCATCAGTTTTCAATACGTTTTATGCCCCATGCTACCGATACTCAAACAAGAATCGCAAAAAAAGACAAAATACACACAAAAATAGGTGATAGAAAATGTTGGTCGTGAGGGACGGTGCCCTTGGGAAATGGCGACATAAGAGACCATGGTGATGAGAGAAGGCCTCCGAAAGCGCAGGGGCTTACTGGAAAAAAGGTTTAATGCCTCAAGCAATGGCCGAACCTGTTCACCGCGTCTTATTTGTCGAAGACATGGTGACTCCATCGTCGCAACTTCTCCGAGCCTAGTGAAAGGCGAACAACAGTCACTTGACATCTACGATGACGTCATTTCCGCTTGTCTTTCTTCTTCCTTCTTGTTTTACACTTGACTAGCACCACGGGACGGAGCTGCGATGAAAATATATTTTGCGGAAAAGTGACTCTTACGAAAGACATAAAAAAATACACAGATTACGTTTAAGGCGATTACATTTACATTTACACGTTCACAACTTTTTTTCTCAAATGCGGCTTTAGCTTTGGTTTTCCGCTAACTTAATTCATCCCTTACTATTATGTTTCCACAGGTCCCTGAACTGGAATGAACTGCGGCGCCAATGCTACAAGTGTTACAATGAGGAAGATTGGGACGCTTCCAAACAACGCTACGATCCTGTAATCTCAGATTAAATAAACAATTACGCACCTTATCACTCTACGTTGCAATCCTGTTCGGTCTGCTCTCATTCAGTTGCCGGCAAAATATAAATCCTTATGGTAGCGGCAACTTCCCCATAACTTTAGAATTCAGACTCGTGCCGCTCTAGTCTTTATGCGGTGCTCTACTTTGTGGGTTCGACAAAGCGAACTGCTCAGTCTTCAATCGAGTCTTTATTTCCTTCTGAATTTTATACGATCTCTGTATTGGCGGTAATACACCACCATGTAAATTTTAGATATGTCAATCCCTGCTATACTTTTGACATCAACTCATCTTCCCATGTGGGCAAAACAACAATGAAACGACGACTGCCGTGAAGCTAAAAATTGATTTATAGATGACCAACAAAAGCAGCGCGAGCGAAAAGGACAAAAGAAAGGGCATACAGGACAGGACAGGCCCCAACTCGATATTACTGGTTTCTTTTTTTTTTTTTTTATGTTAAAGGAAGCAAACACGCAAGGGAGAAATTCACTTATAAAAAAAAAGGAAGACAAACAACAACGCATCGCGCATTTACACACCTGTCGTGGATTTTCCTTCTTTTGTCCTTGTCATTTGCGCTGCTTTTGTTCACCATGTCTACCGACTACCAACTAGCTCAGTTTTCAACTTCATTACAAAACATTGCCGACGACCTATATATTCGAAGTTCTAAAATGCATGAAACACAGTAATTGAGAAGTCAGCCCTGAAATTCGCTTTTAAAGACATTCGACATCCGTTTCGGAAAGTGTAGGCAAACCTATGTTTATTATTTTCTCGATAAATATGGCATGGAACTCAGATTGATATTTAGGCCACATGACATAAGTTACTCGGCTACTTTTTGCCGGAAGTGTGAATTAATATACAGGTCACGTGAGGCAACATTTCCTTCTAAGTTTAGCGGATATACTTTATTGGTTTGAACGTCTTGGGACGTCAAATATTCTAATAAATTTACCAAAGAAACTTTGTTGGTGTACATGTCACTTGACATCAGTTTCCTTGCTAGATTTAGCGGGAGAACGCAAAGACGGACGGACACATATTTGGTTTAGTTAAATGGAGTCATATACTTTAAAAATAAACTAAACAACCTATGGCCCAACTTTTTTCGTTATCCTGCAATAACTAAACGAAAATAAAACAAAGTTTATATTCGTTATCCTAAAATAAGTAAATGTAAAGAAAGCAAAGGTTATAAGTTTTCGTTCCACACACAACCTTGCGTATCAACAGTTGTGAAATTACTCAAACAAACGCCTGCAGGGGTTTAGGGGTTCGCTCTTAAACTAACTTAAGTCGAAATGATCACATTAACAACCTGCTAATAAAAATAGCCGGATCTATTGGATATAATATCCAGGCAAAAACATGTATCACTGAGTGTAGAAAAAAATTGCACTTCTGACTAGATCACTCCCATATCTTGTGTATTGTCATCTTACCCTGGGGTACGTGCAATAAGACCGATTCAGATCGACTTCTTTCACTTTTTGAAAGGACCCTACGAACCAGGGTGTAAGATAGGCAGGTGGGGAAACGTGAGCCAAATGAGCGACTGGATTGTGTCCCCCTCGGTTTTCTCTTTTTCTGTGGCGCCATCTATGTGGAGCACCGTGAACTCTCACTCCGGGTGGGCGACCGGTGGCGACCGGCTAAACTGACGGAGATGGTTTCTCGTGGATTTTCAATGGAGGACTGTCGTGCTTACGGTTTATTTTGCGCAGTCTCCCATAGAGTTCCACGCAAATCCGATTCCGACTTTTTTTGCCTC
This sequence comes from Ixodes scapularis, assembly GCF_016920785.2. Classification (NCBI taxonomy): domain Eukaryota; kingdom Metazoa; phylum Arthropoda; class Arachnida; order Ixodida; family Ixodidae; genus Ixodes; species Ixodes scapularis. The sequence goes on from NW_024610169.1 coordinate 772,976, forward strand.
TCGCTGCAGTGCACTCTGTCGCAAATTGGGGCTACCCGCAAGCAGACGAGTACACAATCCGGTCACGGCGCTGCGGTAGGCTTCTATGGGCCGTTTCTCCACCTGTCTATCTTACACCCTGCTACGAACACTGTTTACTCGTAAAACTGTTGAAAACTGCTACCTATATAACAAACTCGTGACACTACCATTTTCTGAGTTCTGAAGTTGCTGCCTATGTACTTTAATCTATTACAGTTAAACACGACTTTATTTATTTTGTGAACAAATACTTATCAAGAAAAAAAGAATAAACCTACGCACCATATCCTTGGTTGGGTCCAGGTCCCGGACAAACTATGGTGCCCAAACTATTACCAATCAAATCATAGCCTTATGCAGTCTAAACCCTTCTTTACTGAATGCGCCCAAGAAAGTCGAACCATCTACCAATTAAAAAAAAAATACTACAAATTTTCTTTTTTTAGTTTTCTCTTACTTATGCGTGCTGAAGTCAAGTAGAACATTTCAAGCGCAACTCGACAATGATCACCCCCTTCTCTGTCTGTAACTTTAAGAAACACCTTATCGTCTGTGTTTTTATTCTCTCGTTATTGTCTATAAATTGAGCTGTTGGCTCCCTTTGCACTGCGCTTGTGATAGGTGAATATATAAATCTATTGTAAAATGTTTTTCATTTATGGCTTTTTAGCATGTTTTGCAGTCTGATGTGCAAACCTCAGGTGATTGCCTCGTCAGGAGACACTTTGGTCCCCTTTAGCCGTACCTCGTGGAATTTGTACTTTGTATTTATATTCAAACAAACTTCCATTGATAAACCTTGATAGGTTAATAAACGTCTAGCAAATTAAAAGGGCGAGGATTGTATCGGCACGCCAATACAATGCTCATCCAGATCGAAACGGGCAAAGGTGGGGATTCAACCCAGGATTCCTGGGTTCTGCAGCGCGAGCTTTCGCTCCACGTGCTCCGAACTGGTGTGCGCTAGCCCACTTGGCCACCGATTTTTTTTTTTTTTTCCGCCAATGTTTTTATTAAAGGAATGGCTATTTACAAAGTTTTCAAATGACCACATTGGTTGCCACACACTTATCATGACCGTGAGCACTGTTTGACAGGCGAGGACCGGGATTCACACACAAATTCAAAATGTATGTGGCTCGGTCATTTCTTTGTAGCGTCACTGTCATGATTCTAAGGAATGACATAAAAAAAAGTTGAAGGGGCAAGAAGAAAGAAGATGATGCCACGTGAGACAACAATTTTAGGAGGGGAAGAAAAAGAAGAGGACGGGGTGAGAGGGAGAATCGAAGACTGAGACCGGGAGGAAGCGGCGGATGGGGTCCATGGCTACGCTCCAGGACGCGCCCGACCCTTGCTGTGCACAAGCTGTCGCGGCGAGAGTTCCGCACTCCCCTTCAGACGCCTAGGAGACAAGGGCCTTCGCTGCCTTGGGCAAGTAACTTCTGCTCGTCGACGCAACGAACTCAAACTGTAAGGCCTGCTCTGAACAGCTTCATTTCTTGGAACTGCAGATATGCTTAAGCGTGTGTGTATTATTTCCCCTTTTACTGTGTACATACTCCTTTGCTTTCCATTATATCTTCGTCTCCCTTTTGTAAATATAATGGGTTGTAAATTATTTGTTTTCGGCCTCGCCTCTATGGCATTCGCAACGTCTCCGGCCGAACCGTGACAGTCACATGCACAGCAGCCACTCGCGAAGTGGCCCGGTAATTCTTATTTACTACTGAGCCTACAGAGCGCGGTTATGGAAACGCGCTCCAATTAGAGACCAGCATTCAAGCCCTTGTGGCTCCGTCGCCTGAAGAAGTCTGCTCACGTACCAAAATCCGTCGCAGAAGTGCTGCCACGCGTGCTTGCATCCCTCTGGGACCTCCAAGTGATCCGTCCTCGACCGCCACAGCGCATATAAACCGAGAAGGGCCTGCAGCTCCCATGCCCTGCACTGCCCACTGTCGCCGAAAACCAGAAATTTCCCGCTCTTTCACTCCACGAAAATATCTATCTGCAGCGCTGCCCGAAGTTCTGCCCAAAACATTTCGCATTCGTACAGTACAAACACACATGCTTAAGTGTTTCATGCGACGGACACAACGCACAATTGATTCACCACTATTTAAAAATGTTTTTCTTTACCAGTCACGTCTTGACTGGCAGCACTTAGAAATGGAAGCGTAGAAAAAAATTCGTGACCGCCGTTCTGACATGGTACCTACGTACGCGACGAAACACATCCTGTTTTTCCGGACTTCCCTGAAAGCTGCGAAAGAGAGGGGGTGGTATAACCATGCAAATCAACTGTCTCAACAAAGAAATTGAAAAGATTCCTCCCAGCTCTTTAAACTCAGAAATCACGAGGGAATTATCTTGATCGGGAAAAAAGAGGAAACGCTGTGCTTCAGTTCTACGCTTACGAGACCCAAGCCGCCTTTCTTCTGGCTTACAAATAGGTTGTCACGCCTCATACGTTCAAAACACGAGTCCCATATAAATGTTGCGATAAATCGATGAACCTTCGCCACATCAATTTGGGAGCACCGTAACTCTTGCGCAACGTACCAAACGGTCGGGAAAAAAACAGAGTTGCAAATGAATGCGCGAGTGAACAAAGAGAGTTCCCTGGCATGCCAGTCAAGCACCTTGCTTCTGAGGCGATTAATGTCCAAACGACCGCATCTTGCACACAGTTTCTCTGCGGTCAAGCTGAGCCATACATAGTTCAACACGTTCGTCGTCTAGGTGACACCTAGGAACTGCTCCGGTTTCAAGTCCCAGTCTCCAAGCCAGACGCGGATAGTGTCTGTGTTCATCAGCGCACCCGAGACACTGCAAAAGTCTGCGATGTGTTGGGTTACAGCGCGCACTTGCTTCCTTGACGAGCACACCACCGTGACGTCGTCCGCGTAGGCGAGCACTTTAGGCGCGCCCGACGGCAGACAGCCCACGAATGCTCGCGTCACCGATAATGGTCTTGCAACACGGTGTCAGGTACAATGCGAACCGAATAGGCGACATCAGACAGCCCTGTCGTACGGATCGGGTACCCGCGATGAGAGCCGTCCTGTTGTCATTGACCAGTAGCCGTGTCATGATGTCACGGTAGCACAGCTGCACATACCGTAGCAGCCGCGCCCCGATCCCACACTCCTCCACAAGCCAGAAGAGGAACGAATGGCGAACCCGGTCGAAGGCTTTGCTCAGATCTACCTAGACGCTTCCACACTTGCGCTGCCTGGTGCACGATTCGCATCGCGTGCAGGCAGATACTGATGGTCCGTCCCTTGATGCCGTAGGCCTGGTGCTCTCCGACGACGTCCCGTAGACCCCCTTCCAGCCGCTTTGCCAGAATCTGGGCTAGGATTTTCCAGTCGCTTGTTAGCAGACTGATGGGCTGAAAATGAGCGACCTTCGAGGTTCCCTTCGAGTTTTTCTTCTGAATGAGCACCGTTACCGCCAGTCGCAGGGATGGCGACAGTAGTCCTCGCTTCAGTACGTCGGCCTACACGTCTCGCAGGATAGGACACAGCTGGCCTGAGAACGTCTTGCTGAACTGTCTACCGAGCCCGAGCACTCCTCGCCACTTGCGGGGAGCTAATTCCTTGATGGCCTCCTCGACCTTTGATGCCGTTATTTTCCGGTGCATTTGTTTTCGGACCTTTGCAGATATCTTGGGCAGCGCCACTCCAGCCATTTGGAAAACGCCGTCCTCCTCCACTTTCGTGAACAGGTCGGTGTACGCCTGGAGAAACGTGTCTTCGATTTCTTCTTGCCGGGTGACCTCGACGCCGCCTACTTGGACCTTCTCGATCTTGTTGCGGGAAGCGGGCTGGCGTCCCTTCGTCTTGAATATTCTGCTCGGCTCTTCATCTCTATCGAGGAACAGCATGCTCCTTCGAACCATGGCACCCCGGTACTCCTTCTCGAGGAGCTCCAGAATTTTGCCCTTGCAATCGCGGATATCTTGAGTGAAGAGTCCCGGGGAACGGTTTTCCTCCTCGATGAGGATTTTCAGGGTCTTCGTCAAGCGACGCTGATCTGCCCTTTTGCGGGCCGCTTTGTCCTGACTGTGCCGGAACACTTTGAGCTTGACGTCCTCTTTCAGCTCCTCCCAGGTTACCGCGTTCATAGGAGCTCTTCCCGTTTTACCCTCGAGGAGGTCCTTTATCTGCGTGCGCAGCTATTCGTCCTCAATGATGCTTTCGTTTAGCTTCCAGCCGCTCTACCATGAGGACTTCTGGGCTCGCGGTACGGGTCTACCTAGCGTTACCGTGACCAGAACGTGGTCCGAGAACGCCAAGGGTAGGACTTCTAGCACAGGCGTCGTTGCTGAAGATCCCGAGAGGTAAACACGATCTAGTCTAGGGTGACCACCCGTCCCGCATTGAGGGCTCGTGTACCGCGTCCCGCGAGAAATTCTCAAATCTTCAAAATGTCTCAAATCTTCAATATGTAAAATTCACTCTGCAACTCATGGCGCTGCCGAACAACGGAGCACGGAGAAGCGCGGATGTCGCTGGTAATCGTGTGAATCGCAAAGGTACACCATTTTCGATCCAAGCATTGTGGGAAGCAACCGTCTTTCTTGCAGGAGAAACAACGCGCATGCTCCGTTGTGCGTATCCCCTTGGCAAAATATTCTAAGAAGAATTGCTCACAAAAAGTTTCAGTATAAAATATTGTAATTATTTTGAAATCACTGTGTCAAAGCGAAAGGGTTGATGTGGATTTTTGTTTTAGTAAAGGCAGCCATACAAGGCAAAAAGCCTACAACTCCCAACGGTCGAAAAATAATATAATGTTAAAAATTTGTGTAGGACCATGTTGACAAAAGTAAGCCTTGACAGGAAACAATAACCCGAAAAAGATTTACTGTTTCTTATTTCCATCTGATGCATAGAGTTCTGCTACAGTCGAGTTTTATATTTTCAACTTCGATACATTAATAAGCATTTGGCATAAAAGGTATATCACTGGGAGTGAAAATTAATTAAGCTTAATTGCCGCAATACAATTAGCAGGTGCATGAACAGCCCAGGATATTACATGTGTTACCAGAGCCTTCGTTCGTGGTGCGTGTGTTAATAAATTTTCTCTACTTCCCCCCCCCCCCCCTGCCCCTTCCCCCCCTTGCGTGTCCCGCATTTCGCTAGCAGGAAGGTGGTCACCCTAATCTAGTCGAGCATAGTTTTCTTGCCAATGCGTGTACATTGGGTCGGCTGTTTCCTCGTTGTCGCTAGCGTCCACCAGGTCGAAGTCATGCAGCAGTTTTCGCAGTTCCACCCGGCTCACGTCCGCTTTCAGCCGCTTTGAGCAATTCCTCTCGGCCAGCACAAAATTAAAATCGCCAGCGATAATCGTTCTAAAAGGTGTGACGAAGTGACGATCAAAAAGCCGGTCATCTCCTCCACTTGGCCGCTTGTGGCAATCTTGGTCTCTTGCGAAAAGGCGACATCAACCCGCTCGTGCAGAATAGTGTCCAGCACCCATTGCTTTCTTTTTTTTGCCACAAGACTGACAGAAGTGAGGGTTGCAAACTTCAGGGGTCGCATTTTGTGGAAAAGGAGGTGTGGGCGAAGTCATGCGACGAGTACACTGTCGAGAGATGAGCAGGGAGGAAAGAGAGAAAAAAAAAAGACGTAATCCACGTAGGGGCTGGCCGGCGTCGCTCTTCCGTCGGGATGCGCGGATTCGGGTTAAAGCGCTCCCTCCGAGTAATGTTCTTGTGCCACGTGAACTGGGAGCTTGCTGATGCTTCCCTGGCCGAGTCCGCGGCGGATTATTTGGGTGTTTTCTTTCTCTTCCCTACTTATCAGTAAACGTAGTTGTGAGGAGCGCTCTTTTCTGTTCTGTCATTCTTCTCTCTACCTTGTGCGCTAAATACCTCAATATGTTAGACTACCAACTTGCCCAAATGTCAACTTTACTTCCCTGGCCGAATAGCGGTTTTACTTCCCTATTGAAAATATTTCTAAAGGGCCCGTCAGCCTTGAAGGATTATGGGACCTCACAGGAATTCAAAACCCTTCAAAAATACCCTACAGAAAAACCCTTCAAGGATACCCCATAGAAAAACCCTTTAGCCCCACAGCCCTTCAACCCGTCAGACCCTTTAGCCCATCAACCCTTTAGACGCCCAAATGACTGTGAACCACAGACAAAAATGCAGTTCAAAACATTATTGAAAATTTATTGCCGACATTTAGTTTTACATGCATATTATAACTCAAAAAGGTGATAAAAAGCAACGCTTGTTCAAACCCGGTGCAAGGAGCTGTAGACGAAAGAGATCACATCAAACAGGGACAACTGACTTCTTTATCACAAAAAAAAAAAATACATTTCAAAGTACTCACAATGCCGCTGGGTATATTCCTGATGTACGGTAGTTCAGCTAATAAAACCGAGCAGGTGCACCTCACGGACAAATACACAGTCTCAGTAAGCACGTTTAGCGAAAACCACAAACTCGTAAGCAGCACCCGCCGCCGTTGAAAAATCCCGAGCACAGTCACGGTTTCGTCCATGACGACATCGCGCAGGCGTCTTCGGCGTATTTTTCGCTCGCTGGTCTGAAGTCGGACGGACGAAGAGGCGCAAGGAGCAAGTCCGGACAGCGGCCGTCACCCACCGTCTCAACACCCACAGTGCCATAATCCCGGTGCGCAGGCACAACATGCGGTGGGGCGCTGAGTCCGACTGCCAGGCTTTGCAGCGAGTAAGCCGACACCGGCCACCATCTCCTTGAATGCGCTGAACACAATGGCACTCGAGCGGTGCTGAAGGCGGCATGCGCCGAACTATGGTTCACCTGCGGTCCCAAGAAAGAAACTGCACGGATCAAAACAGACCAAGGGGCGAGCCCTCAAAACCATGCATGCTCACCTTCCTGGAGGAAATTTGTCCGCTCCAAACATCCCGGCTCGTGGGATAACCGGAACCGCACACGAGCAGAGAGAAAATGGCTATGGCCTCCCCACTTGCACACACCCCCCTCCCCCCCCCCCCGACCGCTGGTCTGGCAGCCCTGCACCCTCTCCCCGTCGCCGGGCGGAGAGTGGCGCAGCAAATAGTGGATTGCTTATTGGGGACAGTCCCCCGTGGAGGGACCAATTCCCGGAACGAGTCGCTCACGCGTGCGTCCTTGTTCCTGGAAAGCGCGCACTGCTCTCGGCTTGTTTTTCTTTTTTTTTTTCTTTTTTCATTCATGGTTGCACGGATTTCGCCTCAAGCGGACAGGATTGCGTTCGCCTCAAAACGCCGCTCGGCCAACACCACTCGGCCCGCGGCTCGTCAATTCTCCACACGGGGCGGTCGCCCTCAGTGGCCTCTTTGGCGACCGAACACCCGGGCAGTGACAGACGGGTCCAGGAGCCTACTCGTATTTGATGGAAGAGCAGTAATAAAAGTCTGACCGTACACACACACACGATCGGCATTCTCCAAATACTTATTTTTCCCCCGTAGCGTACAATAAGCAGCCGTGGTCATTAATTCTGTGAAATGTGTTTTCTCCACCTAGGCCGTTGCCCACAGACACCTCAAGAAGCCTGAAGGTTTTCCCAACCCCATTAGAAAAGTTCTTGACAGGCTTTCAGACATTTCAAGGCATTGTAAAGGGCACTTTAGACATTTCAGGAGAGCCTCTGAGGGGCCAGTGAACCCACCAGGAAATATCTGTGCCACCTTCAAACATCTCAGAAATTCCTGAAGTCCCCTTCACACCCTTTAAAAAAGTCCTGAAGTCCCATCAGAGCGATTTTCGATAGGGACACGCGCGCTTTTGCTTTAGTGGTGCACCATCTCAGCCATTTTTCCGCCCAATCGTTTTTTATGCATCCTGAAGTGCGTGCAATCCGATGACACTCAGCTCGAGCGCGTAGCTTTGTCTGATGCATAGACGCCATTTTACCGCCCAAGTCACGCACCGAGTGCGCCAGAGTGTCACGCGCTGGCACATTCAGGGCAACAATGGACGTCTTCACCCTGAGACAGACAGACATGTAGGCACCCTAGCTCAATCTAGAGCCGTCACGCGTGACATACCTTCGAAACTTTGCCGCGGCGCCAAATATTGATCGGTATCCAAGCGTGCGAAGGCACAGAGACGCAGCGCTTCGGCATGCCAAGAAAGCTTTCACCATGCACACCGTAAGACTGGCGAAACTTGCTTTCGACGAGTTGTCCTTTTTTCTGTACGGCACTGCGCTTCCGTAAGGATTGCCTCTGGTTCCAGACGGCAGGTCTCACGGCTTACACGGGGTTTTCAAGAACGTCTTCGGCGAGTGACGACGAACCAGTAGAAAACGTGTCTTTAGCACGCTGCCACCAGCCTCCGCAACGCTGCAAAAACGAGGTTTTTCGAGATGCAAGATGGCCGTCCGGTGGCCGCATTCGCAGAGCGGGGACGCGCGACCCAGCAATTGTCGTGGATAGAGGTGTGCCATGTTCGCCGAGACGCCGCCGTCGCCGCAACCCGATCGGCGCGCCGCCGACGCCGCAGACGACGTAACCAATAACCGCAATCACACAAGATTTTTTTTTTTTTTTGCGACAGGGATGGTTTTGCACACGCTGGGTCTTCTGTGATCTGTATTGATGGCTGGTTGTTCTTAGGTGCTTTCGCCCTTCCAATTATTGTGTCTCCGCCAGTGTTGGACAAAATACTCGATAAAAGTATTTAAGTAAAGTTACTAAATACCTGCTTCATAAGGTATTTGAAATACTATTTAAACTACTTTTACTGTAAAGTATCTTGAGTAGAATACAAGTTCAATTACTTTTGAAGATAATTCCGCATTGCGTAATTTGTATCGACGTCAGTGAAAACGACAATTATACAGTTGTACAAATCTGGTTTACCGGAATGGTTTATTAGCTGGTAACAACACAAAACGGGGAAACAAATTCCGAGGAAAACTAAGCACTTTTTATGAGTTTTGAATCCGAAAGCATAAATGTCGTCCTTCCGCTCCCTTAGTTCGTCTGCGATGTAGCTGTGTGGACGGGCGGGTTTAGCTACTACCGAGGTAGTGGCCGCCGGCAATATAGAGGCTTCAGGCGCCCCCAAGCGGCCGCAGCCCCGTCAACGCGTACAGGAGAGCGGCGGCCGAGCGCGAACCACGGGGGACTCGTGACAATGAGCCAAAAGGAATCTATCCATCGATTCGCCGCTACAGACTACAGGCTTCGCTCCACTGGACAGGGGAATTTAGGTACCGTTTTGCGCGGCTTCAAAAGCTGGGAATGCCGGATCGCTCCATAAAACAATTAATGCTTTAGCATGAAAACACACACACACACACGCGCACAGATTGCAGGACTGTTTTATGCAGTCCAACTATCAGCAGCAGCAAATTGTCACGAATGGCAAGTGATGAGGCCGTGAATAACTAGAAACTAAACGTTTAATGGAGCGAACTTGTGTCCAAAACAAAATAGAGAAAGGCCAGCGTCCCAGGCGTCGATGTCGGCGAAATAGCGGGATAGAGCGCTGGGACGAGACTGACTCCATACCGCCACGCGGAGCACGTTTTGTACACGCGTGGGTTTGTGGAACATTCGGTGTAGAACTTTCGGCGCGTAGAACATTCGTAACTCGATCACACGACAAAGTTGTCGAAGTTACGAGAATGTCAAGTTGAAAGAATAAAAAAAAGAAGAGTCCGCTCCCTGGAATCGAATCCGGAGGCTCCGCGCGAGAGCCAAGCGCGGTAACCATTCAGGCACGCGCTCGCTCGGCATTGCGCTTGGCAATATCACTGATACATGTTATACCCCTGTCAGACGGGCACGTTAAATGACATTTAAGCAAAATGACATAACAAGTCGTCCAATCCGCGTGTTTAACACGCCACGCGGCACGTCCACGCGCAACGCGCAGAACCAGGATCACGATCTGATTCGCCGAGCGGTGAATGACATTCGATCAAAATGAAATTTACTTTCCCGTCTGTAAGCGAGCGCCATTCTGTACTGGCTCTTTTATTTTATTTCGCCGAGCGCATTCCAAGCAGGCGCCATAGACCCGTAGCTCTCAAGTTTTATGCAGCGCTCCAGGCGAGCAGAGCAGAATATTTGGCTCGCGTTTCGAACGTGCATCAATACGCTTCCCCACTAGAGTTTTTTATACTCCGTTGATTCTAAGTGCCAGCGTAGCAGAGGCTACAAGAGCGAGCTGCGAGCTTTCAGCGTTCCTGCCAAGCACGCGCGCCTGTGCAGTGCGAGCATCGTTCAGGAGGACGCGCTTTTGCGCGTTGCTTCGGCTTCGCTATCACGTAAAGTGAAATATACGTGCACGAGGAAGCTAGGAAAGAAAGCAAAGATGAAATGAATGTTTAATTCCTTTCATAATTCGCTGCGGCGTCGAGCTGCATAATTTTTTTTTTCCCTTTTATTAGACGATTTGTTACCGCGCATCTACAGATGCTGACAGCTGCTTGCCTTCGAACGTGGCACCTGCAAAATCGAACGCTACAGCGCCACACGGATGATGCAGCCAGCATAACCTGGTCGCGTCTTGCATACGTCTTCCGGACGCACTCCCGCCCCCTGCCCCAGGGCAACGGGTCTATTGTGTTCTGCCTTTTTCTTTTATTTCGCTGGGCGCACGGTTCAGTTCTCAGAAGATTGTGTTTTATTTTGAACTCCTCGGCGCCGGGAATCTCGCGCGTAGATGCCCGTGCCACGAAGGCGCGACTGGCTGGCGTCGGGCAGGATGCGGATCGGGTTACAGCCTTGGGCGAGACCAAGCTGCTCAAGAAAACTATGCGGCAGTCTAACAGCGGGACTCATAGCGAGAGTGTGTGTGCGATGGTGGTGCGCGACCACGAATAGTGTCCGTCTTGTAAACTAAAATTGTATCAAGAATATTAAATCCAGTGTTTTTTAATTCCAAAAACCCATTTGTCAAGACCTCGTTTATTATCAAGAAGTTATTTTATTTGAAACAACCAATACGATTACACGTCTGACAAGCGGTATTACGAGCCATTTTTGGGACAGAAAAAAAAAAAGAATATCACGTCCTGCGCCGCACCTTAGACGCATCGTTTAACTACAGTCCATATTCTTTATATGGTGAGTTCACTATAAACAAACTTGGCATACGAATAGGAGTGAATGGAAAACAAAGAGTTCCCACATAATAGCCACGTTAGTGGTCGAACCTTCTTCAAGTAGGTTGCGTTCAGAAAGGCACTTAACGTTGGGGGACGGTTTGTTAGAATTTTGAGAGTCATCCAGCTTTTAGTTAGTTTCCTGTCCTGTTCTCTGCTTATCAATGCTCGCTTACAGAGTGTTCGCGATAGAAATGTGTGAAATAAGTGACAGACTGACGACAAAGGGAAAATAAACAGAAGAAAACCTCGACGTTTTGCCATAGCAGGGTTAAATATACAACAAGCAAAACAAACTTTTTTTTGTGCCCACTTCTCATACTTTTTTATTTATTTTTTTTTTTCACACTTAAGTCCGCATTGCTGTCGTAGGTCATTTCCCAGTCTGCGTTGTGCCTCAGTGTGGCAATCTTTACTTTAGTAAAGCCACCCCTTTTGTTTGAGGATTTTTCGGGGGAAACTCTAAATAACAAAAGGCGCATTTGGTAAGGCAAGGGGAAACCTTCATTGTACGATCTTTGGACTGAAATATGAGTCACAATCGGCAAAAAAGCGATGCTTTTTTCGTGAGTTCAATCAAAGTCACCTTAGCTAATCGGAGCTAGCAACACGATTTGGTTGCCCCAAAAGAATGTTGACGTTTGCTCGTGCAACGCCCACGCCACTTCATACCGAAAAACTCGGAAAATGGCCGAATGTGAAGTTGAGATAATGACTACAAGATACTCAGAAAGGTAATCAAAACAGAGTATCAAATACTCTCGATCAGAAGTATTTGCAAGATACCAAGATACTTCAAAAGTATTTTAAATATAGTATCTTGAGTCGAGTATTTGAGATAGTCACAAGTCTGGTTTCCGTACACAGCAAAAGAGACGAGACGAGTTGCCCCATCAGCCACTCTTGGGGAAAAAAAAACAGGTGTGCAGTTTTTTGTTATACTCCCCCGAAGGGGGAACAGAGTTGCGGATTTGTTTTCTCCGAGCCGCCATGCGCTATTTGCCGAAATCGAGCACGTGAGGAGCAGAGCACCTAGTGCCATGCAGGAAAGCCACCGCTACGGTCGCTCCGCCGACGTACGTTGCCCTGCTTCCCCCTCCCTCTTCTCCTTTTCTGTTTTTATATCTTTTTTTTATGCGAAAGCATTAATAGTTTTATTGAGCGGAGCCGGCGTTGTCCTTAACCGCGAAAAATGGCAGAGATATTTTCTCTGCGCCGTAACGGCTCTTAAAATGGCTGAGGCGCGGCCCGCACTCCTCATAGTTCCAAGAAACGCCAGCCCACACTCCTGGCACTGCCACCGCTCGCTGTCGCAGCAGCGCACACCCGCCGCTACCCAGAGCCCGGCCGGACAGCGTCCACGGAGGCCGCCCGACCGGCCTCAGCGGAGGATAGCAGCGAACGCTTTCGCATTCCTACACGTAAGCAGTCTCAAGTGTCCTCCTCTAATTTCTTATGCGCGGCGGCGTCACACCGAATTTAGTCACGTGACGAGCAAAGCATCCAGGGCCGTGCAAAAAGCCGGCGCTACGGACGCAACTCTGCTACCGTATGGTATCTATATACCAGGGGTGGCCAAACCGTGGCTCTCGAGCCGCATGCGGCTCTTTGCTGGTTCATGTGCGGCTCGCGGATCCCTCGTAAAGTGACTCCCCCTCCCCTCCCCCCCTCTGCCCCTTTCCGCGTTTCCCCAAGAATGAAAGAAAGGATTTCATAATAAAGAAGAGCTTGCGGTTTGGCAGCCTTGTACCCCCGTACGTACAGTCGAGCCGCTTTTCACTCGTATATTTGCACAGATCATGCTTCTTTCAATGTTCGAGGGAGTTTGCAAGACCATAGGGGGAAAGGCAGCAAGGGCAGGGACTCTCAAATCATGTATGCACTTTGGCTTGGGGTTGAGGAAATGTTCTGTCTCAAGGCCTTTGTTGCTCGCCGGTGATACCTGTCCTCTTTAGATAAAGAATAACGGATGTTCCCTCCATATCGTTTCTTCTTGAAGGTCGAGGAAACCCTGTTTGAACTCATACATAGCTTCCACTAGTCAAAGACGTTATGTTCAAGTTTATAAAGAAGCTGCTTCTTTATGCTTTTTTTGGGGGGGGGGGGGGGATTACTAGGCAGCGGTTAGTGAAGGCGCGTCTGGAACGCTTGTATGAAAGGGCAAAAGTTTTGCTGTACCAAAGTCTTGCCAACTTTTGTCCAGAGTCTGGACAAAATTTGGCTCCCCCCCCCCCCCCCGCCGCGACTCTTAGAAGTTTTGGGATTTTGCTTGCGGCTCTTAGGCCGGGGCATCCTGGCCACACCTGCTATATACAATAAAGGCCCGTTCACACTCTTGCGACCGACTTCGACCGAGTGCACTAAAACTTCTTGAAACCTCTTAAACCACTTGGTTGCCATGGCAACCGAGGACGCCGAGGTCTGCGCTACTGCGCTTAGCCGGTCGTACCTGGTCGTAAGGAGTTGCAAGCGGCCCTCCGACGAACCAATAAGGAGTCGACAAAAAAAAAAAAAAAGGAATGTGGCTCCTCCTACCTTTTTCTTCATCCCGTCTGTCCCGACTCCCGTTCCCTCGAAGATGGCCGACGAGTTTAGTTCTTGTTTCGAGGTAGCACTTATTGAAAAAGTTGAGCAGTTCCCATGGATATGGGATACATCCCGACACGATTATCGTGATAAGATAAAGCGGGAGAATTCCTGGAAGACCATCGGCAACCTCCTAAGTAAGTATTCATTTCTCAACGTTTGTTTTGAGAGAGGTACGTATAGCGAGCACGGCAGCTGGATCGCCGCGCCCGAGCGTATTCCAGATTTTTACTGTGAATAGGTGACCAGAGATCAGCAAACTAGTTTTTATTTATTTATTTATTTATTTATTTATTTATTATACCCTCAGGGCCGAAGCATTACAAAGGGGGTGGGCAACGGAAGTACAAAAAACGCTGAAAATGGTTAGTCCGGCACAGATCATGAATAGTAACTTGTTAAAGCTTCTTTAAAGAGGACAAAATCGCCAATGGACGCAATGGGTGTGTTTCTTTAACGCGTGAAAACAGTGTATTAGCACTACGGCACCTCTGCATGTGTGTATATTCGAGGCGCACGGGCAGCTACGTACTGTTGAGACACAGATGGTCGCGGTCGGTGACGCTCGCTGCGATCCTCCATCCTTTACTTTCACGGTCTGAATCGAAAGCTGGGCACAAATGCTCCCTCTGCTCGAGCGGCACAGCTCTTATTCAAAGCTAGATCAGCTAATTGCTCAGACTCGCAGGAATCACTCCAGCCAAACACTTTCCCCCGTCTTTCAATCTCGCGGTCTGATCTGAAAGCTGGGCGCAAATGCTCCCTCTGCTCGAGCGGCACAGCTCTGATTCAAAGCTAGACCAGCTAATTGCTCAGACTCGCAGGAATCACTCCAGCCAAACACTTTCCCCCGTCTTTCAATCTCGCGGTCTGATCTGAAAGCTGGGCGCAAATGCTCCCTGTGCTCGAGCGGCACAGCTCTTATTCAAAGCTAGACCAGCTAATTGCTCAGACTCGCAGGAATCACTCCAGCCAAACACTTTCCCCCGTCTTTCAATCTCGCGGTCTGATCTGAAAGCTGGGCGCAAATGCTCCCTCTGCTCGAGCGGCACAGCTCTGATTCAAAGCTAGACCAGCTAATTGCTCAGACTCGCAGGAATCACTCCAGCCAAACACTTTCCCCCGTCTTTCAATCTCGCGGTCTGATCTGAAAGCTGGGCGCAAATGCTCCCTCTGCTCGAGCGGCACAGCTCTGATTCAAAGCTAGACCAGCTAATTGCTCAGACTCGCAGGAATCACTCCAGCCAAACACTTTCCCCCGTCTTTCAATCTCGCGGTCTGATCTGAAAGCTGGGCGCAAATGCTCCCTGTGCTCGAGCGGCACAGCTCTTATTCAAAGCTAGACCAGCTAATTGCTCAGACTCGCAGGAATCACTCCAGCCAAACACTTTCCCCCGTCTTTCAATCTCGCGGTCTGATCTGAAAGCTGGGCGCAAATGCTCCCTCTGCTCGAGCGGCACAGCTCTGATTCAAAGCTAGACCAGCTAATTGCTCAGACTCGCAGGAATCACTCCAGCCAAACACTTTCCCCCGTCTTTCAATCTCGCGGTCTGATCTGAAAGCTGGGCGCAAATGCTCCCTCTGCTCGAGCGGCACAGCTCTGATTCAAAGCTAGACCAGCTAATTGCTCAGACTCGCAGGAATCACTCCAGCCAAACACTTTCCCCCGTCTTTCAATCTCGCGGTCTGATCTGAAAGCTGGGCGCAAATGCTCCCTCTGCTCGAGCGGCACAGCTCTGATTCAAAGCTAGACCAGCTAATTGCTCAGACTCGCAGGAATCACTCCAGCCAAACACTTTCCCCCGTCTTTCAATCTCGCGGTCTGATCTGAAAGCTGGGCGCAAATGCTCCCTGTGCTCGAGCGGCACAGCTCTTATTCAAAGCTAGACCAGCTAATTGCTCAGACTCGCAGGAATCACTCCAGCCAAACACTTTCCCCCGTCTTTCAATCTCGCGGTCTGATCTGAAAGCTGGGCGCAAATGCTCCCTCTGCTCGAGCGGCACAGCTCTTATTCAAAGCTAGACCAGCTAATTGCTCAGACTCGCAGGAATCACTCCAGCCAAACACTTTCCCCCGTCTTTCAATCTCGCGGTCTGATCTGAAAGCTGGGCGCAAATGCTCCCTCTGCTCGAGCGGCACAGCTCTGATTCAAAGCTAGACCAGCTAATTGCTCAGACTCGCAGGAATCACTCCAGCCAAACACTTTCCCCCGTCTTTCAATCTCGCGGTCTGATCTGAAAGCTGGGCGCAAATGCTCCCTCTGCTCGAGCGGCACAGCTCTGATTCAAAGCTAGACCAGCTAATTGCTCAGACTCGCAGGAATCACTCCAGCCAAACACTTTCCCCCGTCTTTCAATCTCGCGGTCTGATCTGAAAGCTGGGCGCAAATGCTCCCTGTGCTCGAGCGGCACAGCTCTTATTCAAAGCTAGACCAGCTAATTGCTCAGACTCGCAGGAATCACTCCAGCCAAACACTTTCCCCCGTCTTTCAATCTCGCGGTCTGATCTGAAAGCTGGGCGCAAATGCTCCCTCTGCTCGAGCGGCACAGCTCTGATTCAAAGCTAGACCAGCTAATTGCTCAGACTCGCAGGAATCACTCCAGCCAAACACTTTCCCCCGTCTTTCAATCTCGCGGTCTGATCTGAAAGCTGGGCGCAAATGCTCCCTCTGCTCGAGCGGCACAGCTCTGATTCAAAGCTAGACCAGCTAATTGCTCAGACTCGCAGGAATCACTCCAGCCAAACACTTTCCCCCGTCTTTCAATCTCGCGGTCTGATCTGAAAGCTGGGCGCAAATGCTCCCTCTGCTCGAGCGGCACAGCTCTGATTCAAAGCTAGACCAGCTAATTGCTCAGACTCGCAGGAATCACTCCAGCCAAACACTTTCCCCCGTCTTTCAATCTCGCGGTCTGATCTGAAAGCTGGGCGCAAATGCTCCCTGTGCTCGAGCGGCACAGCTCTTATTCAAAGCTAGACCAGCTAATTGCTCAGACTCGCAGGAATCACTCCAGCCAAACACTTTCCCCCGTCTTTCAATCTCGCGGTCTGATCTGAAAGCTGGGCGCAAATGCTCCCTCTGCTCGAGCGGCACAGCTCTGATTCAAAGCTAGATCAGCTAATTGCTCAGACTCGCAGGAATCACTCCAGCCAAACACTTTCCCCCGTCTTTCAATCTCGCGGTCTGATCTGAAAGCTGGGCGCAAATGCTCCCTCTGCTCGAGCGGCACAGCTCTGATTCAAAGCTAGACCAGCTAATTGCTCAGACTCGCAGGAATCACTCCAGCCAAACACTTTCCCCCGTCTTTCAATCTCGCGGTCTGATCTGAAAGCTGGGCGCAAATGCTCCCTCTGCTCGAGCGGCACAGCTCTGATTCAAAGCTAGACCAGCTAATTGCTCAGACTCGCAGGAATCACTCCAGCCAAACACTTTCCCCCGTCTTTCAATCTCGCGGTCTGATCTGAAAGCTGGGCGCAAATGCTCCCTCTGCTCGAGCGGCACAGCTCTGATTCAAAGCTAGACCAGCTAATTGCTCAGACTCGCAGGAATCACTCCAGCCAAACACTTTCCCCCGTCTTTCAATCTCGCGGTCTGATCTGAAAGCTGGGCGCAAATGCTCCCTGTGCTCGAGCGGCACAGCTCTTACTCAAAGCTAGACCAGCTAATTGCTCAGACTCGCAGGAATCACTCCAGCCAAACACTTTCCCCCGTCTTTCAATCTCGCGGTCTGATCTGAAAGCTGGGCGCAAATGCTCCCTCTGCTCGAGCGGCACAGCTCTGATTCAAAGCTAGACCAGCTAATTGCTCAGACTCGCAGGAATCACTCCAGCCAAACACTTTCCCCCGTCTTTCAATCTCGCGGTCTGATCTGAAAGCTGGGCGCAAATGCTCCCTCTGCTCGAGCGGCACAGCTCTGATTCAAAGCTAGACCAGCTAATTGCTCAGACTCGCAGGAATCACTCCAGCCAAACACTTTCCCCCGTCTTTCAATCTCGCGGTCTGATCTGAAAGCTGGGCGCAAATGCTCCCTCTGCTCGAGCGGCACAGCTCTGATTCAAAGCTAGACCAGCTAATTGCTCAGACTCGCAGGAATCACTCCAGCCAAACACTTTCCCCCGTCTTTCAATCTCGCGGTCTGATCTGAAAGCTGGGCGCAAATGCTCCCTGTGCTCGAGCGGCACAGCTCTTATTCAAAGCTAGACCAGCTAATTGCTCAGACTCGCAGGAATCACTCCAGCCAAACACTTTCCCCCGTCTTTCAATCTCGCGGTCTGATCTGAAAGCTGGGCGCAAATGCTCCCTCTGCTCGAGCGGCACAGCTCTGATTCAAAGCTAGATCAGCTAATTGCTCAGACTCGCAGGAATCACTCCAGCCAAACACTTTCCCCCGTCTTTCAATCTCGCGGTCTGATCTGAAAGCTGGGCGCAAATGCTCCCTCTGCTCGAGCGGCACAGCTCTGATTCAAAGCTAGACCAGCTAATTGCTCAGACTCGCAGGAATCACTCCAGCCAAACACTTTCCCCCGTCTTTCAATCTCGCGGTCTGATCTGAAAGCTGGGCGCAAATGCTCCCTCTGCTCGAGCGGCACAGCTCTGATTCAAAGCTAGACCAGCTAATTGCTCAGACCCGCAGGAATCACTCCAGCCAAACACTTTCCCCCGTCTTTCAATCTCGCGGTCTGATCTGAAAGCTGGGCGCGAATGCTCCCTGTGCTCGAGCGGCACAGCGCTTATTCAAAGCTAGACCAGCTAATTGCTCAGACTCGCAGGAATCACTCCAGCCAAACACTTTCCCCCTTCTTTCAATCTCGCGGTCTGATCTGAAAGCTGGGCGCAAATGCTCCCTCTGCTCGAGCGGCACAGCGCTTATTCAAAGCTAGACCAGCTAATTGCTCAGACTCGCAGGAATCACTCCAGCCAAACACTTTCCCCCTTCTTTCAATCTCGCGGTCTGATCTGAAAGCTGGGCGCAAATGCTCCCTCTGCTCGAGCGGCACAGCTCTGATTCAAAGCTAGACCAGCTAATTGCTCAGACCCGCAGGAATCACTCCAGCCAAACACTTTCCCCCGTCTTTCAATCTCGCGGTCTGATCTGAAAGCTGGGCGCGAATGCTCCCTGTGCTCGAGCGGCACAGCGCTTATTCAAAGCTAGACCAGCTAATTGCTCAGACTCGCAGGAATCACTCCAGCCAAACACTTTCCCCCTTCTTTCAATCTCGCGGTCTGATCTGAAAGCTGGGCGCAAATGCTCCCTCTGCTCGAGCGGCACAGCTCTTATTCAAAGCTAGATCAGCTAATTGCTCAGACTCGCAGGAATCACTCCAGCCAAACACTTTCCCCCGTCTTTCAATCTCGCGGTCTGATCTGAAAGCTGGGCGCAAATGCTCCCTCTGCTCGAGCGGCACAGCTCTGATTCAAAGCTAGACCAGCTAATTGCTCAGACTCGCAGGAATCACTCCAGCCAAACACTTTCCCCCGTCTTTCAATCTCGCGGTCTGATCTGAAAGCTGGGCGCAAATGCTCCCTGTGCTCGAGCGGCACAGCTCTTATTCAAAGCTAGACCAGCTAATTGCTCAGACTCGCAGGAATCACTCCAGCCAAACACTTTCCCCCGTCTTTCAATCTCGCGGTCTGATCTGAAAGCTGGGCGCAAATGCTCCCTCTGCTCGAGCGGCACAGCTCTGATTCAAAGCTAGATCAGCTAATTGCTCAGACTCGCAGGAATCACTCCAGCCAAACACTTTCCCCCGTCTTTCAATCTCGCGGTCTGATCTGAAAGCTGGGCGCAAATGCTCCCTCTGCTCGAGCGGCACAGCTCTGATTCAAAGCTAGACCAGCTAATTGCTCAGACTCGCAGGAATCACTCCAGCCAAACACTTTCCCCCGTCTTTCAATCTCGCGGTCTGATGTGAAAGCTGGGCGCAAATGCTCCCTCTGCTCGAGCGGCACAGCTCTGATTCAAAGCTAGACCAGCTAATTGCTCAGACTCGCAGGAATCACTCCAGCCAAACACTTTCCCCCGTCTTTCAATCTCGCGGTCTGATCTGAAAGCTGGGCGCAAATGCTCCCTCTGCTCGAGCGGCACAGCTCTGATTCAAAGCTAGATCAGCTAATTGCTCAGACTCGCAGGAATCACTCCAGCCAAACACTTTCCCCCGTCTTTCAATCTCGCGGTCTGATCTGAAAGCTGGGCGCAAATGCTCCCTCTGCTCGAGCGGCACAGCTCTGATTCAAAGCTAGACCAGCTAATTGCTCAGACTCGCAGGAATCACTCCAGCCAAACACTTTCCCCCGTCTTTCAATCTCGCGGTCTGATCTGAAAGCTGGGCGCAAATGCTCCCTGTGCTCGAGCGGCACAGCTCTTATTCAAAGCTAGACCAGCTAATTGCTCAGACTCGCAGGAATCACTCCAGCCAAACACTTTCCCCCGTCTTTCAATCTCGCGGTCTGATCTGAAAGCTGGGCGCAAATGCTCCCTCTGCTCGAGCGGCACAGCTCTGATTCAAAGCTAGATCAGCTAATTGCTCAGACTCGCAGGAATCACTCCAGCCAAACACTTTCCCCCGTCTTTCAATCTCGCGGTCTGATCTGAAAGCTGGGCGCAAATGCTCCCTCTGCTCGAGCGGCACAGCTCTGATTCAAAGCTAGACCAGCTAATTGCTCAGACTCGCAGGAATCACTCCAGCCAAACACTTTCCCCCGTCTTTCAATCTCGCGGTCTGATCTGAAAGCTGGGCGCAAATGCTCCCTCTGCTCGAGCGGCACAGCTCTGATTCAAAGCTAGACCAGCTAATTGCTCAGACTCGCAGGAATCACTCCAGCCAAACACTTTCCCCCGTCTTTCAATCTCGCGGTCTGATCTGAAAGCTGGGCGCAAATGCTCCCTCTGCTCGAGCGGCACAGCTCTGATTCAAAGCTAGACCAGCTAATTGCTCAGACTCGCAGGAATCACTCCAGCCAAACACTTTCCCCCGTCTTTCAATCTCGCGGTCTGATCTGAAAGCTGGGCGCAAATGCTCCCTGTGCTCGAGCGGCACAGCTCTTATTCAAAGCTAGACCAGCTAATTGCTCAGACTCGCAGGAATCACTCCAGCCAAACACTTTCCCCCGTCTTTCAATCTCGCGGTCTGATCTGAAAGCTGGGCGCAAATGCTCCCTCTGCTCGAGCGGCACAGCTCTGATTCAAAGCTAGACCAGCTAATTGCTCAGACTCGCAGGAATCACTCCAGCCAAACAATTTCCCCCGTCTTTCAATCTCGCGGTCTGATCTGAAAGCTGGGCGCAAATGCTCCCTCTGCTCGAGCGGCACAGCTCTGATTCAAAGCTAGACCAGCTAATTGCTCAGACTCGCAGGAATCACTCCAGCCAAACACTTTCCCCCGTCTTTCAATCTCGCGGTCTGATCTGAAAGCTGGGCGCAAATGCTCCCTCTGCTCGAGCGGCACAGCTCTGATTCAAAGCTAGACCAGCTAATTGCTCAGACTCGCAGGAATCACTCCAGCCAAACACTTTCCCCCGTCTTTCAATCTCGCGGTCTGATCTGAAAGCTGGGCGCAAATGCTCCCTGTGCTCGAGCGGCACAGCTCTTATTCAAAGCTAGACCAGCTAATTGCTCAGACTCGCAGGAATCACTCCAGCCAAACACTTTCCCCCGTCTTTCAATCTCGCGGTCTGATCTGAAAGCTGGGCGCAAATGCTCCCTCTGCTCGAGCGGCACAGCTCTGATTCAAAGCTAGATCAGCTAATTGCTCAGACTCGCAGGAATCACTCCAGCCAAACACTTTCCCCCGTCTTTCAATCTCGCGGTCTGATCTGAAAGCTGGGCGCAAATGCTCCCTCTGCTCGAGCGGCACAGCTCTGATTCAAAGCTAGACCAGCTAATTGCTCAGACTCGCAGGAATCACTCCAGCCAAACACTTTCCCCCGTCTTTCAATCTCGCGGTCTGATCTGAAAGCTGGGCGCAAATGCTCCCTCTGCTCGAGCGGCACAGCTCTGATTCAAAGCTAGACCAGCTAATTGCTCAGACCCGCAGGAATCACTCCAGCCAAACACTTTCCCCCGTCTTTCAATCTCGCGGTCTGATCTGAAAGCTGGGCGCGAATGCTCCCTGTGCTCGAGCGGCACAGCGCTTATTCAAAGCTAGACCAGCTAATTGCTCAGACTCGCAGGAATCACTCCAGCCAAACACTTTCCCCCTTCTTTCAATCTCGCGGTCTGATCTGAAAGCTGGCCGCAAATGCTCCCTCTGCTCGAGCGGCACAGCGCTTATTCAAAGCTAGACCAGCTAATTGCTCAGACTCGCAGGAATCACTCCAGCCAAACACTTTCCCCCTTCTTTCAATCTCGCGGTCTGATCTGAAAGCTGGGCGCAAATGCTCCCTCTGCTCGAGCGGCACAGCTCTGATTCAAAGCTAGACCAGCTAATTGCTCAGACCCGCAGGAATCACTCCAGCCAAACACTTTCCCCCGTCTTTCAATCTCGCGGTCTGATCTGAAAGCTGGGCGCGAATGCTCCCTGTGCTCGAGCGGCACAGCGCTTATTCAAAGCTAGACCAGCTAATTGCTCAGACTCGCAGGAATCACTCCAGCCAAACACTTTCCCCCTTCTTTCAATCTCGCGGTCTGATCTGAAAGCTGGGCGCAAATGCTCCCTCTGCTCGAGCGGCACAGCTCTTATTCAAAGCTAGATCAGCTAATTGCTCAGACTCGCAGGAATCACTCCAGCCAAACACTTTCCCCCGTCTTTCAATCTCGCGGTCTGATCTGAAAGCTGGGCGCAAATGCTCCCTCTGCTCGAGCGGCACAGCTCTGATTCAAAGCTAGACCAGCTAATTGCTCAGACTCGCAGGAATCACTCCAGCCAAACACTTTCCCCCGTCTTTCAATCTCGCGGTCTGATCTGAAAGCTGGGCGCAAATGCTCCCTGTGCTCGAGCGGCACAGCTCTTATTCAAAGCTAGACCAGCTAATTGCTCAGACTCGCAGGAATCACTCCAGCCAAACACTTTCCCCCGTCTTTCAATCTCGCGGTCTGATCTGAAAGCTGGGCGCAAATGCTCCCTCTGCTCGAGCGGCACAGCTCTGATTCAAAGCTAGATCAGCTAATTGCTCAGACTCGCAGGAATCACTCCAGCCAAACACTTTCCCCCGTCTTTCAATCTCGCGGTCTGATCTGAAAGCTGGGCGCAAATGCTCCCTCTGCTCGAGCGGCACAGCTCTGATTCAAAGCTAGACCAGCTAATTGCTCAGACTCGCAGGAATCACTCCAGCCAAACACTTTCCCCCGTCTTTCAATCTCGCGGTCTGATGTGAAAGCTGGGCGCAAATGCTCCCTCTGCTCGAGCGGCACAGCTCTGATTCAAAGCTAGACCAGCTAATTGCTCAGACTCGCAGGAATCACTCCAGCCAAACACTTTCCCCCGTCTTTCAATCTCGCGGTCTGATCTGAAAGCTGGGCGCAAATGCTCCCTCTGCTCGAGCGGCACAGCTCTGATTCAAAGCTAGATCAGCTAATTGCTCAGACTCGCAGGAATCACTCCAGCCAAACACTTTCCCCCGTCTTTCAATCTCGCGGTCTGATCTGAAAGCTGGGCGCAAATGCTCCCTCTGCTCGAGCGGCACAGCTCTGATTCAAAGCTAGACCAGCTAATTGCTCAGACTCGCAGGAATCACTCCAGCCAAACACTTTCCCCCGTCTTTCAATCTCGCGGTCTGATGTGAAAGCTGGGCGCAAATGCTCCCTCTGCTCGAGCGGCACAGCTCTGATTCAAAGCTAGACCAGCTAATTGCTCAGACTCGCAGGAATCACTCCAGCCAAACACTTTCCCCCGTCTTTCAATCTCGCGGTCTGATCTGAAAGCTGGGCGCAAATGCTCCCTCTGCTCGAGCGGCACAGCTCTGATTCAAAGCTAGACCAGCTAATTGCTCAGACTCGCAGGAATCACTCCAGCCAAACACTTTCCCCCGTCTTTCAATCTCGCGGTCTGATCTGAAAGCTGGGCGCAAATGCTCCCTCTGCTCGAGCGGCACAGCTCTGATTCAAAGCTAGACCAGCTAATTGCTCAGACTCGCAGGAATCACTCCAGCCAAACACTTTCCCCCGTCTTTCAATCTCGCGGTCTGATCTGAAAGCTGGGCGCAAATGCTCCCTCTGCTCGAGCGGCACAGCTCTGATTCAAAGCTAGACCAGCTAATTGCTCAGACTCGCAGGAATCACTCCAGCCAAACACTTTCCCCCGTCTTTCAATCTCGCGGTCTGATCTGAAAGCTGGGCGCAAATGCTCCCTCTGCTCGAGCGGCACAGCTCTGATTCAAAGCTAGACCAGCTAATTGCTCAGACCCGCAGGAATCACTCCAGCCAAACACTTTCCCCCGTCTTTCAATCTCGCGGTCTGATCTGAAAGCTGGGCGCAAATGCTCCCTCTGCTCGAGCGGCACAGCTCTGATTCAAAGCTAGACCAGCTAATTGCTCAGACTCGCAGGAATCACTCCAGCCAAACACTTTCCCCCGTCTTTCAATCTCGCGGTCTGATCTGAAAGCTGGGCGCAAATGCTCCCTCTGCTCGAGCGGCACAGCTCTGATTCAAAGCTAGACCAGCTAATTGCTCAGACTCGCAGGAATCACTCCAGCCAAACACTTTCCCCCGTCTTTCAATCTCGCGGTCTGATCTGAAAGCTGGGCGCAAATGCTCCCTCTGCTCGAGCGGCACAGCTCTGATTCAAAGCTAGACCAGCTAATTGCTCAGACTCGCAGGAATCACTCCAGCCAAACACTTTCCCCCGTCTTTCAATCTCGCGGTCTGATCTGAAAGCTGGGCGCAAATGCTCCCTCTGCTCGAGCGGCACAGCTCTGATTCAAAGCTAGACCAGCTAATTGCTCAGACCCGCAGGAATCACTCCAGCCAAACACTTTCCCCCGTCTTTCAATCTCGCGGTCTGATCTGAAAGCTGGGCGCGAATGCTCCCTGTGCTCGAGCGGCACAGCGCTTATTCAAAGCTAGACCAGCTAATTGCTCAGACTCGCAGGAATCACTCCAGCCAAACACTTTCCCCCTTCTTTCAATCTCGCGGTCTGATCTGAAAGCTGGGCGCAAATGCTCCCTCTGCTCGAGCGGCACAGCTCTTATTCAAAGCTAGATCAGCTAATTGCTCAGACTCGCAGGAATCACTCCAGCCAAACACTTTCCCCCGTCTTTCAATCTCGCGGTCTGATCTGAAAGCTGGGCGCAAATGCTCCCTCTGCTCGAGCGGCACAGCTCTGATTCAAAGCTAGACCAGCTAATTGCTCAGACTCGCAGGAATCACTCCAGCCAAACACTTTCCCCCGTCTTTCAATCTCGCGGTCTGATCTGAAAGCTGGGCGCAAATGCTCCCTGTGCTCGAGCGGCACAGCTCTTATTCAAAGCTAGACCAGCTAATTGCTCAGACTCGCAGGAATCACTCCAGCCAAACACTTTCCCCCGTCTTTCAATCTCGCGGTCTGATCTGAAAGCTGGGCGCAAATGCTCCCTCTGCTCGAGCGGCACAGCTCTGATTCAAAGCTAGATCAGCTAATTGCTCAGACTCGCAGGAATCACTCCAGCCAAACACTTTCCCCCGTCTTTCAATCTCGCGGTCTGATCTGAAAGCTGGGCGCAAATGCTCCCTCTGCTCGAGCGGCACAGCTCTGATTCAAAGCTAGACCAGCTAATTGCTCAGACTCGCAGGAATCACTCCAGCCAAACACTTTCCCCCGTCTTTCAATCTCGCGGTCTGATGTGAAAGCTGGGCGCAAATGCTCCCTCTGCTCGAGCGGCACAGCTCTGATTCAAAGCTAGACCAGCTAATTGCTCAGACTCGCAGGAATCACTCCAGCCAAACACTTTCCCCCGTCTTTCAATCTCGCGGTCTGATCTGAAAGCTGGGCGCAAATGCTCCCTCTGCTCGAGCGGCACAGCTCTGATTCAAAGCTAGATCAGCTAATTGCTCAGACTCGCAGGAATCACTCCAGCCAAACACTTTCCCCCGTCTTTCAATCTCGCGGTCTGATCTGAAAGCTGGGCGCAAATGCTCCCTCTGCTCGAGCGGCACAGCTCTGATTCAAAGCTAGACCAGCTAATTGCTCAGACTCGCAGGAATCACTCCAGCCAAACACTTTCCCCCGTCTTTCAATCTCGCGGTCTGATGTGAAAGCTGGGCGCAAATGCTCCCTCTGCTCGAGCGGCACAGCTCTGATTCAAAGCTAGACCAGCTAATTGCTCAGACTCGCAGGAATCACTCCAGCCAAACACTTTCCCCCGTCTTTCAATCTCGCGGTCTGATCTGAAAGCTGGGCGCAAATGCTCCCTCTGCTCGAGCGGCACAGCTCTGATTCAAAGCTAGACCAGCTAATTGCTCAGACTCGCAGGAATCACTCCAGCCAAACACTTTCCCCCGTCTTTCAATCTCGCGGTCTGATCTGAAAGCTGGGCGCAAATGCTCCCTCTGCTCGAGCGGCACAGCTCTGATTCAAAGCTAGACCAGCTAATTGCTCAGACTCGCAGGAATCACTCCAGCCAAACACTTTCCCCCGTCTTTCAATCTCGCGGTCTGATGTGAAAGCTGGGCGCAAATGCTCCCTCTGCTCGAGCGGCACAGCTCTGATTCAAAGCTAGACCAGCTAATTGCTCAGACTCGCAGGAATCACTCCAGCCAAACACTTTCCCCCGTCTTTCAATCTCGCGGTCTGATCTGAAAGCTGGGCGCAAATGCTCCCTCTGCTCGAGCGGCACAGCTCTGATTCAAAGCTAGACCAGCTAATTGCTCAGACTCGCAGGAATCACTCCAGCCAAACACTTTCCCCCGTCTTTCAATCTCGCGGTCTGATGTGAAAGCTGGGCGCAAATGCTCCCTCTGCTCGAGCGGCACAGCTCTGATTCAAAGCTAGACCAGCTAATTGCTCAGACTCGCAGGAATCACTCCAGCCAAACACTTTCCCCCGTCTTTCAATCTCGCGGTCTGATGTGAAAGCTGGGCGCAAAGGCTCCCTCTGCTCGAGCGGCACAGCTCTGATTCAAAGCTAGACCAGCTAATTGCTCAGACTCGCAGGAATCACTCCAGCCAAACACTTTCCCCCGTCTTTCAATCTCGCGGTCTGATCTGAAAGCTGGGCGCAAATGCTCCCTCTGCTCGAGCGGCACAGCTCTGATTCAAAGCTAGACCAGCTAATTGCTCAGACTCGCAGGAATCACTCCAGCCAAACACTTTCCCCCGTCTTTCAATCTCGCGGTCTGATGTGAAAGCTGGGCGCAAATGCTCCCTCTGCTCGAGCGGCACAGCTCTGATTCAAAGCTAGACCAGCTAATTGCTCAGACTCGCACGAATCACTCCAGCCAAACACTTTCCCCCGTCTTTCAATCTCGCGGTCTGATCTGAAAGCTGGGCGCAAATGCTCCCTCTGCTCGAGCGGCACAGCTCTGATTCAAAGCTAGACCAGCTAATTGCTCAGACTCGCAGGAATCACTCCAGCCAAACACTTTCCCCCGTCTTTCAATCTCGCGGTCTGATGTGAAAGCTGGGCGCAAATGCTCCCTCTGCTCGAGCGGCACAGCTCTGATTCAAAGCTAGACCAGCTAATTGCTCAGACTCGCAGGAATCACTCCAGCCAAACACTTTCCCCCGTCTTTCAATCTCGCGGTCTGATCTGAAAGCTGGGCGCAAATGCTCCCTCTGCTCGAGCGGCACAGCTCTGATTCAAAGCTAGACCAGCTAATTGCTCAGACTCGCAGGAATCACTCCAGCCAAACACTTTCCCCCGTCTTTCAATCTCGCGGTCTGATGTGAAAGCTGGGCGCAAATGCTCCCTCTGCTCGAGCGGCACAGCTCTGATTCAAAGCTAGACCAGCTAATTGCTCAGACTCGCAGGAATCACTCCAGCCAAACACTTTCCCCCGTCTTTCAATCTCGCGGTCTGATCTGAAAGCTGGGCGCAAATGCTCCCTCTGCTCGAGCGGCACAGCTCTGATTCAAAGCTAGACCAGCTAATTGCTCAGACTCGCAGGAATCACTCCAGCCAAACACTTTCCCCCGTCTTTCAATCTCGCGGTCTGATCTGAAAGCTGGGCGCAAATGCTCCCTCTGCTCGAGCGGCAC
The DNA here is from genome assembly GCF_016920785.2 of Ixodes scapularis. NCBI lineage: Eukaryota > Metazoa > Arthropoda > Arachnida > Ixodida > Ixodidae > Ixodes > Ixodes scapularis. Next base: position 800,808 of record NW_024610169.1, read on the forward strand.
AGCTCTGATTCAAAGCTAGATCAGCTAATTGCTCAGACTCGCAGGAATCACTCCAGCCAAACACTTTCCCCCGTCTTTCAATCTCGCGGTCTGATCTGAAAGCTGGGCGCAAATGCTCCCTCTGCTCGAGCGGCACAGCTCTGATTCAAAGCTAGACCAGCTAATTGCTCAGACTCGCAGGAATCACTCCAGCCAAACACTTTCCCCCGTCTTTCAATCTCGCGGTCTGATGTGAAAGCTGGGCGCAAATGCTCCCTCTGCTCGAGCGGCACAGCTCTGATTCAAAGCTAGACCAGCTAATTGCTCAGACTCGCAGGAATCACTCCAGCCAAACACTTTCCCCCGTCTTTCAATCTCGCGGTCTGATCTGAAAGCTGGGCGCAAATGCTCCCTCTGCTCGAGCGGCACAGCTCTGATTCAAAGCTAGACCAGCTAATTGCTCAGACTCGCAGGAATCACTCCAGCCAAACACTTTCCCCCGTCTTTCAATCTCGCGGTCTGATCTGAAAGCTGGGCGCAAATGCTCCCTCTGCTCGAGCGGCACAGCTCTGATTCAAAGCTAGACCAGCTAATTGCTCAGACTCGCAGGAATCACTCCAGCCAAACACTTTCCCCCGTCTTTCAATCTCGCGGTCTGATCTGAAAGCTGGGCGCAAATGCTCCCTCTGCTCGAGCGGCACAGCTCTGATTCAAAGCTAGACCAGCTAATTGCTCAGACTCGCAGGAATCACTCCAGCCAAACACTTTCCCCCGTCTTTCAATCTCGCGGTCTGATCTGAAAGCTGGGCGCAAATGCTCCCTCTGCTCGAGCGGCACAGCTCTGATTCAAAGCTAGACCAGCTAATTGCTCAGACTCGCAGGAATCACTCCAGCCAAACACTTTCCCCCGTCTTTCAATCTCGCGGTCTGATGTGAAAGCTGGGCGCAAATGCTCCCTCTGCTCGAGCGGCACAGCTCTGATTCAAAGCTAGACCAGCTAATTGCTCAGACTCGCAGGAATCACTCCAGCCAAACACTTTCCCCCGTCTTTCAATCTCGCGGTCTGATCTGAAAGCTGGGCGCAAATGCTCCCTCTGCTCGAGCGGCGCAGCTCTGATTCAAAGCTAGACCAGCTAATTGCTCAGACTCGCAGGAATCACTCCAGCCAAACACTTTCCCCCGTCTTTCAATCTCGCGGTCTGATCTGAAAGCTGGGCGCAAATGCTCCCTCTGCTCGAGCGGCACAGCTCTGATTCAAAGCTAGACCAGCTAATTGCTCAGACTCGCAGGAATCACTCCAGCCAAACACTTTCCCCCGTCTTTCAATCTCGCGGTCTGATGTGAAAGCTGGGCGCAAATGCTCCCTCTGCTCGAGCGGCACAGCTCTGATTCAAAGCTAGACCAGCTAATTGCTCAGACTCGCAGGAATCACTCCAGCCAAACACTTTCCCCCGTCTTTCAATCTCGCGGTCTGATGTGAAAGCTGGGCGCAAATGCTCCCTCTGCTCGAGCGGCACAGCTCTGATTCAAAGCTAGACCAGCTAATTGCTCAGACTCGCAGGAATCACTCCAGCCAAACACTTTCCCCCGTCTTTCAATCTCGCGGTCTGATCTGAAAGCTGGGCGCAAATGCTCCCTCTGCTCGAGCGGCACAGCTCTGATTCAAAGCTAGACCAGCTAATTGCTCAGACTCGCAGGAATCACTCCAGCCAAACACTTTCCCCCGTCTTTCAATCTCGCGGTCTGATCTGAAAGCTGGGCGCAAATGCTCCCTCTGCTCGAGCGGCACAGCTCTGATTCAAAGCTAGACCAGCTAATTGCTCAGACTCGCAGGAATCACTCCAGCCAAACACTTTCCCCCGTCTTTCAATCTCGCGGTCTGATCTGAAAGCTGGGCGCAAATGCTCCCTCTGCTCGAGCGGCACAGCTCTGATTCAAAGCTAGACCAGCTAATTGCTCAGACTCGCAGGAATCACTCCAGCCAAACACTTTCCCCCGTCTTTCAATCTCGCGGTCTGATCTGAAAGCTGGGCGCAAATGCTCCCTCTGCTCGAGCGGCACAGCTCTGATTCAAAGCTAGACCAGCTAATTGCTCAGACTCGCAGGAATCACTCCAGCCAAACACTTTCCCCCGTCTTTCAATCTCGCGGTCTGATCTGAAAGCTGGGCGCAAATGCTCCCTCTGCTCGAGCGGCACAGCTCTTATTCAAAGCTAGACCAGCTAATTGCTCAGACTCGCAGGAATCACTCCAGCCAAACACTTTCCCCCGTCTTTCAATCTCGCGGTCTGATCTGAAAGCTGGGCGCAAATGCTCCCTCTGCTCGAGCGGCACAGCTCTGATTCAAAGCTAGACCAGCTAATTGCTCAGACTCGCAGGAATCACTCCAGCCAAACACTTTCCCCCGTCTTTCAATCTCGCGGTCTGATCTGAAAGCTGGGCGCAAATGCTCCCTCTGCTCGAGCGGCACAGCTCTGATTCAAAGCTAGACCAGCTAATTGCTCAGACTCGCAGGAATCACTCCAGCCAAACACTTTCCCCCGTGTTTCAATCTCGCGGTCTGATCTGAAAGCTGGGCGCAAATGCTCCCTCTGCTCGAGCGGCACAGCTCTGATTCAAAGCTAGACCAGCTAATTGCTCAGACTCGCAGGAATCACTCCAGCCAAACACTTTCCCCCGTCTTTCAATCTCGCGGTCTGATCTGAAAGCTGGGCGCAAATGCTCCCTCTGCTCGAGCGGCACAGCTCTGATTCAAAGCTAGGCCAGCTAATTGCTCAGACTCGCAGGAATCACTCCAGTCAAACACTTTCCCCCGTCTTTCAATCTCGCGGTCTGATCTGAAAGCTGGGCGCAAATGCTCCCTCTGCTCGAGCGGCACAGCTCTGATTCAAAGCTAGACCAGCTAATTGCTCAGACTCGCAGGAATCACTCCAGCCAAACACTTTCCCCCGTCTTTCAATCTCGCGGTCTGATCTGAAAGCTGGGCGCAAATGCTCCCTCTGCTCGAGCGGCACAGCTCTGATTCAAAGCTAGACCAGCTAATTGCTCAGACTCGCAGGAATCACTCCAGCCAAACACTTTCCCCCGTCTTTCAATCTCGCGGTCTGATCTGAAAGCTGGGCGCAAATGCTCCCTCTGCTCGAGCGGCACAGCTCTGATTCAAAGCTAGACCAGCTAATTGCTCAGACTCGCAGGAATCACTCCAGCCAAACACTTTCCCCCGTCTTTCAATCTCGCGGTCTGATCTGAAAGCTGGGCGCAAATGCTCCCTCTGCTCGAGCGGCACAGCTCTTATTCAAAGCTAGACCAGCTAATTGCTCAGACTCGCAGGAATCACTCCAGCCAAACACTTTCCCCCGTCTTTCAATCTCGCGGTCTGATCTGAAAGCTGGGCGCAAATGCTCCCTCTGCTCGAGCGGCACAGCTCTGATTCAAAGCTAGACCAGCTAATTGCTCAGACTCGCAGGAATCACTCCAGCCAAACACTTTCCCCCGTCTTTCAATCTCGCGGTCTGATCTGAAAGCTGGGCGCAAATGCTCCCTCTGCTCGAGCGGCACAGCTCTGATTCAAAGCTAGACCAGCTAATTGCTCAGACTCGCAGGAATCACTCCAGCCAAACACTTTCCCCCGTCTTTCAATCTCGCGGTCTGATCTGAAAGCTGGGCGCAAATGCTCCCTCTGCTCGAGCGGCACAGCTCTGATTCAAAGCTAGACCAGCTAATTGCTCAGACTCGCAGGAATCACTCCAGCCAAACACTTTCCCCCGTCTTTCAATCTCTCGGTCTGATCTGAAAGCTGGGCGCAAATGCTCCCTCTGCTCGAGCGGCACAGCTCTTATTCAAAGCTAGACCAGCTAATTGCTCAGACTCGCAGGAATCACTCCAGCCAAACACTTTCCCCCGTCTTTCAATCTCGCGGTCTGATCTGAAAGCTGGGCGCAAATGCTCCCTGTGCTCGAGCGGCACAGCTCTGATTCAAAGCTAGACCAGCTAATTGCTCAGACTCGCAGGAATCACTCCAGCCAAACACTTTCCCCCGTCTTTCAATCTCGCGGTCTGATCTGAAAGCTGGGCGCAAATGCTCCCTCTGCTCGAGCGGCACAGCTCTGATTCAAAGCTAGACCAGCTAATTGCTCAGACTCGCAGGAATCACTCCAGCCAAACACTTTCCCCCGTCTTTCAATCTCGCGGTCTGATCTGAAAGCTGGGCGCAAATGCTCCCTCTGCTCGAGCGGCACAGCTCTGATTCAAAGCTAGACCAGCTAATTGCTCAGACTCGCAGGAATCACTCCAGCCAAACACTTTCCCCCGTCTTTCAATCTCGCGGTCTGATCTGAAAGCTGGGCGCAAATGCTCCCTCTGCTCGAGCGGCACAGCTCTGATTCAAAGCTAGACCAGCTAATTGCTCAGACTCGCAGGACTCACTCCAGCCAAACACTTTCCCCCGTCTTTCAATCTCGCGGTCTGATCTGAAAGCTGGGCACAAATGCTCCCTCTGCTCGAGCGGCACAGCTCTGATTCAAAGCTAGACCAGCTAATTGCTCAGACTCGCAGGAATCACTCCAGCCAAACACTTTCCCCCGTCTTTCAATCTCGCGGTCTGATCTGAAAGCTGGGCGCAAATGCTCCCTCTGCTCGAGCGGCACAGCTCTGATTCAAAGCTAGACCAGCTAATTGCTCAGACTCGCAGGAATCACTCCAGCCAAACACTTTCCCCCGTCTTTCAATCTCGCGGTCTGATCTGAAAGCTGGGCGCAAATGCTCCCTCTGCTCGAGCGGCACAGCTCTGATTCAAAGCTAGACCAGCTAATTGCTCAGACTCGCAGGAATCACTCCAGCCAAACACTTTCCCCCGTCTTTCAATCTCGCGGTCTGATCTGAAAGCTGGGCGCAAATGCTCCCTCTGCTCGAGCGGCACAGCTCTGATTCAAAGCTAGACCAGCTAATTGCTCAGACTCGCAGGAATCACTCCAGCCAAACACTTTCCCCCGTCTTTCAATCTCGCGGTCTGATCTGAAAGCTGGGCGCAAATGCTCCCTCTGCTCGAGCGGCACAGCTCTGATTCAAAGCTAGACCAGCTAATTGCTCAGACTCGCAGGAATCACTCCAGCCAAACACTTTCCCCCGTCTTTCAATCTCGCGGTCTGATCTGAAAGCTGGGCGCAAATGCTCCCGCTGCTCGAGCGGCACAGCTATGATTCAAAGCTAGACCAGCTAATTGCTCAGACTCGCAGGAATCACTCCAGCCAAACACTTTCCCCCGTCTTTCAATCTCGCGGTCTGATCTGAAAGCTGGGCGCAAATGCTCCCTCTGCTCGAGCTTCACAGCTCTGATTCAAAGCTAGACCAGCTAATTGCTCAGACTCGCAGGAATCACTCCAGCCAAACACTTTCCCCCGTCTTTCAATCTCGCGGTCTGATCTGAAAGCTGGGCGCAAATGCTCCCTCTGCTCGAGCGGCACAGCTCTGATTCAAAGCTAGACCAGCTAATTGCTCAGACTCGCAGGAATCACTCCAGCCAAACACTTTCCCCCGTCTTTCAATCTCGCGGTCTGATCTGAAAGCTGGGCGCAAATGCTCCCTCTGCTCGAGCGGCACAGCTCTGATTCAAAGCTAGACCAGCTAATTGCTCAGACTCGCAGGAATCACTCCAGCCAAACACTTTCCCCCGTCTTTCAATCTCGCGGTCTGATCTGAAAGCTGGGCGCAAATGCTCCCTCTGCTCGAGCGGCACAGCTCTGATTCAAAGCTAGACCAGCTAATTGCTCAGACTCGCAGGAATCACTCCAGCCAAACACTTTCCCCCGTCTTTCAATCTCGCGGTCTGATCTGAAAGCTGGGCGCAAATGCTCCCTCTGCTCGAGCTTCACAGCTCTGATTCAAAGCTAGACCAGCTAATTGCTCAGACTCGCAGGAATCACTCCAGCCAAACACTTTCCCCCGTCTTTCAATCTCGCGGTCTGATCTGAAAGCTGGGCGCAAATGCTCCCTCTGCTCGAGCGGCACAGCTCTGATTCAAAGCTAGACCAGCTAATTGCTCAGACTCGCAGGAATCACTCCAGCCAAACACTTTCCCCCGTCTTTCAATCTCGCGGTCTGATCTGAAAGCTGGGCGCAAATGCTCCCTCTGCTCGAGCGGCACAGCTCTGATTCAAAGCTAGACCAGCTAATTGCTCAGACTCGCAGGAATCACTCCAGCCAAACACTTTCCCCCGTCTTTCAATCTCGCGGTCTGATCTGAAAGCTGGGCGCAAATGCTCCCTCTGCTCGAGCGGCACAGCTCTGATTCAAAGCTAGACCAGCTAATTGCTCAGACTCGCAGGAATCACTCGAGCCAAACACTTTCCCCCGTCTTTCAATCTCGCGGTCTGATCTGAAAGCTGGGCGCAAATGCTCCCGCTGCTCAAGCGGCACACCTCTTATTGAAAGCTAGATCAGCTAGGCGCTCGAAGCCAGATATTTCGGTAGCCGAATCCTATCGTCGATCGCTGAAGTCTATCGTACGCACGCAATGTAAGGGCATACTTTAAAACTGAAGCAGACTAGCTGAAGCAAATAACGAACTAGCGATCGAGTGCGTTGTCAAGTGAATTGTCACGTCATTGTTGAATCGCTGTCGAATTGATACCTACACTGACCGAGAAGCTTTAACACGCGCTAGCATAAAGAAAACACTATTCTTGTAGAATAGTCTGTTCCGAGTTTTCCTGTACGTCACATGCTCATCAGAATTTCATCACGCACAAAAAGATGGAAACAATTATAGTGCACTCTAGGTTCGCCGTAATAGTATTGGGAATCTGTTTCAAGGCAACTTGCCCCTTGCAGCAAGCTGCTAAACTTTTGTTGTTAAATCTGTGCCATGCTGTAGCATGCAACGAAAGGTTGTGTGTAGAGAATACCTGCATAGATGAAAAACTGATGGGCATTTGTTTTCTCGGGACACAAGTGCGGGCATTGTTCGAGCTGAAGCACCCATGAATGCCCGGTACCTTGAAGAGGCTATAAAAGACATACCTGAGGTACATTACAAAAAGATTATGTTCATTTTAATAAACCATGGTAGTCGCGAGCAGTCTCATTAAGGAGGTAGCGCCATCTATCAATACAAGCGCCAAACCCGCCCGGCTATTCGACTTGGTCTGCGTCGCCGCTCGCCGTTGACCCTGGCAAGTTTCTTGGCCCTATTTTTTTACAGAAAGATAGCTACGCTTTCTAATTTTGCAAGAAAACACCGATCTGTGAAATACACTTTTGACGAAAAATTTAGATTACTACGTGCAGGCGTCGATTTTTACGGTGTGTTTTAGATCGAGCCTGGTGACTTGGGTCACCCTATTTAAAGCACTTGAGCCGGCTTACAAATGTTAAACAGTGAGTACATTCTAAACATAATTTATTGCCTCTGAGCCAGACTTAGTGCATGTTGAAAGATTTATGCGGTCCCCACATCATCAAGGAACAGCCAAACCTCCCCCACAAAATTATGGAAAATGAATAACGGACCCAGTGAAATCATATGGGAAGAAAATTAGTAAGATTTTTATGACTTGTACCATGGTGACTCGAACTAAGACAAGTCTTCTTTCCTTTCGTTATGGGCTAGAACGTTTCTTCAAAAGGTAAATGCCTTAATTTGTAAATATTTGGTTTTTTTACTGCAGAGCGCAGTGCAGATGAATGCAAACGTGCATGGCAGGCCATACGAGGCAGGTATGGTCGGGAGGCCAGAAACTGTACGGGCCGAAGCGGGGCTGGCAGGGACGACATCCGGCAGCCAAGCTGGACGCTCTGGAACTTGCTGAGCTTCCTCAAGCACCAGATCCACCCCAGAGCGTACTATGCATATTATATTATTAGACTATAAATAAACTTTAATTTCTTTTGCGAGCGTAACATGCTCATACTTCCTTTCAGCTCAAAAAAGCCACAAATGGCCTTGGAACAGGCAAATCTAGTGGTGGCACCCGAGGCAAGCGGGGGATTGTCGCCAGTGACACCTACAGGCAAGTTTCCTTTCACGCAACATTCTGCTTTTTGTAGGCCCTACGCCAAAAATCTCTAGTGCTCATTAGTCGAAACTAAAGTTACGGAAAAAAACAGGGTGGTCGTACATAGAGGGTCGCGAGTAAAGACTAACAGGTTTGGCATGCCTTGCAAAATTCAAATTACAAACATACATGCTTAAAATTGGGCACACAAACATAATTTTGCAAGATGCTTTATGTCCTTTTTTTTAGAGCTCAACTTGGAGGTGGTAAAATATTAAAAATGGAGCAAAAAAGGCAGCTTGCCCCACATGTCAGTACTTACAGCCGCAGCCTGTAGATTCAGCACTATTGGAGGTTAGCCTGGAGTGTACATTGGCAATGCTTCAATGTTGTAAAGGGACAATATTGTTGTTGCTGTATGACTGCTAGGCCGAGGAGTTTGCCTGTCATAATTGTAAAGGGATTATGACAAAACATTTTGGACAGTAGCGTGAGCATATATTGAGTTCAAACCTCATTTGTCACAGACATGTGTGTTGATTCATCTTGAGCATGTTGGGCAATCACACTGATGAAATATTTTGAATGCTTAATTTTTAAGCCAAGCCTTTTAATTTGCAGAGCTCCTCATGAGAGCTTTCGCTCCTATTCCTGACCCAGATGAGTGTCCTGAGGCGACGGACAAGGAGATCCCCGACACGGACACCAGTGTAAGTCACAAGATCTCTATTTTAATTTCTGTACTTGCCAACAGGCCAAGTGTGTGGTGTTCCAATACTTTCAGATCAAAAGTTCAGCATTTCTGACTGCCACCTACACAGGAGTGCAGATACAGTATGCACATGAGTGCCACTGGTATTCACTGTTTAAAAAAAAAACTCGCTGTTAGGAAAAAAGGACAGTTCAGCGAGTGCATGCTAGTTGCTCTGGGCAAGATTGTGTGTGCTAAATACAGAAAAATAGCAATACCTCTTGCCAAAAGGTCTATTTTATTTGGGGCAGGAATCAAATGCAGGAGGAGTGGGATTTGATGTTTTATGCATTCATTGCATTAATAATTAGTTTATTTTTTAGTCTTTCAGCGATGCATTCTTCATTCGCTAGTGCACCATTAATAATGTAGGACGTGTGAAGCAATGCAAAGGGATTAGGGAGCACAAAGGTCGCGAGCACCGGAGGCAGTCTCGCTCTTGCGCTCGATCGTGCTACACCGCCGACCTTCAACGCCACCTTTTTGTATTTCTTGTTTTGGGCACAAGTTCGCCTCTATTCAACATTTAGTTTGCTACTGCACTAACCATCTCTCTGCCTGTCATTCGTGACCATATGCTGCTTTGCTTGGAAGTGACATAAAGAGAATAAAATATTCCAGGACTGAGATAAAAGGGTATTAGACAGTCGAGCATGTCCGAAGTCCTTAGGTCTGCGACGCCTCACGCCCAGTCATGAACACGGACCCATACGAATGGACCAGTCATATAAAAATTGAGTGCACCCTGCCTGGATGGCATCAATGCAAACATGCTATGCAACACCCAACAGGAGGCTAGAGACGATCCTTGCCTGGCTGAATGAGATGTGGGCCACAGGAATACTCCCCGTTTAGTAGCTACAAAATGACATCTCAAAGGTGTCAGACTCGATCTGTCAGCTGAGAGGACCAAGTATGTAATCTTAAAAAAAAGGCAACCAGCACGAAATGCTTTCCATGACGAGCACGTCTCGACTACACCAGACAAAGCTGAGCCTTCAACCGATACTTGCGCATATGGAAGTGACCGAGCTACTACTCATCCAGGCACAGACACTGCCATGGCACTTAATAGACGTGACTATAGTACCTGGAGAGTGTTTCTGAGAAGCGTGTTTACTCTTCCCAATGTGGTCCGTCAATTTCAGCCTGATGACGTCATAGAAGTGTCATGCTGTTGCTCTCTCTGTTTCACAGTACAAAGAGGCTTCTACAGCAACAAGTTGGGATGCTGTGATGACAGAGGCGCTTACACTAACCTCGTCTCTTGTGCCAGAACACTTCTACAACAGACCGTCAGTATCGCAGTGTCTGACAGAATGACATACCAGCTCTTATGATGCGATTTATTCCCTCCAACCTTGGAACCACCTTCAATACGTGAGTTGTGTAGGACACTATACACAAACTCAACTCTCCTACGTCACGCCGCGGTGGTGGCGCGTCAGGCGCACTTTCGGTCTGGGGCGGTGGGCAGAAGTCGCCGTGCCAGACATGCATTCCTGTGATTTTTTGGAAGAAACCGGACAGAAAACCTGCCTTCTCCTCAAAATCCTGCGACGGGGGCTGTACCAAGAGAGTCTGGAAAGGTTTGAAGATTAGTTTTCATGTGTTTCTGCCCCCTCCGTTCATCTGAGAACGTGGATAGTAGCCGTGAAAAGGGCAAACCAGACGCTGTCGAACTACGATTGCTTGTGCGGGAAACACTTTGTGGTCGCCAGATGTATTTGTTTTGTTCTAACATGATTGAGAGAAAACCACCAAGTTGTCCGGACCACCCACGGGCTCAGTGCATCTTCAAAATCACACGGCCGCCTGATCGTTTGAACTTTCGTCTGCTCTTTCAAACTTGTCTGCTTTTTGTCGTCTGCTCATTCAAACAAAAGCGACCCGTAGACCAAACTTTGACCCGGTGATTGCAATAAGAAGTAATTGCAGGCCTCAAAAGACTTAAGTAGGCTCGGTGTAAACAGTAGATACAAGATGTTGATCATTGGTACCAGTGGCCATCACCGACTTGTTACGCTTGGTCTGTTCTTGCCTCCAATTTTCAGTATCGACGTCAATCATCGCCGCTACCTTCTACACTTTTGCAGCACGAGCGACGTCGCGACCGAAAATAGCTAGAAGAATCTCATCATGGTTTTGACGTCCATTCTGCGGCGTTCATGCGAATGAATCGCCGCACGTCAAACTATTTACGCAGAGTTTAGCGGCGCAATGAGCCTTCATAATTTCGCTCAGGCGATTAAAGTGGTAAGACATTGCTATGAGGACGTAGAATCGACAATTTTAACGCGAAAAAGAGTATACACACTCACGCAGACGCCGACAACGTGACATTCCAATGGTTTGTTGATGCGGGATGCAATGCTTCTTTCCCGCATTCCATCGCGCATGCGTTCGAACTGTTGTCTGCTCTTTCAAACTTGTCTGCTTTTTGTCGTCAGCTCGTTCAAACGACAGCGGCCCGTAAACCAAACGTTGACCCGGTAATTGCGATAAGAACTAAGTGCAGGCCTCAAAACACTTTTGAAGGTGGTTGGTTGGGGTAAGTAGGCTAAGTGTAAACAGTAGATACAAGAAGATGTTGATCATTGTTACCAGTGGCCATCACCGACTTGTAATGCCCGATTCTACTCGCAGTTTTCAGTATCGACGTCCACCATCTCAGCTATGGTCCACGCTTTTGCAGCCCGTGCGATGTCGCGACTGAAAATAGCGAGCACAATTTCATCGTGGGAGTCGGGTTTTAGCGCCCATTCTGCGGCGTCCACGTAAAATGAATCGCCGCACGTCACAGTATTCACGCAAAGTTTTGCTTCGTTAATTTTGCTGAAGCCGCTCAAGTAGTCAGACATTGTTAGGAGGACGTAGAATCAACAATTCCAGCGCGAAAAAGAGCACGGGGGCTCCCAGCGACGCCGACAACAACGCAATTCAATGGTTTGTTTATGGGCGACGGCGAGCTTCTTGCCCACCGTCCACCGTGCATGCACGGCGTCGGTGGCATCCGCTAGGGGCGCTCCGGTTTGTTTGTAAACATGAGCTGGTGTATAGGCACGAGTCGAGAATGCATTCTAGTCACTGTAGACCTGATGCAGACAACCCCTTCCCCTCTTTTAAAGAGCACGGGTCTGTTATACATGAAAAGGAGACAGAAATACTCTGAAAAACACACTAAAGCAGCAACAAAACTCTTTGTAAACCCCTAAAACTAACTCATATATAGAGATGCATCTGCCGGAATTGGTAGCTGGAGTCAAGCTTCTCCACTTCACATCAGAGCAAAACAGAAAAGCTTAACTGCGTTTCACTGGCACTCATCCATCAGTCGTCATTGCTCTGCACCGGTGTGCGAGGATAAATGGCTCATGTGTCGAAAAAATCTCGGTTGGCTTGATGGTCTCTTCATTTTTGCTCGCTTTTACAGGTCAGCCTTTGCCGGTTATGATTATAGTTGAACCCCCAAATTTAAAGGGCAGTGACAAGAAAGAAAACCTTCAGCAATATTCAAATAAATAAGGTAGTCATTGCCTCGCTTGCCATGTTACACCTAACTTGTTTTTTCTGGGCCTTCCTTTTCTTAATGCAAGCAGTGAAATGTTTCATAGATAATATTTTAGTCATTTTGATAGGTATGCTTTGTATCAAAGGTTTCCAGCCATGTTTTATTAAGCTATTCCTGCTCAATTTGTATGAAATGTAATTTATCTTAATTTGATTTGCAGTTAAATTTCCAATATTGTTTGCAGTAAAGAATTTGATACCCTCACACGTGTACAGAAAGCATATGAGGACGCTCAACTAATGAAAACCGAAATTTCAAGATATATTCTTGGAGTGGCTGTTTCAATCTAAGTTTCCGCACACCTTTACAGAAAGCATATGAGTACGATCAACTAATAAAAAGCAAAATTTCAATATATATTATTGGAGTGGATGTTTCAATGTATGTTTTAATGCAACTCTATTTTTGTTCCTGCCAATTGTGGTTGAGTAACAAGGCTGCACTCTTCCTAGGACTCATTGCAGGATGACCTGCAGCTGTCTCCAACCTGCCAGCTGCTCCTTCAGCTGGAGCAGAGCAACCAGGTGCCCACCTTATCTCAGCTGGTGCCACCGCAGTGCGCACCTTCAGGAGCCCACCCCACCCTGCTGTCGCCGCCAAGACCAGCCCTGGTTGAGCGGCAGCCACAAACCCCGCAGCCAGTCCCACTGCGCTCCAGGAAGAGAACGCACAAGGGCACCTCTCCGCAGGGCAGGGCTCAAGAGGATGCGGCTCTGGCTACAGTTATTGAAGAATCTGTGCGTCAGATGGGCAGGGTGTGCACAAGGCCTCACCTTGATATAAGCACACCCAATAGTGCATTTATGGCATTTATGATCAGCGAGGTTGAGAGCCTGCCACCTAGCTATCAAAGCCGTTTTAAACTTAACATGCACAAGATGGCATATGAGCTAAAGATGGAAGCCCTTAGCGATAAAGAAAATCAGGAATAAGCCTTGATATCACAAAACATGATGTTGATACTGCTGGCTTGTTATCAGGTGCAGCTACTACTGGGAGTGGGCTTGGGAGGGCCCACTCAACAGAGCAGCAGTTGACGCTGAGAGTAGGAAGCGGTCACCCCTGCTGCTGGCATGCTGTTCCTCCCCCCCCCCCCCCCCCCCCCTTTGACTTGGTTGCTTAGCTTGCTGAACCCGTGTTGGTCCTGACGAGGCTTGCCGTTTGCTCGAGTTTGAGATTATAACATATTTTTAAAAAAGGCAGTGGAGCGAAGTATGTTGAAAATGGAGGCCTAGCTTGTTGAAATGGTCTACTTTGGTCGGCAAGCTAGGCTTCGAACTCCTTGCTCCTGGAAAAATTTGTTATAAAGTCAGGTTCGAGCTAACAGCAAGGCTTATCGGAACCGACAAGGGCTCAGCAAACTAGGCAACTGTGTCTGGGGAATACGGAAGCAGCATGCCGGCAGAAGGGGCGGCTGCTTTCTACTTTCAGCGGCAAGTGCCACTCTGCTGAGTGGGTCATCCCAAGCCCCTCCCCCAAAAGCACCTACAACTGACAAAGGCCCGTTCACACATTTGCGTTTGACTACGACCGACTGAGACGAGACCGGTTTTTAAGCTTCTTGCTGCGACGACTTCCGACAGGCTCTGCAGCAGTGCATCCGCTTGTAAGCCGTCGCGCAAGAGGCTTAAAAACCGATCTTGGCTCAGCCCGTCGTAGTCGGTTGCAATTGTGCGAACGGGCCTTTACAAGTCAGCAACATCAATACCAAGTACTTCCTGCCTTTGTGCACACACTGAAACCAAAAAAAAAAAAAAGATAATAGTGAGATATTGTGTACCTTGAATGTTGTATAGCCCAAAATGCATAGATGTTTTATTTTACTCATTGTTTATTTTATTTCTTGATTATAATGTTGCATTGATGCATTATTTTGTTATGCATTCTGTTTTGACCTGTGCAATTAGCAAAAAATTCATTTTTAATTTTTTTTATTGCATGTCATGATAGGAATATATTGGTATGCCCACCTGTGATGCATTATTATCTTCTTTACTTGTGCATAAAATATATTGATGTGTTATTTTGCTGGTTGTTTAGTTTATGTCATGGTTTTAGTGTATTTATTGCAGATGAAATAATATAAGGTATTGACTATTTCTACGTCCATCGCCAACATATCTAAAAAATTATTTTGACATCCCCCGTCAATGCAGCTGTTGCAGGGATAGTAGGGTGGTAGCCATTTTGTTTGGTTTAGTTTCCGACTGGAGGTGTGAGTGTCGACGGTCCCATGTCGCTGTGTCGCATGCCGGAGAAGTTTTGGTCCTACATGGCGCTGGAAAGGTCTTGCATAGTGTGTGTGTGCTCGACTGGCACGACATTTGACCCTTTCAGGCATGACACGTCTGGTGGCAATGTTCTCAACTCTTGCATGTCATTTCGGCACGTGTCTCACCTAAAGTTTTGAATGCCCAACAAAAACGAGCTAGATATTCTTTCATATTGGCTGCACATAGCAAAAGTAAGTGCGTGAACTACATAACAAATGTAAAGTACAAAGCACTGAGAGTTTTGAACAATTTTTGTGCCTCTAGGCTTCCACACCGTGCGAGCGCATCTTCAAATCGTCGCAAAGTCTCGCTTTGCATCTGGGTTTGCTGTTTAACCTAGATTTTATTTTTGGTTTGTGTATAACTTGCATAATGAATGTAGGTTGCTTACGAAATGATAGTGATGTTCAATAAAGTGTTGCAATTGCAAACATTGCCTCCTTGACATTGACTGGTGCAAACAAACAACCGAGGTTCCAACACACCGATTAAAAAATTACCATATAGCAATCTGCATTGTGGTTGTACGAGAGACATGCATCTTCCTACAGCAAGTGTCATGCAATTGACTGCAAATTTTGTGACACGAGAATCAAATCCAAAACATCACAGAACGCGAGAGCATTCTGTAATGTTTTCCACAACCAAGCAAATATCACGTGCTGGCTGATACTTGAGTTGTATTTTGAGTTTCTTTGCATTCCCCATAACTTAAAACGTCATAAAAGCAGCAGTGGACATTTGTGGCCAGAAAGGTGTGTTGAACTGCAACGTCTATTGCAAGCAAGGTGACATTTTCCCCGGCTACTTTCGATTTGAAGTCCCAAGTTGGAGACGTCAAAATAATGAATTAGTGCTACGACTTATGACATTTGTTTACTTCAAGTCGTGCGATTTAGTGATGTCTCGTTAATGCACACCTTCATTCCCAAAGCAAAATGTCCATAGTGTGAGTTATTCATAATAATGAGACAAAAATGCATGTATTTACCCAGTTTGTCTCCCAAAGTGTTCTCATAATAAAGGGGTCTGTGTTAAGAGATGACACATACATTGCTAATTGAGAAACCTGGGATATTCCTCAAATAAAAACAGTTTGAACAAGTCAGTTATTCGTTTTCTTAAATTTTTATTTGCATACGTGGAAAAAGGTAACACCACACCAACATAGAAAAATATCAGTTCTCTGACCAAGCCTCCTGATCAAAACGCAGTTGCCAAGACAGTCCATCAAGCATCGTCGGATGTAACTGACTGCAGATAGAGCAGAAAACACGCACCCTTGCACAGCGGCCTGCCACCCATAAAACGTTGCAGTTTGTAGTGGTAAACCATGCCTGTAATGATGCAAGAGTAACAATGCCTGCCGCAGGCAGGCATTGTTACTTCTGCATCATCCGAGTTCACGGCTTAGGGTAGGTTTGTGGTAAACTTCAAACGAAGATTGCATGAAAATATTTCAATGAGGAGCAGTTGTGAGATAAGGTTTGACATCTAATCAACCATTGACTGAAAATCTTCGTAATTAACCAGAGTTACCCTTAAATTTAAGTGTAAACTGAACAAAACATTCCGTGATCCTTCACCGATCCAGACTGCTCAATTCAAGAGGCTATCAAAAATGGACACACTGCAATTGTAGAATGGATTCCAAGTCACAGGAAGGAAATCACAATTTAATTCATTTGGAGAGAAAGCAGAAGAACAATTAGTTTCTTGCTTGACAAGTGCCTGCCTCCCAAAGTAAAGAGAAAAAAAAAGTTTTGTTTTGTTATGTTTACACAATTAAAAAAATTGCATTACAGGCAAGAGGAGAGAAAGCATCCAACAAATTTGAAATGGGGAAATATAACCAACATACATTTTTTTTAGTGTCACTAAGATTTTCTTAGGGTCCCTGCACGAGACCATGATGAAAGAATATTCCTGGCTTGAAATCTTGTTGGAATCCATGTTCACTTTCGTCTGCTTTTGTTTTATGCCTTTTTATGTGCAAAGGCACTGTTTTCCAGAACGCTAGTTCTTTGCGTCACAATTGACTGTGCCAGCCGCACAAGTCGCCGGTGCTCAATTTTTATACATACCGGTCTTCACTCAAACCTAAGACAAGCCTCAAGACTGGTTTTGCTCACTGAAATGGCTTCTGCAGTCACAGTCAAGCCCACTAAGGCAGCTCAGAAAAAAAAAAAAAGTTAGTCTGGGATTTAGGATGACGTTAGCAAAGAATCGCTTACATTAAAAATGAATAGGGAAAATGGTACAATGTGCAATACCGCAGACGGCTTATTAACATTAGACTTCATAGTTTTTTTTTTTAAAGGGCAACTCCGCTCGATTTCAAATACTTTGACATGATGAGTGATTTCGCATTAAAAAGCCCTAGTAAAAAACACTACATCATTTGCTTTGCGAAAAATGGAATATATATTTTTAAGTCCTATTTTAAACACGAGCAAAAATTGAAACTGAAACTTTGGCTCCGTTTGGCAACATTGGCCTCGGGCCGCCAAGAACATGGCTATCACATGGTACAACATGTCACGTGATCCTCTACACGACAACGGGCAGGATTGGAATCGGGGCGGGCGTGTGCCAGGCGCAAGTGTCGTCTGCACCACAATCTTCACCAAGTTTTGGTGTCTACAGCATTCAGTGACGTCTGCCCAACTACGGCATAAGTCTGCACACGTAGTGGCTGTAGTGTGGACTAAATTGCGAGAGACAATAATCACAAACAGGGAGACGACGAGGGCGGTTGCGACGCGGGAGATGGCGGTAACGGCGAGGCGACAAGACGGCTCCCAAGAAACGTGTTGCGCAGGCGCATTACGCCAATCATGCGGACACCGCTTAGCGCTAAGAAGAAACGTTGCTGACATTACACATTACGCTTGCCCGGAGAAGTAAAAACTGGGGGCAATGGTGATGACGTTTAGCTCAAAGTTGGCTACGCCCACGCTGTAGCCTTGACTGCGCTGTTGGTTGCGCCTCAATTCGCCCGCTCGAGTCAGCCAATTTCGGCAACTTGGCGAGTTGCAAAGTTTGCCGCACCCTTTAAAGAACATTTAGAGAACTACGTTGTAATATTTGACGTGTGGTCTTCCTAGGTGATACTGAAGAGGACTGCATTGGTTTTTCAAAAACAAGTATGAAGCGGAGTGGCCCTTTAATATGCCGCTAGGATTTCCAACTATAATGGCATCAAGTGCAAGAACCCTATATGTATTCAATTTACAATGTTTAAAAGATGGGGGAATGTTATCGATAGAGTGAAAGGGGCTGTGCAGCAATTTTTGGAATTCGGTCAAATAATTGTGGTAGTTGTTCCCTGTCCTGTGTGGAGCAAAGGAGCTGAAAACCAATTTTGCTTCTGCATGTAAGTTTGTTTAAAATAAAAATAAAAAAGTGACATAGAACTGAATATAGTGCCGTTTTTTTAATGATATGAGGATTTGTAGACATTTACTCATGTTGAAACGACAATATTTATGAAAGATAGCATTAGATATTGAGCACATAGTAGCACACCTTGCCAAGTTATTACAATGCACCGAGGTTGGTGTCATGCCATAGCTCCCATGGCCGCCACTTCCAGCTGTAAATAGCAAAACGTTCCTTGTTTTTTTATTTGCTAATACACAATGGAATTGCGATATTTCACAAGAATGAGGTGGTTTCTCTATAGCTCGTGGTAAGGTGATGTCAAAATTAAAAACTGCAAATTCTTTCGAACCTAAAATTGTTGCATTGTCCCTTTAAGCATTGGGTGCTGAGCCCCTGAACACTACATTGTACTGCCAAGGCACTTCACCAGTGAGAGAGCAGAAGTACCTGCTGAAGGCGTCCCTCACCGCCTTAGCCCTGTCGCCAGGCACAGTCGAGCTGATGCAACCTACATCTGACAGGGCAGTGCCATCATTTACATCAGCTCTCCAGCCTCCGCTCACCACGCCACCCAAAGGGTTCTCGTGGTCAGCGTAGTTTTGAGGGCAGTAGCGGCAATGTCCCTGCTCACTCTCATCACACACCCTCAAGTAGTTGTGCAAGTCGACGCATGCCCAGACAACGGCCTCCAGGGTTTCCTCAGAAGCCTGGATTGGTTGTCTGAAAATGCGCCACCTCGCCACCAAGATGCCAAAGGCATTCTCAATGATCCTCCTTGCCCTGGAGAGTCTGTAGTTAAACACTCGAGAGAGTAACTGCAGTTCTCTCCTGGGAAAAGGGCGCATGAGGTTAGGGAGCAGGGGGAACGCCTCATCGCCCACGAATACAAAAGGCAGCTTGGTTTCTGTTTGGGGTAGGAGCCCAGCTGGCGGGAGACCAAGTTCCCCCGACAGCATAGACCGCCCCATTTCAGACTCTCTGAACACTCCCCCGTCACTAAACCGCCCCGGCTGCCCAACATCTACGAGAGTGAACTTGTAAGTGGCATCGCAGCTGGCCATGAGTACAGTGCTGTGGAACCCCTTGTAGTTGAAGGTGTCGGAGCCCGCACCGGACGGGGCCTGGATGGCCACGTGCTTGCCATCCAGGGCTCCGACACAGTTTGGGAAGTTCCACAGCCTGCCAAACTCTGCTGCGATCCGCTCCCACTGGGCAGTGTCGGGGGCCTAGAACAACAGTTGACCAAGTCTTAGCCAGAATCACACAAACACCACCAAGACATACCAAACACCTCAAATCCAGAAGTGTCATATGTTACACCATTTACAGTTTCTTTTTGTAAAAAGGCATAAGTGCCATGAATACTAAGATGTTTTTTCAAGTGATCCTAGCACAGCACTCATAGTCCGTGTTCCCAAATTGACTTAATCTCACTGTAGGGTAAAGGTTCTGTACCTGGTGTTTGAAAACCTAAACGCGTCCAGCGTTTCTTTATCTGTCTTGTCCGGTGACATGATCTGCTGCAGTAACTCGGATCCATTCGAGTTGGATTTGGGAAACAGCCGTAATGTTGCATTGGTCGCAATTATTTGCAGTTGAGAGTTTACAGGGAGTGTACGCTTTACACAGAGAACGTCAAATCCGAAGTATTCATAAACAGCACAAGCCACGGCATTAATTTCTGGTAAAGAGATGCAGTCATAACTGTCTTTCACTTTACCTTCCTTATTTTATTCACTTCACTTCATCACTGTGGTTGCACAAGAGGTTGTTGTCTGTGTTTGTTGCATCTTCAAGAGTTTTGTGAAGCATTAAGATCACAGCCATGAGATATTGGCTTAAGATAGGGCTTTTGCTGCACAGGGAATTGAAGTTTCTGTATAAATGGTTAATTAGCAAAACCTAGCCTGTGTCTTTGATTTACTTCTTTAACTCCTAAGTTGACCAGGCACTAGAAGCTACCTGCTCAATCGACTAGTCGTGTGTCTACCTTTTGTCACATGATCATGCTCCCTTCTGTGGCCACGAGCAGAAATAGCGGTCAGAAGACGAAAGGGTGGCGGTTGATTTTTCTGGCAAGCATGTAGCTCCCACCATACTGCCAGCTTAGGGGTGGAGGAAGTGTAGTGCAGCACATAACTTGTACGATGGAGCATAAACACCATTGTGCTTCTGTCACTAATGGAGGCTTTTTGTGGGTTCGCTCCTTGTCATCAAAAGTGCCAGTGGTCAGCATTTCTGGGAAACAGAAATAGGGCAGTAATGGCAGCTCGTACTTGGCTACAACTTTGCCCTGCGAGCAGAGAATGCCGCGGGAAGGCTAGAAAAAGAGGCAAGCTGAATTCAAGGAAGTGCACAACGAAGTACAAGTGGCTACAAAATGCAGAACCAGGATCGCTCAAATAACCAGACGAACTATATTAGAACGCTCAGCACTGCTGGCGATGCAATGCGCAGCACACTCCAGACACTTACAAATTTCAGGCAGCATGTTGCAACTATTGCAAGAAATGCAGACACATTGTCAAGGCATGCATCAAGAAGCGGAAGGATACGAAACATTCGCACATAAATCACAGCATCTATCTATAACAGCACCAGGTGCAGACAAGTGTGCCACAATTGTCATGCACCCTCCCTCACTGGCTACGTCAACACTGTATGAGCTGAACACCGTGCAAATACTACCAATGTGCTGAACTTCACAGCGGACGTATCAGTTGACAACAGGTGCTTGAATTTCAAGGTTGACTTCGGAGCAGCCTGCACACTCATCAGCAAAGTGCGGTTATGTTCTACATGGATGAACAGCCCGCCTCGGCTGGAAACTGAACTGAATGAGCCGACGCTGTGTGACGTTAGGTCCGGACATAACAGCAACACTGACATACTCACCGGGCGGTACAATGGGTCCAGTACATGGTGCAGTGCCCAGCACGTCTCCCGTAGGATGTTGCTTGCTGTCGATCGTCCGATCCTGTAGCACATGGATGCCAGCTGCTGAGAAGACCCATGAGCCAGGCACCTAAAATGTTAAAGTTGTGGGTCACAATGATACATGGGCTATTAGACAAGCAACAGAAATAGTCAATGCTTGGAGCAACAGAGAACAAAAAGAGTGATATAAAAGATGAGTGGGGCTCAAAATAATGTAAATGAGATGTTTGTATGTAGACAGTTAAAGGATGTTCTACCTTTGAAATCTGATGACAGTGGGTTACAATCAGGGTTCCATGCTTTCAGTAAATACCAATAAAACCTAGAAAAATAAACCCAAGTCAGTTTTGTCAAAATCTGGGAAAACTGAAAAACTGATTTCGAGCTGTCCTTGAATTACAAGAGCCCAAGCTTCACGGGAACAAACTTATTACGTACAGCTTTATTTTGTGCTGATCCAGAAGAGGGCTATTAGTAAAGTGCCTGCTTCTTTCTCAGGAACCACAGACCTTATTCCATTTCCTTCAATTTTGGTCCTTGGAAGTTTTCAAGTATTCGGGTTGCGTGCATATTTATTCAACATTGTCGTTGAAAAACAACCAATCCGTGGGGACAATAAACCCCAAAAATACACCCCCAATTTGAAAAACAAGAACTCTGAAAACATGGAACCTTTTTTATATTGCAAATAAATTAAGCCAGTGTAGTATAAATGCTAGCCGTAACATACACCGTGCAGTGGTGACACGAGCAAACACCAATGCGATGCTCATTCAAATTGAAACGGGTAGGCGTGGGGATTTAGGCCAGGCTCCCTGGATCCCGCAGCATGGACCTTTTGCTCTACCTGCTTGGAGTCATGGTGCATTAACACATTCGGCCACTGATCCCCCACACCAGGAGTCTCCTCACGGAAAAGTGTCAAGATGGCCTTGCACGCCAAGCGCTGATTGGAACGATTAGTGGGTTGCCAAGAGCTAGCAGCCATTGTCTTATTGCACTCATCGAACCCACTCGAATGTGACAGCAAAATGCCAGACGCTTGCGTTCCACCTTTTAAAGCGCTCGACGAGTGCAGTGGAGACAAAGGCTGCCCTTGTCTCCACTGCACTAGTCGAACCCTTTCGAATGCAAGAGCCAAACAACAGACGCCTGCGTTCCACGTTTTCACGCGTTCGACACTGCAGCGGATACAAAGGCCGCCTTTATCTGCACTGCACTCGTGTGTTCGAATGCGAAAGCCAAACACCAGACGCCGGCGTTCGAACGTGTTTGATGAGTGCAGTGCAGACAACGGTTGCTAGCTTTCAGTCTACCCACTAATCGTTTCAATGAGAGCTCTGCGTTTTGAAGTCCCTGCACGCCCTCGTCTCCTCCTTTCCCTCACTTCCTTGGCACACTGTCTTTTCTCTCTTTGTCAGGCATTTTGCATGGCATTAGTCACTTAAAAAAAAAAAGTCTCGGGGTTTTACGTGTCACACCAACGACGGGCACCTGGCACGCCCCAGCAGAGCACTGAGGATTAATTTGGACCACCTGGGGATCTTTTGACGTTCAACCGAAAGCTCAATTACACGGCACCCTCTCCGCAATAAGCCTCTGTCAGATTAAGGGCACCTCAACTAAGATACGAACCCGTCACCTGAGTATCCATAGCCGGTGCTTTGCCTCGGAGTCAGCGAGGTAGCGATTAGTCACTTCAGTACACAGACCGTGGATAACTGAATGTCATGAAGGCATACACAGAGCGCTTATACATGCCTTGCGCCTGACGTCACGCCGCGATGCCCCGCCCTCATCGCAATTGCTCCGTACCACCGGGGGACCGGAGAACCTACAAAGCGTAGTCGACGGCGTGTTTCGCCCGACCGTGACGTGTTTACGCAGTTTGAGAGCATAGAGTTTTTTTTTGTGTGTGTGTGTGCGTTTGTTGTTTTTCGCACAATTTATAAACAAAAAGTTTTAATCTATTTTTACCAGCGCCTACGGGCTAAATATGCCATCGCCGGAGGAGCGGATGTTGCTGCTCTGCGGAGATTACTTCGACGAGCTCGTTGGGCCTACGAGAGCGAGATAAGCGAAGAAGGTGGAACTTTGCGAAGGCGAGGATCCCTACGAACTTCACATCGGCGTGGACACGACATTCGACACCGCCTTTTTCCCTAACGTAACTCGCTGAGCCTCGAGCACTGCGACTCGAGGCTTAGCAATCTCCTTCGTCCGTGTAACCGAGCTTCAAACTCGGCGCCCAGTCAGGATTCGTGTCATCGAACAACTTAGAAGGAGGTCCTGTAAAACAAAGAAAAAGCGCCATTCGCTGACGCACTCACGTTCGCGAAACTCGGCGCAGCAGACAATGCTGCGCCGAGTTTTACATTCTTGCGACAGCAACCGGGTGAACGCGTCCTGAAAACGGAGAACGACAAGAAGCATTTCTTATCTGTAACAAAGTGCTCGCTGCACACCTGTGTGTTCCCGTTTGTGACCAAGTCGGCCCTGTTAATCTTCGCAAACCACATGCTCCTTCGCTTCTATGACAGTTCCTGTGTCCGCCGACACTGAGCGAAGATCATCTTCGATAGTTTGAAAAATCTCGCATCCCTGACGGTGTTACGATCACGACGCTTGTTGCTCTTAGTCCTGTTTGCACAATTAATAACCACATGCAACCATTCTACGTAGCAAAACCTTCGCTCAGCGAGGCAAACTGACGGCAACTGCAGGGAACTTCCTATGCAGCGATGACGATTTGGTACAGCATAATGGCGACGTCCCTCCAGCATGCAATTTTAATGACGTAAGTGCAAGGCATGTATATGCACTGGAATGCTGCGAGAGATATAGGATGTATAATAGCTGCTTTACTTTGGCTAAATAAATAGGACTGCCTCGGAATTCCCATACATGTACACTTTTTTAAGTTGGCTTATGGCAAGGTTATTTGAGAGGTTCTTCAACTTACCGGATTGTGAACGACAAACGTTCTGCAGGGTTTATGGGCTCCCTGAAGAAAGTCGCCTTTTTCTGCAGAAGAGGCCCCACCAAGGAGAGCAGGTGGTCAAATCTGTAGACAAAGTGGTTATTAATGTTTGTACTCAAAAGCAATTTGTTCAATACTGTGGGAAGCTACTCTTAAGAAGTGAGCCACTGAAATTAACAATTGCAGGAACAGCCTGTAAAACACTATTTTGTAATTTGGTCTTGTCCTCTCGGTACAATGAAATCAAAGCAGACAAACTTGTGCACTTTAGAATTTGTCGAACACAGCTGACAGGAGTCTACTGAAAGTGACCAAAAATGACCTGCCAATGTTGTTTTTTTCTCAATCTTTTCTTCAAAAGTGATCGAAGAAAAACTGGTTACATGAACGTAACCCAGCCATAGTGAAGTAATTGCACATGGTCGAAAAAGGTAAAACTCGGGAGTTTTACGAACCAAATCAACGAATTAGATTACATGTTTGGATACATGGTTTTGCGCAAAAAAAAAGACGGACGCAAGAGAGAGAAACAAACACGAGCGCACGTTCACCAACTCGCCCAACGACAAACTATTTTACAGTAGATTACATGGCACGCCCCAGTCATGAAACAATTTCGAGCACTTTCTTTCTCGATTACACAGCAGGCACCGCGGGCGGAATTCGAACCCGCCAACTGGCGAATCATAAGCAAAGTGCGGCCCTTTGCCTCAGAGCCACCGAGACGATCAAACATCCAAACGTATCTTTTTTGTGACTGTTTATGTTCAAGGAGAGTTAAGTACCCACCTTTGCGGCGTCATGCGGAAGTATCGGAAGAAGTCGCTTCCGTCGTCGAGGCGCATGTCCCGGACAAGCTGGTGAAATTCACCGTGCGTTGCCCGGGACCGGAGCAGAAAGCGAATCCACTCGCGTGGCTCCCTCCGTCGGGAACGCAGGCGCATCGCTGCGGACGCTCGTGCCACAAGTAGCCAGTCCACGTCGTTCCCTGACTCCGCTACATATGCATCAACACACTGCAGGAACAGTGTCCGCAGCACATCACTGCTGCCGGAATCGGGCCAGTCCGGCGGGATCGGGGCCAGGGGTGAGCTACTCGCCGGAGCAGCAATGTTGGGACGAGAAGCGAGCACCGTAGCATCATCCAGTGTTGCCTGACTATGTCGATTGCTAGTGGCTGAAGCCGAGCCCTTTTAGCGTTCTGCTATTGGTTGTCGACGCGACTACGTACGACGCGACTACGTACGACGTGAACAAAATGTTTAGCTGGTCGTAGCAAAACGCAGTGGTTGCTATAGCAACCGTTGTCCTAAGAGGTTGTAAGAGGTTTCAAGAAGTTTTAGTGCACTCGGTCGAAGTCGGTCGCAAGAGTGTGAACGGGCCTTAACTCTAAACAGGTGTAGCTTAGGAAGATCCGGCTGTCATTCCGCGCACCAGCTGTGTACATAATGTTATTCAAAGTGTACCGCCGTCTTCTGTGGTAGCTTTCTTGAAGCAAGTTGAGCACCTGGAAGGTGCCGAACTTGATCTGTGAGTCGACGTGTTTGAGTAATTAGACCTGGGCGCGTAGTAGCTTTCAAGACACAAGTATCTAAATCTCTGTATCGAGGTACATTTGAAAAGTGCGTTTGTATCTCACTAGTGTAATACATTTATGATCATGTATCGAGAGTATCGCAATATCTGCCGGGCTTGGTAGTTCGTTGCATTTGTTTTCGCAAATTTTTAGCTGCTGCGTTGTCAGGAAAATACAAAAAAAAAGACAAAACACCCGCTGTGTTTTCTTTTTTTTACGTTCTTCTAGCCCCGTTTTGTGTCATAGAATCTCGTTAAAGCCATTCGCTTAGTGCGAGGGGTCCCAAAGTTTATAATATAAACCCAGCGTGTAACATCCTCAGTGAGGGCCTTGTTGCCTGGTTAATCACAAAAGAATTTTAAAAAAGTTTTAAAAAAAGGGGGCTAACAACGCTACTTGGATATCGCGTCATATTACCGCGCGCAGGGGTCACGGACTTCTAGAACTTTCTCGTTTATTCTTGCTCCGGACATAACTTCTATCTTTTATCCCCGCTTATGTTGTTCTAGAAAGTGCGTGTTCATTCTCGCCCCGAGCGCGCTACGCTCGAACCTTCTTCGCCGAATCTTCGAGATAGTGACTTACTCTAGATAAGACGCCGCTCGCGACCTTGTCGAGTCGGTGTCGCCCCAGCGCTCGATTCTGCTGACACGCCGACTTCGACGCCCGCGACGCTCTGCCGTTTTCTTCTGTTTCCTTCTTTGTTTTTGGCACAAATTCGCCACATTAAACGTTTATTTATTTCTGTTTATTTCTTGTTTATTGGTCACCACCCGTGACATTTTGGTGGAGGTGCGGGGTACCGCATGTCCGTACAGCGCAGCCCTCCGAGTTCCCGCAGTACAAGTCCGAATCCAAGCTTTCGAGGACCCAACGAAGACCAGATCGAGACTCGATCAAGTCGCCGCACCCAAGGGCTAAACCCGGAATACGGACTTCTACCACCCAGGACCAGGCAGCCGACGATGGCCAACCAGTCGCAGACCCCCGCCGCTCCTGCCGTCGTCTACCTACCCGTCGCTCCTCGGACACCGGCTCCGTTCCACGGCGAACTCCACGAAGAATTTGAAGATTGGATCGACCAATTCGAACGCGTCGCCCGCCACAATAGCTGGACCAACGAGCAACGGCTGCAAAACGTGTATTTCTCGCTCGAGGGGACTGCCAGAAGCTGGTACGAAAATCACGAGTCTTCATTGACATCCTGGGACATTTTCAAGAGCCAGCTGAAGGCGACATTTGTCAACCAGCACCGCCGAGAGAGAGCCGAAGACTTACTTCGTACCAGGACTCAAGGCCCCAACGAGAGCATCACCGGCTTCGTGGAGGATGTTCTCCGCCTAAGCGCCCGCGCCAATCGTCAGGCTACCGAGGGGAAGAAGCAGCACCACCTGATGAGGGGTGTGAAAAGCGAGCATTTCGGCGGTCTCATCCGGAATCCCCCAACAACAGTCGACGAGTTCATCACGGAGGCGACAAATATGGAACGGGCCTTGCTAGCCCGCGCCAGACACTACCAACGACACCCTGGCGTAACTACTCTAGCGACATCTGGATCCGACCTGGGAACCACCCTCCCCGGCATCCGTGACCTTATCCATGAAGCCGTCCAGGAGGAATTGAAGAAGTTGCTACCTGCTGCCACAAACCTGGCTACGCCCTCAGTCGCCGAGATTGTCCGGGAAGAACTTCAGCAGACGCTGCAGCCAGAAGTTCTCGCCAGCTCCGCTCCTGAACCACCGAAGCTGAGCTACGCCGCAGCTACCCGACGACCACTTCCCCCTGCTCACCCGTATACGGCGCCACCTCGACGTGAACCTCTAGCGCCGCAGTATTCACGACGCCATGAAGATCGGGCGTACGTCCGCCCAGAACAAGCTGCTCCACGAAAGACCGACGTGTGGAGGACGGCCGATCGACGCCCGTTGTGCTACCACTGCGGGGAGGCCGACCATATCTACCGTCGTTGTCCCTACCGGCAAATGGGCCTGCGTGGGTTCCACCCGAACGACCCACGCCCGAGGTACGGCGAACGCCCTCGCGACATCGAGGAGTACCTCCGACGTTCGCCCTCCCCAGTGTCGTCTCTCCGCCGTGAAGCCCGCTCCCCATCGCCACGACGTTCAGCCTCCCCAGCGCCACGATCCCGCCGAGAGAGCCTGTCTCCCCTGCGTCGTCGGAAAAACTGAGTGCGGCAACGCCTGGAGGTGACGTTGCCGAAAACGACGGAAGTAAACAGCCTCCAAGAACGCCGGAGCGCTCCCACTCTCTCGACGCCCCGCATTGCACTAACGCGCCTGCAACGGTGTCCAACAACCTAAACGTTGTTATCGATGGCCAAAACGCATCGGCACTCGTTGACACCGGGGCAGACTACTCAGTATTGAGTGGGAGGCTCTCTCGCCACCTTCGAAAAGTCACGACGCCGTGGGATGGACCGCAGATACGAACCGCCGGAGGACACCTCATCACGCCTGTCGGAAGGTGCACCACTCGCGTCGAAATTCACGGCGAGACGTGTCCTGTGAAATTCGTCATTCTACAAGACTGTTCCAGAGACGTCATTCTCGGCATGGACTTTTTGTGTGAATACGGCGCCGTCATCGACCTTGGAGAAAACAGATTGACGCTGCGGACACCTGTTCCGCCTTCAGAGAAACTCCAAACTGCGTCAGCCGCCGTCCGAGTCGCTGCCGACCACGTGAATCTGCCGCCGCGATCAAGTGTTGTCGTACCCGTCGTGACCGATGCAGCTACCCGTAGCGAAGTTCTTCTGGAAGGTAACCTCCAGTTGCTCCTGGGAAGAGGAATAGGCGTCGCACGAGGAGTAGCTGAACTTCAGGATGGCCGCACTGTGGTCCTCGTGACGAACTTCCGGAATGAAACACAACACCTCACAAAAGGTGCAGCCGTTGGCCACGTTGAGGATCTCCAAAACTCCGCCGAAATCGCCGCCATTACTGATGAATCCTCGCCACCTCAGCAAGACGGTACGTCGCCAGCGCAACTCGACATCGACCCTAAGCTTCCAGACCCGAAACGACGGCAGCTGGTTAACCTCCTCGCCGAATACCGTGACTGCTTTGCGACGTCGTCGAAGGTACGCCAAACAGCCGTTGCGAAGCACCGCATCATTACCGAGGACGACGCGCGCCCTGTGCATCGATCACCGTACAGAGTCTCCGTTAAAGAAAGGGAGGTGATCCAGGAGCAAGTTCAAGAGATGCTGAACGACGACATAATCCAGCCATCAAGCAGTCCGTGGGCCTCTCCAGTCGTACTGGTTAAGAAGAAGGACGGGACGCTTCCGTTCTGCGTGGACTACCGGCAGCTGAACGCGGTGACGAAGAAAGACGTCTACCCACTCCCCCGAATCGACGACACGTTAGACCGGCTGCGCCACTCTCGATACTTCTCATCGATGGACCTGAAGAGCGGCTACTGGCAGATCGAAGTCGACGAACGGGACCGAGAGAAGACAGCTTTCGTCACGCCGGATGGGCTGTACGAGTTCAAGGTAATGCCCTTGGGACTATGTACGGCGCCAGCAACGTTCCAGCGTGTTATGGACACCGTACTGGCAGGACTGAAGTGGCAGAGCTGTCTGGTCTACCTCGATGACGTCGTGGTGTTTTCCAGCAACTTCGACGAGCACTTGCGACGACTCCGAGCTGTTCTTCAAGCCATACGGACCGCTGGACTCACCCTCAAGCCGTCAAAGTGTCGGTTCGCCTATGACGAACTGAAGTTTCTAGGTCACGTGGTTAGCAACGAAGGCGTGCGCCCAGACCCTGAGAAGACTCGCGCCGTCGCGTCATTTCCAGCGCCGACAGACAAAAAGGCCGTGCGAAGATTCCTTGGACTTTGCGCCTACTATCGTCGCTTCGTTCGGGATTTCGCACGGATTTCCGCACCGCTCACAAACCTCACGAAGGACGCCGAGAGGTTCGAATGGGCCGAGGAACAGCAGCAGGCATTCGACGAGCTGAAGCGACGACTCCAGACGCCTCCGGTTCTTGGGCATTTCGATCAGGATGCGGACACCGAGATTCACACTGACGCAAGTAACGCAGGACTTGGCGCGGTACTAGTTCAAGCACAAGAAGGCACCGAACGAGTCATCGCCTAAGCAAGTCGGACGCTGTCCAAGGCAGAGAGAAATTAGTCCATGACTGAGAAAGAATGCCTTGCGGTCGTCTGGGCAATCACGAAGTTTCGTCCGTACTTGTACGGAAGCCCGTTCCGCGTAGTTACGGACCACCACTCGCTCTGCTGGCTTGCGAACGTCAAGGACCCGTCAGGACGCCTCGCTCGACGGAGCCTCCGGCTACAAGAGTTCAACATGACTGTGGTTTACAAGTCAGGACGCAAGCACAACGACGCTGACTGCCTGTCCAGGGCCCCTGTCGAAACACCTTTCGGCAGCAGCGACGGCGATGATAACGAGTGCTTTCTAGGGGCAGTGAACACCGATGACATGGCACGACGTCAACGAAACGATCCGGAGCTGCGAGCCTTAATCGAGCACCTGGAAGGGCGCGGCGGTACCGTACCCCGTGTTTTGTCACGAGCCGTGCCGACCTTCGCCATTCGACAAGGTGTACTCTACAAAGAGAACTTCGGGGACAACAACTCGTCGTGGCTGCTGGTAATCCCGACCGACCTTCGAGGGGAGATCTTTCAAGCATGTCACGACGACCCGACGTCCGGACACCTTGGATACAGCCGGACACTGGCCCGTATTCGTGAAAAGTATTACTGGCCCAAGCTCTCCAAGACCGTACACCTGTACACACGATCATGCCACGAGTGCCAACGACGCAAGAAACCTCCGACGAGGCCGGCCGGACTCCTGCAGCTTATTTCTCCTCCAACTGCACCCTTCCAGGAGATCGGAATGGATCTACTTGGTCCTTTTCCGCCTTCGACGTCGGGCAACCGCTGGATCATCGTCGCAACAGATTATCTCAGGCGGTACGCCGAAACGAAAGCTCTTCCTTCGGGGACTGCTGTGGAAGTTGCCAAGTTTTTCATTGAGTCCATCGTCCTCCGGCACGGCGCTCCAGAAGTTCTGATCACAGATCGCGGATCATCGCTCATGGCACAACTGACCCAAGAAATCCTCCGACTCAGTCACACCAGCCATCGCCGTACAACTGCGTACCACCCGCAGACCAACCGGCTGACGGAGCTACTCAACAAGACAATCGCCGATATGATCTCTATGTACGTCGACGTAGAGCACAAGACGTGGGACGAGGTGCTGCCCTACGTCACGTTCGCCTACAATACGGCGGTTCAAGAGACCACTGGATTTACCCCTTTCCAGCTGGTACATGGTCGGAAGGTAACGACCATGCTGGACGCAATGCTGCCCCATGAGCCATCTGACAATGAGAGCGACGACGCCCAGGCGGTTGCTCAACGCGCCGAAGAAGTCCGCCAGCTCGCCCGACTTATGATTCAAGACCAGCAACGCGTCGACGCCGGCCGCTACAACCTTCGTCGCAGGGACGTCCACTTCCAGCCCGGAGATAGGGTGTGGGTATGGACGCCCATCCGTCGCCGCGGCTTCAGTGAGAAATTGCTGAAACGATACTTTGGACCCTACAAAGTGCTTCGTCGACTCGGGGATCTGAACTACGAGGTGATGCCCGACGGAACACGAACATCATCACGCCGCCCACCACGACCTGAAGTCGTCCACGTCGTGCGCCTGAAGCCGTACTACGCTCGATGGGACTGTGGATCTTTTGTGTTTCAAATGACTCTTTAGTTTGCCGTTCTTTTTATGTGCTTTGTTTTGTTTTGTGTTGCATCGGGGCGATGCACTTTTATAGGGGGGAGTAATGCCTCGCGCAGGGGTCACGGACTTCTAGAACTTTCTCGTTTATTCTTGCTCCGGACATAACTTCTATCGTTTATCCCCGCTTATGTTGTTCTAGAAAGTGCGTGTTCATTCTTGCCCCGAGCGCGCTACGCTCGAACCTTCTCCGCCGAATCTTCGAGATAGTGACTTACTCTAGATAAGACGTCGCTCGCGACCTTGTCGAGTCAGTGTCGCCCCAGCGCTCTATTCTGCTGACACGCCGACTTCGACGCCCGCGACGCTCTGCTGTTTTCTTCTGTTTCCTTCTTTGTTTTTGGCACAAGTTCGCCACATTAAACGTTTATTTATTTCTGTTTATTTCTTGTTTATTGGTCACCACCCGTGACAATATTGGTTTCTTGCAGACTATACTCCGTTTCAAACATCGCGTGCAACGCTGGGAAAGCTACTGAAGTAGTGCGCATGAAAAAACACACAAAATTGTGTTACTCCGCGAGATTTCGTGGACGAGCGGTACAAGGCGCTGCTCTTGCGATTCCGACATCTCGGTGGCGGTGGTTCGAATCCACTTAGGGCGCAAAGTTTTTTTTTTTTTTTTTTTTTTTTTCTTGATTGATTTTTTGTGCAAGATTGTGCGTATTGCGGAAGTGCATATTTCAATTCCTATTTTCTTGTTGATTTTATTTATAAGAAGGTAGACTAGGGGCTGGTGTTCCGCTCGAACTTGCGCCGGCCTCGTCAAAACGGAAGAACGGTCGAGATCCAGGGCGTCTCTATTTAAAGCCGTTTATTTACATGGTAGCGTGAAAATCAGAGAGTACTTTGAGAGTGTGGTGGACGGTCCTTTATATAACGAATATTGTGATTAGGGGACCGCACTGCCATTGTTCAGACGGCTCGGCATTCCCTCACGTGATGTGACTTCATGGAAGTTTCCTTCAGAGTCAGAATACTCGCCGGTGTATGGAAGATGTCATCCAGACGGCAGTATCTCGGTGCTCTGGTGCCGGCGCCCCCATGAACCGGGAGTGATTCACAATAGACGCGTACACAACACACGGCACTCGAGATGAGGATCGAGTGTTGTTTCCTTTTCGAGGAAAGCAGGGGCCTCGGAATACAGACACGGGCATGTGCGTCGTTTACCTAGCCGACCAAGGTTAAGGTGCCTCAGGCAGACGGAGCCGACCATGGTTACGGTCCCGCAGGCAGAAGAACCCAGACGCTTCGGAATGCAATCACGGGCACCGCCTGCTGTAAGGTCCCGCAAGCAGACGGAGCCGTAGGCACGATTCATCACCGACACAGTTCTTTCTTGACGCTTGTTTCACTTTGAAGCCATAAGGCCGATTTCAACACCAGAAACAACAGGTGGCAGTTCACAATACTGTCCGCGTGCTCAGAACTTTCACGTTCCGAGGTCTTCGCTTCGGGGACGCAACCTTGCCAGACACTCCGGTGTCGTTACTGACCGTCTCCAGGACCTCACGGACCGACGTCTCCGGGAAACACGTTCTTGAAGTCGCGTACACGTTGGCGATCACCTGCTTGCACTTTTGCGAGATCTTCACACAACGAATCTTCGAAAATATCCGAGCAGGAAAAGAAAGCTTCCCGCGTAAGACGCCATCTTCACGAAACCGGCGAGGCAGGGGCAGCCGCACAACCCGAAAACCCGAAGCGAGTGCGAGTGCCGCACGAACGAAAACGGAAAATAATTTGGAGTAGTTTACATTATCTTTTCCTTTTTATTGAAAAAGAATTGGTGTTCCCTCAAAATCATAACGCCGCTATTAGTTACTAGCTACAAAGATGTACACTTTTCGACTTTTTTTTTTTTTTCAGGGGCCGCACTATTTTGTGGAGCGAACGTAGTCGCGGTCGGCTGTGCAAACCGGCGCGCTAGCTTTGACTACGTTGCACGCTATGATTGAAACGGAGTATAGGGTGCCAGGGTGTGGAAAGGTTCAGCTCCGTTGTCCAACCTCCCTCTTCCCTACCAGTTTCGACGCGCATTTCCTTAACAAAAAGTACTATAGTACTTTTCGACCTCGAGACTCGAAAGAGTAATCGAAATACACCAATAGTGCAATAATAATATAAGCTCTTTTCTAATCGGAATCTATTTTGGGAGTATGCTCGAAGTATAGTCGCTATTAGTGTATATTAATTGCACTCAAAAGAAGTTTCATTACTTTTAGAGTATTTAAACCACGTTGTTAGTGGTATTTAGGAATGCATACATTGGACGCCTTAAATATACGTCGGAAGTGCCTCAACAAGATATTTCCGGCGTGCGGAGCTTCTACTCATCGTGCACTCGGACTACTACGGATAAACGAAGGCAACCTTGGGCGGAAAAGTGTCGTTCGAGGTTCGACGGAGCAGGGGCTCACCAAACCCCGGCCAGCTAAGACTTTCGAACAGGCCCGCGGCTGGCCGCGCTCCATCCAGTGACGCCCTCCCGCGGCCCGCTTCAAGCAGGCCCTCTGCTACCAAAACCAATTGAAAGGATTCTACAAGAAAAAGAAAAAAAGAACGACGTTGTTTTGTGCACGAACAGTTAGAAGCAATGGTAGAATTCTTTTTCCCCCTTACTTTGCGTTTTTATATTTATATTCCCGCCCTTGAGACTGCAACCAACCCTCAGACGGGCCACTCAGCAAAAATTTTGGAGATCCCTGGACTAACCTGTAGTTGGAGTGTAACTCTGCTCGTCCGATGGCCCGGTCAGTAGTTCGTCCTTCGCTTCACTACTCTCTCCAAAGCTCCGGCGGTCGACTTCCTCCTGTATGTGGCCTTGCAAGTTGTTTATAACGCATGAAATATGACATTGTTCATTCGATACACTTTCACATCCACATTGCGGGCACGGGTGTTCGGCCGATTGCGAGCGCGAAACGGGCGCGGGCCGGAACGGCGCTCGGAGGCGAACGCTGACATCACGGTCCTGGACATCCTGTCTTGCTGTGGTGAAGGGCGGTGGGCGCGTTCGTAAATTGACTTGTGATTTAAACGCACTTTTAATACATTTATTTCATAAAATTCTAAGTAGCTTTAAGGGGAATAAGGTATATTCAGAGTGTGCTGACCTTGCGGTTTGAAGTTTGTAAGAAGCAACACAAAGAGCGCGAAGAATACAGTCAAGTTGCATGTGTAGTGTACTGGGGATCGGCCAATTAAATTTACGAAAAATAGACGGAAAATATTTATATTAAGTTTCCCATCAATATATTTGAAACATGCTGTTTTTCGCTAGGGAATTCACGTTCCCGATTCCGGACCCAACCGTCGTTGAAGGTACGGCAGCCCTCATAACAACGGGAAGACATGCGGAGATAGACTTTTTGCAAAGAGAAATAATGATGTTCTAAAAGCAACGTGAGGCCA
The DNA here is from genome assembly GCF_016920785.2 of Ixodes scapularis. NCBI lineage: Eukaryota > Metazoa > Arthropoda > Arachnida > Ixodida > Ixodidae > Ixodes > Ixodes scapularis. Next base: position 835,469 of record NW_024610169.1, read on the forward strand.
AACAGGATTCCATTAGGGTAAACGTCTTTTGTCAAGCATGTCAATAATAGGTCATCGGCCTCCTGGCGACATTTGAGGTAAAGGAAAACGCGTAAATTGACACAAAGAAGAGAAGACAAACGCCATTCTGCATTCACCGTGAACTTCATTGTCCACAGCAACCACCGTTCGGGTGAAGATATGCATTTAAGTATGTATAGGTGTCTATATTCCGGGATGTTCCTTTGTACTGTCATGCAGGGTCCTTTTCTCTCTCCTCGTCTTTTGGTCAACTGTACTGTTCACCGTGTCATATTCCGGGATAACTTTGCAGAAGGATCTTAGGGTTATCCTTTTAAATGAAGGGCAAATGTACTCCGAAATGCTTGTTTGAGTATCGCTGCTCAGCCCTGGCTCATGGGAGGGATCCGTGTTAGAGCCGTGGTTCCTAAACTTAAGCGATGGGTGGACGCCAAGTTGCAAGGGTGTTACGGGGAACTGACAACTTTCTCCTGCGCCTGCCGGGGCAGCCTTGAAGTGCGTGATTGTTTGGGATGCCTGGTGGTCAACGCAATGTTAGAGATACGTGAAGTCAAAATCGAGACCTGCTTGGTATCTGACGAATGCACCCCGATCGTACAAAGGCGTAATATCGTTGCGAAGTACTTTAGGCCGACTTTTAAGAAAATACTGCATTGCAACTGTTCAATTGTTGATAATGACGTGTGAACTTTGGGCGTAAGTGGTCCGTGCCTTTATTCGTAGGAAATTCCATTGATGGGAATGATAAACGTATATGCAACAGAGAATATTCCTACTATTTTGATTTAACTTGATACTACTTAGATATTTTAAACGTAATTAATGCACGTGTGAAGCTCTTAATCGCCCTACTACATTCTTCATGATCTTTTTACGACTCTACAAAACTGCCCAGTAAAATAGTCGCGTGCCGAAACGTCCGTGCAACGAAAAGTATGTGCACCGAGAACTTTGCGCATTGCAACATCCAGACACTAAAGCATGCCTGCTCCAAAAATCTGCACCAATATGACATACACAAAAGTGCGCTCCACGATTTATTTTTACTTATGAAACTCCTATAGGAAGGTGTGTAGCGATTTCTATTCCTTTGCCTATTTTTGCAAACAAAACGCCTGCGCTGGTCAATTTCACCCCGTTCTAAAAAAACGGTTTACAACACTATACGTCCACGCACCCAAAAGTCGGAGAAGGACGCAATAGCTCCTTGCCTTGCTTCAGCCTTAAAAAAGTCATGTTTCCGCACCATCAAAGGCAGATTTAATGTTCAGATTGAGAGGCTTGCATAGTCTGGTTTTTAATGCAGGTGCTAACTGAGGTGGTAGGAACACTGATAAAAAGAAGTAAAAGGATGTAAGAAACTGCACGTATTGTCAAAAAAAAAGTGGGGGTGGTTTTGTGTATACACAAAATTTCTCACAATCTATATCAGGTACACAAACGGTACGGATTCCAATTAGTGACGTCAGCCCCCCGAAAGAGGGGTCAAACTTGTTCTAAAGTTCGAGCAATCGTAAAAAATATTACAAAACACAGGTGCGGCACAAAAGACGTCTACCCTTATGTGCTCTGTTCAACCAGCGTGATTTATAGCATTCCGCTTTCCTGCGGCAGAGTCTACGTATAGACAAACATGATGGTGTGTTAATGACCGGTTAAGGGAACACAATCTTTCTTTAAATTCCACGGTGGGGGAACACCTACCCCTTCGTTGTCAAGCGTGTAAGTGTACACCATCTTTACAAAAACGTCAATAACTGGCATATTCCATGAAAAACACACTATAGGAAAATGTTTGAAGCTTTTAGTATACTCCGCCTAGGCGAGCGTTGTGTCATCCAACGTTCTGTGGCAGTAAGCGACAAGGAAATCGCATTTCTGCTATCATATAAGTGTGGTTCAGGGGATCGGTGGCCGAGTGAGCTAGCGCACACAAGCTCGGAGCTCGGGGATCGAAACCTCGCGCTGCAGAACCCAGGGATGCTGGGTTCAATCCCCTCCCCTGTCCGTTTCGACCTGGACGAGCATCGTACAGGCGTGCGGTCGTGTATCATACTGCGTGATGCACATTGAAGACGCGAGTCTAAGGTTTGTACTGAACTGGCTAAATTTTTTTATCTCTAGCTGGGAGACTCGTCACCCGTTGAGACAGACCAAGTTCTAGGCTGTATAAAGATACACACAACCCTTTTTTTTTATGAGATTGGTCGATGTTCTGTGCACTCCGCGTGCTCGAGTGCCCCGTGCCACTGTGGCCTCGCTCCAAGCTGATACTGCGGGATGTTCTTCTTTTTTCTACCTTCAACACATCGAGTTGTGAGTATGCGCTTGTCTCTTGTCTCTCCTCTGTTCCTTTCTATTTGTGCGCATAGTGAACGTGTCTTACTAGATAACGATTTTAATAGCAAGATCGGCCACGCATGAATGTGATGTTCGATTTTTGCAGGATGCCTAGAGCCTATAGATTCAATTATAGCCATAAATAAACTACCACAGAAAGTGGTTTTGTGCCATTTAATGGGACTGCAACGGTATAAAATAAGAGAGAAAGAGAGGGAGAGAGACAGATAAAGGTAGAGATTCGAATGAAAGTTGTTTACTAGCATTATTTGAATATGAGCTCCAGGTGCACTTCACTCATGTAAAGTTAATAAAATAGAATTGAGTGGAACATATGGTCATGTGACGCTTGAGGCCAGTTGTTTCTAACGTCAGACTCAGCCGGCCTACAAAGGTGATGTTTTAATGCGTCAAGTTTGTACGCAGCACAGCTTCCATTTGGTAAGCTTGGTTTTCAGTGGTCGCTACCTTTCATTCCCTTTTCTTTGGGGGTCTTTTCATATCTAACTCAACCAGACTTTGCCGCGAGCTCGTTTTCGGCTTGATCGGGGTTTTCTCGCTTAAATACATATAGAAAAGTAAATTCTAAACAGCATAACTGAATGCAATACACTGTTAGTTTATTATCGCTATACTTCCAGTTTACTATAATATATAAATATGTAACACAAGTAAAGACATAGCATTTGAGTAATCCGTATTTTGGCTTAAATACTACTTCTCATTTACGCCTACAAACAATTTGAATTTATGTTGCTTGGATCTGCATGCTAAATAGATAACTGGTATATAGAGGCGACACTACAAAGAAATATAGTCTTTCTGTGTGTTAATCTTAAAAAAAAAAATAAGTTCCGTTATTTAGCGCGCGAGATTGGAGGTATTGGTAACTTGAAGATAACGCGAGGTATTGGTGGTTTTATGTACTGTAGCAATCTTTGCTCACTTAATCGAATAAGCATTTGGTAAAGGCAGGCTTTACTCGCCGTAAGCGATAACTTTTAGATAGAATAAAGGATATTTCTTGTGTTTTTTCGACTTTTCAGAGAAGGGCGTGCCACATAGTAGTAATCAAATAATGAAACGTTGCCGTGTTTTATTCGCTTCTCTTTACCGGTCTCATTTCAAAGATATTAAATTGTCCTCGATTTTATCAATTGATTTTAGCGCGTTTTTAGGGAGTAATTATGCCTACCTCTTAAGTCAGCAGGGCGATTACGTCCGTCGACTTTTTCTACAGGAGAGCTCTGGCGGTGGGCGTTTAAAGACAGAGCATAAGTTTTGTTTTATTGAGATGTAAATTTGGGCAGATGCTTTTATGTAGATGATAAATTTTCCGAATAAATATCTAAAAATGAATTTGCCTGAGTCGAAGCAAATATATGAAAGAGAATGTGGTATGCACTCAACTCAACCTTTGAGGAATCATCAAAGGCAGTGATGGATCGCTCTGGTCTTTATTTTGACAAGTTGGACACCAAGTGCAAGCAATGTTTGTTACTTTGCTCCTTCCCACCCCCTCCCCCCGTTTTCCTGTCACAATAAATGCCACGATGATTCACGGTGGCATTTATGAAATCACGAAATACTATTTAACAAAACTTCTTCTGCGAATAATAAAAAAGGTATTGTCCGTGTTTTTTTGTCCTTTATGCATTTCAGGGTAAATCTCGCGGAGAAAATAACCTTGCGTGACCTTATGTCGCGTGACCTATATAGGAACCGTGCGGATCTAATTCAAGCCCCGACCAGGGCGCCCCTAGCGGCAAACGGGTCCGTTGCATCGGGCATCTTCTGCCAGTCGCTGCGTTGGTTGTGCGTTGTAGTGGGTTAGCGCTGTAATTTCTGAGATGGCTATTCCGCACCAAGAAAGCCGCAACAATTGCTGCATGGTCGGCAAGATCGCGCACGGCACGAAGTACTACATCGTCCCTTCGAAGCCGTACGAGGCGGAGTACTGCGCGACCTGGGTACGACTTGTACCACTTGTACGTCCATACAGGTTAGTGGTGTTTCTTACCTTCCAGTTAGCGCTTTGTTTAAGCTGCTGACGAATGATACAATTAACTTTTTTTTCTCTTCTAGCGACGATGGAACAGCATCGACACCGACGGCAAACTCTAAAGTATGCAGCAAATACTTCACCGGAATCGAGAAGCGGAATGCGGTCGCCCTCCTAAGCCTACCGTTCGATGTTTCCATCAGCCTACAGGAAAATAGTAAAGAGAATCGCGGAATGGCGCGGAAAAAAAATCGCCCAGTTATTGTCAAGCTGATTCAGAAATAAACGTACATAATTACCGCAGTCCACTCAACGCCAACAAATTTTTTTTACGGGCGCGCTTAATTTTGTTTGCAGAGTACGGCGCTCCGTGACAACCACTTGTCCGTCCAAACGGGCCTCCTCACGTCGCACACGCGGCCAGATTCATGAAACAGTTTTCTCTTCGTCATATTGGCACCACGGAAGAAGCTTTCTGGATTCGTAACCGCCTTAAACCCCGTCGTAATCACCCCGGGAACGCTGTCCGCTGTGCTGCTAATCGCCACTGCTTCCCCCCGATGATTCTGCACCGGTTTACCGAAGAAGCTTTCCGGATTCTTAGTCGCCCACGGTCCTCTGTGCTGTTCGTTGCTATTACTTCGCGATGATACTGAGCCGGTGCAAGCCGGTGGCACCGGCTTCCGAAGGAACTTTCCGAACTCGTAACTGCCTTAAATTCCGTCGTAATCACGACGGGGACACTGTCCGCCGTGCTGTTCGTCGCCATTGGTGCCCGATGCTCCTGCGGCGGCTACCGCCAGGTCGCGGCGAACAATAGGCGACCGCCGCGACACGGCTGGCTTGCTCGCTTCCTATAGGAGTTTATAGTCTCCCAATTAGACGCATAGGCAAACCTCCCATCCCGTGACTTATACACCACTTCACTTTCCACGCTAACTATAGGAGAAATCGATGTCATATGAATTCGCGAGACTTTTATACCAACACAGTTTTAACGCCATATGTTTCGGGGGAAACAGAATTTTTGTGTAGGTGGATTTTTCAGGGGTAGCTTCTTCTTTCTTTAAGCCCTGCGTTTCTTGTTTTTTTAGGTGCCCTTGAGCAGTTTTCGATTGTACCCCTACTGAAAAAAAACATTTGGCGCCTATAGGAAAATAAACGGGTCCATACCGGTAACAGTTTAACCATACCGGTCACCAGTTTGTCAAGGGGGTCGCCCGTATGGCTCAAAAGGGTCCCCCGTATGAGCCATAGCGGTCACCTATTTGGACAAACAGGTCACTCCTTTGGCAAACGGGTCGCTCGTCTGGGCAAATGGGCGACTCGTTTGAGCAAAGTTGTCGCACGTTTGCTCAAACCGGTGACCATGTTGCAAACTGTACCGGTTTAATCAAACGGCTCTCCGGAGCCCGTTTGACATTGAACGTACAGATCAGCGGTGTGGGCACGCCTAGCGTTTCAGCCGTGGCAGCCAATGTTTCCGGAAGGCTGGGATTTCATCGATTTCAGATCGTCCGCGTAATGCAAGTAATTATATTTATATTTCAATTGAGCTGATGTTCGATTATACTGCAACTAAAACTAACAGCTTTTTTGTTGTTGTTTCATGTAAACGCGCGACGTTGGTGAGCCGATATTTTTGACAGAACTTTAAAACTTTGTCCATCTTTGTTGCCTCAATTTACTTATTCAGCTCGAATCTCTCTCGCAGAAGACGCGACCGCGTGAAAGAATGTACGTCTAGACTCCGTTTCACTTTAATTCAAGACGCAGCGAAGGTAGCACGCGTACACGCGGCTGCAAGAACGTCGAGCATTGCGAGAGCACGCCCGCCGTTGCAGCAGTCAAACTACGAGCTCGCGCTGAGTACTTTCTTCGCTCGGGCGCAAGCCGAGCTTCTGGCCGCCCCGCCGCCATTTCTAAGGTTCGAGCGTGCCAAAATGCGCGCGCGCGCGCGTTTGTTTTTTGAGGTTACAAAGTAATTCAAAATAAACAAATAAAAATTATTTGGTTGTTTTTTTTATATATTAACTTTTGTCCAGCCTGCTTCGGAGTACGGGTATGATTTCATAGCTTTATGATATGTTTTATTAAGCTCATGGACAACTTTCTGTGACAAAGCTGTCAGAGGTACGAGAGAGCTTGCTTGTATGCTTTTAGAAGGTGTGCCTGCGCACTGTTCCTCTTGCCAAAAATGCTACAAACGGTTTTAATGAGAATAGAGCAAGAAAAATAAATGCACCGAGTAGAACCAGGGTATTCTTTTATTTAATTATTTCAAATACTCACAAAATAAGCACATCGAAGAGGGGAGAGAGTTGTAAAATATTACTGTAAATTGCACATATTAGTAACAGACTTATTAAACAGAACCATATCAGTGATGTTAGCAATTGAGGCGGGAAGGTGCTTCCAGTCTATAGATGTTTGTGGCATAAAAGAATATTGGAAAAAAAGAAGTTTTAAAAGATGGAATACCAACATTTTGGCATGATCAATGCGAGCAGATATGAAGAATGGTGGAGTAATTAGGGTGTATGACAAAGCGTAACATTTTTGATGGAATATTTTATGAAGAAAACACAAACGGGAAATATTTCGGCGATGTATTAGTAACCACAACACCTAAAATTTTTTTATGGTAGTAACGCTGGCCGTGCGACGGTAGTTTTGCAATTGTAAAACGAGCTGAGCGGTTTTGAATGGATTCACTAAGAGCAATTAGTGACGAGTGAGCGGGGTCCCACACAGCAGCAGCATATTCTAATTTTGGACGGATTATGGTCCTGCCCTCCGTTCTTCCACGTCATTGCTGCGTTGGCACAAGTTTTATGTGAAGTGTCAACAATCGCTGCTGCGTTGGACTCTTCCTCGATTGTTCTCAATTTAGCTGCGAGAGATTTTCCGGTATACAGCATAAAAGAAAAAAATTGAAAACAAAGAAAAGTGTTTTCAGTGACTGTCATGTTTCTTTACACGTAAAATGTATCATTTTTTCCTAAAATAACAATGGTTGTTTTTGCTTGGATGAAAAGTGTAGGTGCACAAGTTTCCATATTACGTAGATAGGCTAGGCTCAGTTCAAGCAACTAACAGGGATTGTGCAGGCGAGGTGGACTTTATTAAAGACTGTGGAGCAGAATTTTGAGAAACATTCAATTCGAACAAAATAGCAACAGTACGATCTCCTAGTTTAGTATTTTTCTTTACGTTTACAGTTTCTGATCATTTCCACACCACAATCTCAGTTGTTGCATAATAAATAGAGTTTAACTTTCCCTGATTATTTTGTTAAAATGCACATTTCGAAATGCAGCCGCACAGCAGTTTCAAGCTATATTTCATCACCTGGGGCAGCTGAATGCAACGCACGCACACAAGCGCGTATGCACACACACACACGCATGCACGTGGAGACACAGGCACCCACAACTCACGCACACATGCACACTCGTAGAACGTGCACGATCGCGCGGACTCGATCAGTGACATATATCTGCACAGACGACGCACCTACCCACCCGTGCACGTGCCCACACACGTTCACAGACGTTGGCAGAAGAAAATCACTACCGCATTGCACGTCGCAAGCATTCTGCAATATATAAGTGGGAGACGGCGTACGTCTTCACTGTGTGACTTTTATGGTGTGGTAACCCAGCTGTTATTCCACTTTATCGTCAAGGAATAAAGCCAGCATTAAAATTTTTTTCGCAAGTGCATTTTTTTGCATAAATGTCTCACAAAAAATAGATCTGTTTTCTTTAAAAAAACAACAACAAAAAACAATGACTTTTTCCAGCCTCAGCATGTCTGTAAGTACTGGGCCCACGACGGCCAGTACCATGAACTGGACGGCGGAGTCCGGCCAGTGGCGGCAGTGAGATCGTGTTCAGCAAAGAAGAGCTACTGAAAGCTCAGCAGAATGATACGTTTTTGTCGAAAGGTGGTCGACTGGCTCTCGAGAGAGTCGGACTCCGTGGAGTTGGGCGGCACCGCGTCCGCCGGGAGTACGACAGCTGGTGTTGCAGCGAACGCCGAGTGTCGGGATGCATCTGAAACTGACACTGACACGCCGGATCAATTTCTGCTGAACGCCCACGAGCTCCTGCTGAACTACATCTCATCCGAGAAGGACACAGACGAGGTGTTCAAGGCAGTAGTGCCTAAAAGTCCGAGGTGCGCGGTAGTGCGTTACTGTCACGACTCGCACTTGGCCGTACGCGCGACCGGCTCTAAGACTTGCACAAAGTTATACCGTGTCGCAACCAGGCCGGGCATGAAAAAGGCACGTATTCCGCTGCGACTGCACATGCCACACTTGCCAAAGCTTCAAATCTAGAGATGGCAAACCACCGGGCCTCTGCAGTCCATCCAGAGCCAGGAACCGTGGTCTTTGGCCGCTTGCGACGTCGTGGGCCCTTTACCCAGGAGCCTCACAGGACACTAATATTTGTTGGTTGTCACGAAGCACTTCAGCAAATGGGTAGAACTTCTCCCACTACCAAAGCTGACATCCGGAGCGATCATGGAGAAGCTCATGGAGTTATTCACCTGATTCGGGTTCGCCGAAGCTCTTTTAACAGATCGAGCGAGGTACTTCGCCGGGAAGGTATTTGGAGGCGCTTCCAAAGGCCTTGTCACCAAGCACGAAACGACCACAACCTACCACCCGCAGGCGAACATAACAGATCGGTGTAACGGAAACATCAAACCCATGCTGGCAGCATTGGCCGAAAAGCACCGCGACTGGGACGCCTATATCCCTGAGATCGGGTTCGCACTCTGTTCCACGGTTAATCGATCGACAGGCTTCACACCCGCCTTCCTCACATTCGGTACGGAGTTGCCGTATCTTATGTATCGTGTCCTAAGGGCAAACGCCGGGGTGAACGACGCGCAGTCTACGCAAACTGAACTTGCGCACTCGCTACAAACTCGGATGACGGAAGCATTCTCGGAGCCATGTCGCAATCTCTGGGTAGCGCGAGCTAAAGAAAAAGCTCAGTTCGACCGCTCTCGCCGAGAACTCCCCTACGAAGTTGGCGATTTCGGGCTTAGACGAAACCACGTTTTGAGCGACGGCAGAAGAAGCTTTTCTGCTTCGCCGGCACCCAAGCGGTTGGGCCCACACCGAGTGCACGAAATACTTTCGCCACTCGTGTGCAAGCTCACTGAGAAAGACTCGAGAGAAGTCGGCGGGCCGGTGCATGCCTACGATATAATGCCCTACCATAGAAGACGAAAAAATGAAAGCCGTTTACAACCTCCTGTAACGCCGAATTAGAGCGCAGCTCTTGAGGAGGACGATGGAAGGGTACCGAGGGGAGGGTATACACCTCCTCCCTCCTCCTCACCTCGTCATCCTGCCTGCCGCTCCGTCACAAGGGCCACGTGGCCCCCGTGAGGTCACGTGACCCCCTGGGGTCCCGTGAGCTCACGGTTACGCTGACGGTGGCGGCGACGCCGCCAAGCCGGAAACGAGCGCTTAAGAGCTGCGCTCTAAAAGCGGGGAACGAACAAGCACAGGCCCCGCGGCAGCATGCGCGAAAAACGCGAGACGACGCCGACAAGGAGCTAGAGGCACCTTGCTACAAACTGCGAACTCGAAAAGCCTAATATCCGCAGTATTCCCAAAGGTAGACCGGCCATGTAAAGGTAAAATATCATATTAAGATATCCACAAAGAGTGCACAGACTGCATTCGAGAACGCGTCAGCCACCATTGCTGTTGGCAGGTGGTGGCCTAAATAGAAGGTCACCTGAACGTTCGCTCCCGGATCATCCCGTAGGGGAAATTCTCCTCCATACTGCGGGTTCTGAGGGAAAGGGTAGGCAAGCAACCATTGGTCAGTTTGGTCGCCCGAGACTCCCCGGTGTCCCGCCAGGGGCATCTTTCTAGTTTTTTTCGAACGCAACCACAGGCCGAGGGGTCATTTTCCAGTTGTCTGCCGATCAGCCCTGCCATTCAGACAAGAATTTCGCAATTACCGAGTCACTGGTCCCGCGATGTGGGCCGCGGAGGAGCGCGCCGGGAGCCTTTGCCATATTTGGGAGCCGGGGCCGGTCGTCGCCCTTTGGAGGTCGTGGAGGTCCGCTCTGTGGCCACTTGGACTTCCCAGGAAGGGACGGCGAGGCCCCTGGCCTTCGTGTCCGCTGACTTGTGGTGGGAGCAGCCCCCGTGATCTGTCCAGGACGGCCGAGACGGCGCACAGCTCCTACATACGGATAGACAGCTTCTTCTTTAGCGACTTCGGTTAGCGCCCAACTCCAACGTGTAGACGTCACCGAAGACGCGCTATTTGTCAACCCGGCCATGTAAAAATCAATACCAGACGCGGCTTTTTTTTTTTTTTTTGAGGGTCAGTAGGTCAGTTTTTGTGTTTAGTCCGACTTTAGCCTTATGGGGTGCGGAGTGTGGGAACCACGTGTTCCCTGTCTCCCTATCTAGGCCTAGCACACGCAGGCCGTGGGGACCGCTATGGCAGCGGACTCCCGGATACGGGGAAAAGCTTCCCTGATATAGGGCAAGGCCGCATTACTCCGAGAGGGCGGTGTCTACCTCCCTTTTTTGGGTGAATATGCCTCTGGCGCACCCCTGAGAATAATTGTGCGGGATAGGCCGAGCCACACACCCCGGGCGCGTCCATTTCCCGTGGGCTAGATAAGCCGGCCACGAACGGCGGCCGGGACCTTCTTGTTTGGGGGAGGCTTTCTTCTCGAGGCTTTCTTTTCGAGCCTTTTTCGTTTTACACTTCCACCTCGTCCCACGAATCTGCCTAATACGGCAGCGGGGGATCCCTCCAGGTGAATCTGTTTAATACGACAGCGCCAACACTTTTACTTTTCTTAATCTATTAGTTTTTCCCGACGGGCACAGCGTGCTGGCACAGGAGCTAATAAAACCCGCTTCTTCAGAATTCTTGTGTTTTGGAGTGATTCCTCTCCTCGGAGCCCACGGCAGTCCCCGGACGGGCCCGGCCGTAGCAGTCCTTTACATTGAGCTACGGAGTGGAATCAACCTCGTGGGGCAGTAAGGTAAGTGGAATCCCCCAATGAATACCAACATAATAATGCACCTGGAATACCATAGAGCCTTGTTAACACTTCAGGTTTGTAAATAACCAGGCAACATGTTAATGCACAACATTCAAGCATCAAAAACTCTATATTCATTGAGTTCTTATTCATCACAGTGTGTAGCCATTTATGGCGCGTTCAGGGCCCGTTTGCTCGAAGCACTAGCCGCGGCTAAAGTTAGCCGCAGTACCTAAGAGAGGGATTTTGAGATCACGTGACTGGGCTCGGTAGGAATGCGGGGAAACATGGCGGTGAGTGAGCGCCGCTCGCTTTGGAACTAATATGTCGTTGTGGTTGCAATATCGGGCGCGTTAGTCAGCAACGAATGGTGCAGGAGGCTTTCGCTTTGCCTTGCCTCACTTAAACCGCAAAGAATGGGCAATGACATCGCCGCATTTTTTAGATAGTGTTTCTATTCTGGGCACTCCTAAGCCCAAATGAACTCAATAATTGTCGGCATAGCAACGTCTTTAGAAAGCGGATTGTTGATAGCACACAAAAGCAGACAGCGCCCCAACAGACCTTTTTTTCTAAATTATCCAAGCACCGAGGTGCATGCTACGACTGTAGTTGCAGGCGTCGCACGTGCTGGCGTCTGCAGTAGTAACCGTTCTAAAGCAAAAAGTATAAAACAAAATTTTGTTTGCACGCGCGTTCGTTAAAGCCTTATTATGATTTTTTACTTCAAATCTTTTATAAGAGGAAGGCCAGCGCGCGTGAACCGTAGAATTACACTTCCAGCGTTCTCCTCGCGATGCTTGGATAATTTAGAAAAAAGTCTGTCGGGACCACCGTGGTCGGGACGCTGTCTGCTTTTGTGTGCTATGAACAATCCGCTTTCCAAAGACGTTGCCATGCCGACAATTATCACGTTCATTTAGGCTTAGGAATGCCCAGAATCAAAACACTATCTAAAAAATGCGGCGATGTCATTGCCCATGCTTTCCGGTTTAAGTGAGGTAAGGCAAAGCGAAAGCCTCCTGCATTATTCGTTGCTGACTAACGCGCCCTATATTGCAACCACAACGACATATTTGTTCCAAAGCGAGCGGCGCTCACTCATTGGGGCACCGCCCATGTTTCCCCGCATCCCTACCGAGCCCAGTCACGTGATTTAAAAATCCCTCTCCTAGGTACTGCGGCTAACTTTAGCCGCGGTTAGCGCTTCGAGCAAACGGGCCCAGGTTCACCTTACATAGGGATCCAAACATTGATTTCACTTCCACAAAAACTAACGACCAAGACGTCTTTCCCTGCGTTCGAGGAAGTAATAGGTTTACACATAGAACCTGTTTGATTTATCAAGATGTTTTGTGTCGATTAAACTAATGTATATTAAAGCGCAACTTCATAGGGGCACGCAACCTCAGAAGCCGCGTAAGCACAACATCTGTAGGTCTGTCAGTCCGTAGCAACTAAGCAAATCGTCAACCGGTGCCCGGGATCGGTCCCCGGACAGCGGTGAGGAAGTTGAGTGCCTTGCTGAATGAACTACCCACCCAGCACGCAGGAACGGGACGAGCAGAGGCAGGTGGAGTGAGAAAGCGCGCGGAGCAGAGAGGGGTGAGAATGGCAAGATAGATAGGAGCCGAAACAGCTGGTGTAAAAACAGTGCGAGGACCGAGGAAGACTGGAAATGTCAGGAAATGCGCGTCCCCACTCTCGATGAAGATTTAGCGCAAAGGCTTTTAATCTGGGCGGTGCTCAGGGGAAGCGCGGACAGCGTCCTAAAGAGACGATTGCGTGACGGAATCTGTTTCCATACAAAGCCCTGGCTTAGGCACCATCTCAACTTGAGCACCACCCACTCCAGGCAAAGAAAAATCCTGCCCTATACTTCGTTTCAGATTCGGTCCGAGCGCGGCCGATGTAATGAGCCGAAAGGCCAATCAAACAGCGAAAGAGGCACAACGTCATGGCGTGCTCTCTGCAGTTGATAGGACCAGCCGGTATTTGCCGTCTTTCTGTGCGCGCTCCTCCGCCGGCTAGTCCTATCAAGAGCTGAGAGCACCCCATGACGCTGCGGTTTTTGCGCTCGTCGATTGGTCCTTCAGCTCACAACGTCGTCCGCGCTCGGACCGAAGCTGAAACGAAGTATAGTCACCCAGAGCCCACCCAGGGAGGCATCCTGTGGGGTGTTTGAGGTTTTTCAGCCACATTAAGGCTTGATGGTAAGTCTGGATGGTACAAGTCGCCCCATCAAGGTACATGCCGAACTTTCTCAAACCGAATATTATAGCTAGACGTCCCTTTTTTGTTACCGTATCGTTACATTCGGCGGCGGTAAGAGTATGACTCGCGAATGCAACGGACCGGAACGCTGCGTTATGTTCCTGGAGTAATATTACTCCTATAGCGTACACTCTAAAAAAAAAAGGTGTCAAAGGAAAGTAAGTGCCCTAACTTACTCTACTTTAATTTTCTCTTCGTCAAAGTTACTCTTCCGCGACCGCTTCTTTCGATGATACTCTCCCTTAACTCTCACTCGAACTCGAGGGTAACTGTAGCGAGAGTTAGTTTCTCCTCACGATATCACGGGCTGTCAACAGATGGCGCCGCTATGGGGTCGGCGCTAATGCCCCTTGATAAAAGCGTTTTTTACAAGTACCGCCAACCATTGTTGTGGAAGCGCTCGAGTCAGGTGCCATGAGCGGGTGCTCCGCCGCCATTCGCTTCCAAGGCCCGCTCATTTCAGTGCTGCGTCGCCATTTGCTTCCAAGGGCCGCTCGAGACACGGATCTCCCGCACTCGCGCATTTGAAGCTACTTGCAAGACGAACGCATACACATCGAGGGGCTTTTTTCGGCGCTAAAGCCCCTTGATATGTTTTCGTTTGCCTTTGCAAGTAGCGCCAAATGCGCGAGCACACGTGGCCCAGGTCTCGAGCGGCCCTTGGAAGCAAATGGCGGCGGAGCACTGAAATGAGCGGCCCTTGGAAGCGAATGGCGGCGGAGCACCCGCTCGTGGCACGTGTCTTGCGCATTTCCACAACAATGGTTGGAGGTACTTGTAAACACACTTTATCAAGGGGCTTTAGTCGGCGCATGTTCGACGCTGATCGGCGAAGATTTCTTTTTTTTTCTTTTTCCGGGGAAGGTGTTTTTTTTCCCTACCGGCTTCTTCTTTTTGTTGAGGAGAAGATGGGCAAGGAAGTTTTAAAATGAGAGTTGGTACAGCCTACCTTTATTGAATTTTGTCAACGCGCAATTAAAATGTTTTTCTGCAACTTTAGAAGAAAAAAAAAGGGTGCAGATTTTACATGTGAGTTTTTGCTGCTCCTTTGTGCATATGCGTCGCGAGCGATATGAGCTCATAGCAGACATGTGCAAGTTACTCAAAAAAGTAATTAAGTTAAGTTACTGAGTATTGACGTCAAAAGTCATTTGAGTAGAGTAGAAATTACTCAAATAGAAAGCAATTGAGAAAATTACTAATTACCGCAAAAAGTAGCGAATTACTTTGAAGTTACTTTTGAAGTTACTTTTATATGTTTTTATGGTAAAAAAGAAAGTACATAGGTTCTTATGAGTTAGCGAAATTGTGCTAGCCAAATATGAATCGGCTTGTTTCTTTCACAGAAATGCTTTAAGTAGCTGGTTCTGCTTCTGCGTGCCAAATTGTTTTGTACTTCCTTGTTTGTTTGGTCAATGATATACTGCAAATGTGTAATTTCTACTTTTAGGTTTAGCACTGTTTGAGCTTGATTATTTTGTCTGTGTTTGCTTGTTTACGGTGTTGCGTAAAGTACACCTAGAAAGTACTTGAAGTAAAGTTCAAAGTAAATGAGAGGGTATGTACTTCAAGTAAAGTAGTAAGTACATCGGGTGAAATGTACTTAGTAGTAAGTACACCGGGTGCAATGTACTTGAAGTGACGTATATAATGTAATAGAAAAACTGGGTGGTTTATCTTGGGAACAGTTATTAGAACGTACATTTGGTACAAACTCGGAAACTTGGGTGCGAGCCGTATGCCCATCCGACCGCCTCGATGGTCTCAATAAACGCAAAATGGCGGATACTAAAAAAAACAAAAAAATGCGTGATGTCCATTACGCTAAAGCTGACGCTAACAATAAATACAATATATTTCACGGTAAAGTACACGCACTTTTAATGCAATCTTTCATGATGCCCTTTCATTCCCTATACAGTGCATTTTATAAATGGTATGATTGCTCCAGGGGTAATCGGAGGTGCATCATTTTTTATGGAAATGGCGGCAAATGTTGTATAAGGTGAAGTCGCCGCAGAGTAGATGTTTTACTCTCGCTGACGAGCTATTTGACACAATCAACTTTTAATGTACTTATTTCCATCGTTCTTACAGCCGCCATTACTTCACTCAGAGAAATGACCAGATGACGTCTTGAAAGAGCGCGTTTTCACAGGACGATACCGTCATTT
Source organism: Ixodes scapularis (assembly GCF_016920785.2). Classification (NCBI taxonomy): domain Eukaryota; kingdom Metazoa; phylum Arthropoda; class Arachnida; order Ixodida; family Ixodidae; genus Ixodes; species Ixodes scapularis. Next base: position 851,321 of record NW_024610169.1, read on the forward strand.
TTTGTATTTTTTTTTCAAACTCTGGGATTGTGCATTGAAGTCGGGAGTTTCACTTTCCTCTAAAATACATACACATGTTCAGAGAATCTAATTCAAGTAAAGTGCAATTTGTCTAAGCAGTAGAACTTTAAGTACCATGTACATAGAGTACACCCCAACACTCCTTGTCCATTATTTTTTATATAAAAACGTTGGGGGAATTACTACACGTTTCTCGAACGATTTTTGAATCTTGGAAGACCTGCATATTCTGAGTTTTTGGAGGAAAGGCAACGCGAAAAGGTAATCTTTGTGTTGCCCTTTAGCACGCGATTCTTCGAGTTCAGCACAAACTGCGGGAGCGCCAGATGAGTTTCAAAGCAGGTGCTTCATTTTGTTGCCTCATTAGTGTGAGGATGCAGTGTGTGCACCTCTTGCAACGGGCGAGAGTTTCTACGTTGGGGAGAAGCGGAGACCAGCCCATTCTTCAAATGGGTCAAGTCTTCTTGAGCTTCGGGACACAAACTAACGCCAGTCCTCGGCGCTAATCCCGCAGTTACTCGGCCTCTCTTGCGTCGTGTCTATTCGCTCCCGCGCCTCGTAGCAGTGTTGTTGCAGAGGGGAGGGAAAAGGGGAGGAGGGGGGAGGGGGGCATGTGAAAAATTTTGGGGGGTTTCGGACTGTCCTAACTATTATCTCTTCCCCCCCTTTCCTTCGCCACAGGCGAAGGAAAGGCTCTTTGCAAATCTTATTTCCCTTGCGCAGAAATGTTTGTTGATAAGCAAAACAACAATTAAAATTCGAAAGTAATTTGTAACTTGAGTAGAAGTTACTCAAAAGAAGTAGTTAAAGTAAACTACTAATTACCGAAATAAAAATATAATTGAAAGTTACTAAACTCCTCAGAAATGTAGTTAAACTACAGTAACTTGAGTTGAGTAGTTGAACTACGTACAAGTCTGGCTCATAGGTACCGAAAATGGGGCCGCCGATGTCCGCGTCTATGCATTGCCCTCCGGTCGCGGCCAAACGCATGGAACTTTTCGCTTTACATTATTATGTTGACTTCATGATCTTTACAGAAAAGCTTCGTACCCTAACTACGGGTTTATGGACTGCATTTCGTGTCAGGTGAAGAACATTTTTTGCCTCCAACATGGCGCCAAGGCACTAATAGTAGACGACAATATCGGTTTTGACCTACAGTTTAGCCGGAAGTGACGTCAGCTGCAACAAACCTATACTTAAAAGAGCAAGAAAAAGCAAACAACCGAGCTGAAAGAAGTAGTAGTGCAAACTAGAAGCGCTACTGGCAACTGAATTTTATTTGGAAAATACGAATATATTTGCACACCAGTGGGGTAGCCAGGGGACGGGGGGTGAGGGGGGGGGTGTTCAAGGGTCGGAACAGCCCCGAAATTTCATTGTTGTCCTCTTTACCCCTTCCCTCTTTCCAATGTCAGTATGCTTTTTTTCTGTGGGTTTCGTTTCGACAATCCACTACGGCGAGGGGCTGTGCCCACAACATACCGAAGCAAAACGAAGAAGACGACGCTGTCCGTGGAATGTTTGAAAAACACATCTCCGGCTCCGGCTCTTCGAACAGCTCTCTCCAAACTCGGAGTAACCGAAACCTTTCTTAAGGCTCGCAGGTGCGAATGGCGCAGCTCCCGACGTCACAAAAGCCGCGAAATCCTGACCCCGAAGGGTACTGGCCTCGCCTCGGGAATTGCAGGTGGCTTAACCCTACCCTACCCTTTGAATGTCAAGGACTCGACGACAATTTTAGGGCAGGAGAACAAAATTCCAAAATAGCAATACTCTGACTTTACGAACCCTACAATGAGAAGAAAACCGGACGACGAAATAACAAACAGCTTAGCGCTTTTTTTTATCCCGTCTTTTTTTTTTTTTTTAGGATTTACTCGCCTGTACTTATTTAGCTTCAATAATACACAAACAAAAATGCAAAAAAACACACACACAAGAACATCCCCATCATTGAAAAAAAGAAGAAGCAAGAAAGAAAAGCGACAGCATATATGATGACATGCACTGTTGAAGCAGCTTTGGAAAGCTGAAGAGGTGCACGTTCCAAACGCCAAAAGCATCACTTTTTTCTCCGAGGACCAAACCTCGTAAGAACTACTTCGCACCGCGTGTGAACAATGCGCAAAACTTTCTTTTTTCTTGAGGTGAAAACGGGTATTAGCCCCGAGAAGTTCGCGTGGCGCCCTCTTATGGTAAACCGGGGTGACGTCACGGCGAGGAGAACATTTCTCCCCGACTCGCGCCGCTCGCCCTGTGGAGGCGTGACGACGCAAGCTGTCGGCGCACTCGTTTCTGTTTAATTTTTTTTTTGCGTGTTTTTCGTAGGAAGTGTAAATTTTTATATGTGCTTTTATTGAGGTATGGCCTGTAGCTACCATAGGGCTATTATAATAAACGCTAGAGGATCAGCTGGCGCTAGTGTCTATGGGACTTCCGGTTGCAAATTGAAGCAGACAGCATGCAGTATACTTTTCCAGTCTTCCTCTGTATTCCAATGGGAAAACGCGCGTGAATTTTGTCTCGTCGTCGGAAAATAACATAAATAACGCTTGTTATTTCGGTTGTACCGGATAGTATGCACCTTTATTACTATTGTGAAAGTGTAATTGCTTTAGTTACAGCATCTTTATTTTACCACTGAACGATGTTAAACTTCGCTATATTCCACGCCCAAACCTCTGTTCCATCACAGGTATGTAGAAACGACCGACGACTCTAGGCAAAATAACGATCGAAAGGAATGTAGAGTGTGTTAAAAGTCCGCCAGCATTCCGTTGGTGCTTATATATTGCTAATATGCCTTTCCTCTCACTATAAGAAAATGACCCCGTCGTGCATCTTTACGAGTGGCTGAAAAAACGTTCGAAACGTAAAGAATAAAGTACGTGGGCTACGAAAGGTGTGTTTTCTTATTATTTCCTATGTCGGGCAGTTTTTATCGCGCACATGTTCTCTGACTTCCCTTATTTTCAAAGATTTGGAGCGCGCTGGTGATGATTTGAGCACAGAAGAAGCATCTTCGCACATATTCATGAGCAGGAAGAATAAAGCAGTCCAGCGGGGTGCTAACGACACGTCTAACGTCGATTCTTCTGCATTTTCTAGCACCCAGGATGAACGCTGCATGAATACAACGGGACGACGCAGGCATTGCGTGGCATCGAAGGCTTTGAGGCTACAAGCATTCCGTGGCATCGAGAGCTTTATAAGTTGCTCATCATCGGTGACGAAAACGACCGAGGCAAGGCGACACCCGCTTTTTGCGCTCCTCATCGATATAAGTTATCGACCTTCAAGGGGCTACGGAAGTCTGTTCATCGCACGGTGAATCTATTATCGCTCTATCGGACAATCCGCCGTCGATAAGCTGCCAGGTGGCTGATTGGAGCATGTGACGGTTCTCTTGTTGCTGTGTTTTTCGGACTGGTCTTCAAAAGCCAGCGGCAGACGACGGTGTGGCGCAGTCCAGCGGGGTGCTAACGACACGTCTAACGGCGATTCTTCTGCATTTTCTAGGTAAGAATTTGCTTGATTTTTTTCGTTTTCATTTGTTTCACGCCTCGCTGGACTGCCTCATTACCCGAAATGTCGACTGTTTATTGCGTTACCTGTTTGAAGTCGATTCCAGACGATAGCCAGAGTTTGAAGTGTGCTGAATGCGGAAAGAGTTACCATGTCGGGAAATGCGCGGGGGTTACAAAGACTGTACTTAAAACATGGTCTAGCGAAGAACGAAACATTTGGCTATGCGTAACTTGCAATTCCCGCAAATGTCAGCAGGCAACACTTTCGGCTACGTACTCTCAGGATATTGGTCAACATAGCACAAGCGAAAGCTCGGAAGAACCAAATGTAGCACTTTTGATGAAGCATATTCTGGACATGAGTACTAAGCTGACACAAGTGCTAGATCGAATGAATAATTTCGAGAAGTCAATGGAGGAACAGGCAGGAAAACATGACGCAATAATGGTGAAGTTAACTAACCAAGAAAAAACAGTGCAAGGAATAGAACATTCTTTAGAAATAATGGGAAAGGACTATCATGACCTTCTGGAGAAGGTTACCTTGCAGGAAAGAAAGTTAAAAGAGCTAAAAAAAAAATCCGCAGAACTTGAAAGAGAAGTAACAAAAAAAGACACGGAGATCGAAGAGCTCAAGACCGCCATAGATGCTGTTGAACAATACTCCAGAAGGAATAATGTGGAAATTCATGGTATCACCAAAAAAGACAACGAAAATCTTGTGGAAGTTATCCAGCACTTATCTGGTAAACTGCAGCTGCCGTGTCCGGCACCTGAAAGCATAGAAGCGGTCCACAGGTTGGGCCAAGAAGAGGGTAAAATAGCACCCATCATTGTTCGTTTCAAAGACAAGGCGGTTAGGGACCTCTGGCTCTCTAAAAGAAGAGTGCTTAAAAATGAAGAGGTGTTGATTAATGAAAATCTAACGAAGTATCTAAGACAACTTTTGTGGAAAACTAGGCAGTATGCAAAAGAGAAGGAGTACAAGTTTGTATGGGTTAGTAATGGAAAAATTTTTGTCCTGGAAAAAAAAGGCTCGGCTGTGATTCGTGTAGAAAATGAACATGACTTGTCTAAATTACGTTAAAATGGCGAATTCATATTCATCATTTTATGACTGGGACCTTAGTACCCAGAGCAGGTTGGCAGATATAGACGGTGGAAGGATGGAACTTAACCTGTTGCACATAAATGTTAGAAGCATACAAAAGCACTGGGACCAATTAAATGTATATTTGCAAAACAGACTAGCAGGCTTGGATATATTAATTTTAACAGAAGTAAATATTGACTCAACAATGGTAAGTTCTTTCAATTTGACCGGGTTTCAATTGTTTTCGGAGTGCAAGGAAGGAAGGAGAGGTGGTGGTATATTAGTCTTTATAAAAGGTTCCTGGATGTCCGATCACCTGGCAGTTTCTTGTAACCACGCGGAGGTTTTGGTACTTCGTGTGTCAAATCGGGAGTTATCTTTTGTAATCTGTGCAGTATATAGACCGTCCAGTGCACACATACCTTTCTTTCTCGATGAATTAACTCAAATCTTTAAACAATTCAATAACAACAAATACTTGGTTGTTGCTGGCGATCTGAACATAGATGTAATGAATACTGCTAAGTACGGTGTATCTGATTACCTGAATTTACTAGCAGATTTTGGATTAGAAAATATAATTACAGATTATACTAGGGAAGAATACTTGGGATCCCGCATAACAAAGTCGTGTATTGACCATATTATTGTTAGAGGGGTTGATCTTAAAATGCTTTCTGGTGTAATTAGACAAAAAGTTGCTGATCATTATTTTATAGCTCTGGCGATAATAGGGGTAAGTACTGAGGAAACCGATCGTGTAGTATACAGGCGCATTCTTGATAATAATAAGATTGACAAAATGATACGAGAATATAACTGGGCCTCCCTCCTTGATTTTGATCACATTACTGCTTACCAGATGCTTGCGAATAATTTGAGGTCGATATATGAAAAGTGTTGGAAAACTGTAAAAATAAGACAAAGAAATCCACAAAATGCCTGGATAAACGATGAAATATTGACACTATGCCGTGAAAAAGATAGGCTGTGGAACATTTGTAAAGCAAGACCACATGATCCTATAATTAAAGGAGAGTTTAAAAAACTACGTAATAAGGTAACTGCCAAAATAAGACTGGCAAAAAAATATCATTATACATCTAAATTTCAACAATGCGAGGGAAATCCGAAGAAAACTTGGGATTGGATAAAGGAAATTACGGGAAGTAAAGGGAAACAAAATATAGATGAAACAATTAAAAAAGCTTTTGGCAGTAACAATATCAGTTCTTTATGTAACCAATTTAACGATTCTTTTGTTAAAAGGATTGTGGATCTGCGAAAATTACTACAAAATCAAGAAGAAGAATCAAATAGCTACGAGAATAGTGAGCACTCAGCTTATTTGCCTCAGATGACAGAGGTAGACTTTAGATGCATAATAAACAACATGAAAGCGTCCAAACCTACGGGGAATGACTCCATTCGATTAAAGGACATTCACAATAATTTTGAGGTATTAAAAGACGTTATAATAAAAATAGTAAACGAGTCACTCTCGTCAGGGAAAGTTCCTATTGAATTAAAAACAGCTGTTGTTAGACCATTATATAAAAATGGCAGTAAAAACGAAATTATGAATTATAGACCCATTTCAATATTGCCAATCATAGCGCAAATTATGGAAAAATTTGTCTTTAACACAATGACATCGTATTGCGAGAAGTTCTGTTTAATAAACGAGTCTCAGCATGGATTCCGTAAAAATAGAAGCCCTGAACTTTTGCTGCAAGATCTTTTAGATTATGTAAACTACAGTCTTGATAGGAATCAATTTGTTTTAGCCCTATTTTTAGATTTAACTAAAGCTTTCGAAACTATTGATCATGAGCGACTATTAATAAAACTAAGGGATATGGGTTTTAGAGGTCCTTTTAACGCGTTCTTGAGAGACTATATTACAGACAGATATCAGTTGGTCAAAATTGACAAGTTTAAAAGTAGATTAACATCACTTAACTCGGGAGTATCTCAGGGGTCGGTACTGGGACCCCTTTTATTTAATATTTATGTAAACCAAATTGGAACTCTACCGTGTACATCCCGTCTGTATCAGTATGCAGACGATACTGCCTTGATATTAGGGCACAGTGATGAACAAAGTGCATTGTCCATTTTTCAGAAAGATATTGAAATAATAATGGGCTGGTTTTCTGTTAATCATCTTTTTGTTAATCCCAGTAAGACAAAACTAATATGTTTTCGTAGTCCGTATAAACATTTACATCTTAGCACTCCGTTATTTCTTCATTCACAGAACTGCACACGGTGCAGTTGTGTAGCCTTAGATTATGTTACAACAACTAAATATTTAGGATTACATCTCGACCAACATCTCCTATGGAATGAGCATCTAGAATATCTCATCAAAAGAATGCGTGTTGTCTCGGTTTATTTGTATAAGATGCGTAGTGTAGCGACATTGTCATTACGAAGGAGGGTGTATGGTGCACTGGGTGCGTCTATTCTCCGATATGGGATCTCTTTATATGGAGTGTGTTCTAATTATAAAAAAGAAAAACTTGACAAAATACTACATAAAATTGCAATTAATATTACCTATGGGACACCCTACTCTGAGTTGGAAATTAATAGGAAAATGAATGTCTTAAATTTGTTATCCATAGAGAAACTGCATTGTTATATTATTTTAGTAAAGCACTATTATAAAAGCAACTTTAAAATCGTATTAGAAAAAGAACGAACACTTAGGCGCAAAGAACGTTTTGTTATTCCTAAGATTTATACAAACTATGGAAAAAAAACACGGGCATATTACGTCCCATTTTATTTTAATAGGCTTCCAGACACCTATTATAGCATGGAGTCGCTGAAACAAGTCAAATATGATTTAAAAGAGTGGTGTTTGAATTTTGAAATGTAATTTGGCTTTATTGCTTTAGCAGTCGACTGAGTTTTGTCTCTTTTATTCTTGTCTGTTTTTTATTCATTTATTTATGTATTTATTTTATGTGTGCCAGTAATGCACACAATAGGAGAATTTCAGTGTAGCAGCCCGCTGGACGCCAGGTCCCGCATACAAGCACACCAGTGCTTTTGCGGGCCTGCATATGTATTATGTTTATGATGTGAATAAAATTTCTTCTTCTTCTTCTTCTTCTTATTATTATTATTATTATTTATTGCAAATCGGACTATACTACGTGACTTTCAATTTATTTTGATCGTCTGCAAGCACAAGGAGTTTCTTATCCACTGTCACTGCGTATTTCTTGTCGTCTCTCTTGGTTTTCCACATGTCCTTCGTTCGTTTGGCACGTATATCCCCCATGCTGGAAAGCGCCAACGCCGTGTTCGCGCTAACAGTGTCCGACAGTGCACATAAATACATGTACCAAAGAGTTTTAGCACCGTTTTTCATGCCACGATTTTAAAATAAAAACGCCGTAACTGACCAATTATTTCATCTGCGTGACTGGGAAATCTTCTAATGTGCCTAGTAAGTATGAATTGTTCGTGATATTTGCTCTTATAATCGAGCGCAGAGAGGAAATGCACCCGCTTTTTTCCATAGAAATGCATTACCGGAAGTCAATTTCGGACTGCTTGCTGTCTGCTTCAATTTGCAACAGCACACTAGCGCCAGTTGAACCTCTAGCGTACATTATAATAACTTTATGGTAGCTACAGGCGAAACTTCAACCAACATTTTAAGCATGGTTGACAGAGCAGGCAACGCATCAATCGCAGCTGGTATATGAAAATAAAGAAATATGGTCACAATTGCAGGAGCATCACTATAGATATACATATCGCACAATAAATGCTGCTGATGGTCTGAATGAATTGGCAGGTTATGTATACTATTTTTTTTGTATTTCCGTTTTTAAACAAGATCGCCGAAGCAGAAAAGCTGCATGCTGCTCGAGCAACATGCTAAATACAGTCTGGGCATGGGGAGAGAATCACAAGTAAGACAGCCCAAGTGCAAGGGCAAAGTAAAAAAAAAAAAAGAAACAAGGAACATTTACTATATACATTGCTCGCATTTGACCTTTGCTGGAATCGGATAGTATTTCGATGAACTACATGGGTAGTTTCTGTGTACTTGTTTATATCAACCCTCAAGTAATGTATAACAAACGTAAGCGAAGGTGTCTAGCTCGTTATTATAGTCCCTTAAGCCCTAAAATTTAGATTTTACTTAAATCGAATTGTCCTAAAGCTAATATACCTGAAGCTTTTCTCACGAAGACTGTCGCCCTTCACAGGTTTCACATTTTCTGCTACTAGTGTTGCCTCCACCACTGGACAGACAATCGAATACTTGCTTTTACTTCTGTTTTACTCTGTTGTCAAAGGGTCCAGCTGTGGGGAGTTTGGAGGCTGAGGAAGCTTTGGGAGACCTGCAGCAGTGTCTATTTTAATTGGAAATGACAATCCAGACTAAACGGTGTATTTTCCGAATACCCAAGGCTGGAATAAAAATGTCAGGAAAAAGTATAATCATTCCAAATTACGGCACTATTGCTGTGCATATTTTGGGCAGTTCAATACATATCATACAGGCAACTGGGGGCAATTCGGCCGTCTTTGCTGCTACTATACAAACTAATTTCCAGTAATTGTGCATCTTCTAAGAAATATGCCTTCGTACGTGTATATGCTATATAATTAATTCACGAAGAAGCTACATTTATGTAAAACAACCCTGTTCCACGAGCACTCCAAAAATAATCAGACACAGGGGCTTTAAAACATCTGCGAACCAGCGCATGCAGCGTGGCAGCGCAAGGTCGGGGTCGCGAGCTAATTTTCCGACCGCCCAAAGGCCCCTGATATAAATGCCACTTCAAATGCCTTGAAAGCGGGATGGAATATCGTCCTAAATCATGAACATGCAAGGAACAGAACTCCAGCGTCTGAAACACTTGCGCCACCGCTTCACCGATCCCTCGTAAAATTGCCTTGTGTCGTGTGGACGGACGGAGATGTTCATCGGCGGAATTGCCTCCGCCGATAGCTTTCGGGATTTGTAACCCAATTTTAAAGGTAAAAGGAACGAGCAGGCTTAAAAATTGTACGGAAGCACGTCAATATCGGCCTAACTCAACGTCCTGTACATCGGGTAAACGAAGTCCAGCTCCTCGAAGAGCTTGCGGCATACAACACCAAACAAGCCGGTTTGCTCACATTGCGGCTGCGGTCGCGGCTGCGGCCAAGAGGGATTATTACGTCACGTGACCAGCTCTATGGGGACAAGGAAGTACCTAGCGTCCCTGCCTAATGGCGGAGAGATCCGCATCGCTTCAAGCATAAAAGCCTAATTTCGCTCGCCGAAACTGATTGGAGGGACTTTCAACTGGAGTCCAATTGACCACCCCCGTTATACTGTAGGAGCGGCAGGTGAAGTTACGGCCAGGGAGGGTAAAAATGAGCCAAAATAAAGGAAAAACCACTGGAGATGAAAGCGGTGGCAGAATATTTATATACCTCTGCCAGCGCCGGCGCCTCGTGCCTGCTGCTATGGTCGATAGCTTAAAGCGCCGGTATTTGTCGTCGCGGCGTGAAAGTTCCGGGTTCAAATCGCGCTAGGGACTTCTTTTTTTCTTTTTTTTTATTTTGTGCGCGTCTTACTTTTTAGCTGTGATCCTTTTTAGGAAATCATCCACTTGCACTACTGCGCCTTACACGGTTTTCTTTAGTCCCACCTGTTCAATCGAAAAATCGGGAAAAAAAAAAAGATGAACGCAAGTTAACGCGCTAATACAATCATTTTATTCCAATTGTATCCAAAGTCATTTTAGGAGTTTGCATTAGAGTGAGGGACCTAAAATGACTTTGGATCATAAATGGAATTAATTATAATGAATTCCATTTGTTGTTCCAAAGTCATTTTAGGTGTTTGCATTAGAGAGAGGGTTTGCGATGTCGACGCCCGATTCATTTTTGCATTCGATCGTGATCGTCCGCTAATCTAACTAAAATTCAACAAGTAATGTGGTAATCTTACAAAACGATTGCCCCAACAAATGTAAAGAGTATAAATATACTTTTTATCACATTCCATGCAAGTAAAAGTATGATCGCTTTTATTTCGGTTTTACTACTTTCTCAGACGTTTGACTTGCTGCCTTGACTGTAGGATTTCGCTCAATCAGTGTAGCCACAGTTGCTAGTCTTTTTTTTTTCTTTTTTTTTTTTAATTGTCACAACTGCATTTTTTATTAGTCCTAAATAGGCGTCTCTTGTTATTGAAAGGAATCGTAGCAAGAGCGTTGTATATTTAAAAACACATAGAACTAGTTGCTGGGGAAAGGATTCTTGTTTCGGCTCCGTTAGTGTGAAAGCCATAGCGATGCTGTTATATTGGTTTTCTTTTAATAAACATTATGAAATGATTGTATTAGCGCGTTAACTTGCGTTGATCCTTTTTTTTCTTCCCGGTGTTTCGATTGAACAGGTGGGACTAACAGTAAAAACCGTGCAAGGCCCAGTAGTGCAAGTGGATGGTTTCCTAAAAAGGATCACAGTTAAAAAGTAAGACACGCGCAAAATACAAAAAAAAAAGAAAAATAAAAGAACTCCCTAGTACGATTTGAACCCGGAAGTTTCACGCCGCGTCGACAAGTAGTGGTGCCTTAGCCTCTCGACCATAGCAGAACGCGCGAGGCGCCGGCGCCGGCGGAGGTATATAAAAATACTGCTACCGCTTTTATCTCGTGTGGTTTTTTCTTTATTTTGGCTCCTATTTAACCCTCCCTGGCCGTAATTTTACCTGCCGCTCCTAGAGTATAACGGGGCGGTCAATAGGACTCCAGTTGAAAGTCCCTGCAATCAGTTCCTGCGAGCGACATTAGGCTTTTGTGCTTGAAGCGATGCGGATCTCTCCGCCATTAGGCAGGGGCGCTAGGTACTTCCTTGTCCCCATGGAGCTGGTCACGTGACGTAAAAATCCCTCTTGGCCGCGGCCGCGGCCGCAGACGCCAGATGAGCAAACCGGCCCTGCCTCTTCTTTATTTTTCCCGCTTGTGCCAGTAAATTAGCTACGGTTCAGAGTAACGACACTTGGCCATATTGTGACTTAAAATCATGGCTGCCAGTTATATGATGCTTTATCTAAAATCAGGGGAAACGCTTTTCTGTCCCTCACAAATGTTTAAACAACCCGTGACAGAGCATTTCAATATTGCATCAGCTTCCTAGCACCGCATCTAATGCTGAGCAAGTCGTACTTTTGGATAATAATGATCGGCAGTGGCGTTTGCTCTGAGCAAGACCCAAAATGGCGGCGCCCAAAACAATTTTGGGGAACGGAGTGCCGATACTTTAAAGCTCATTTAGTGACTCTAGGCATAAAGTGAACTGGGGTGTATTCTTTTCCTTTTCGTCTTCATTGTTTATTGATTTCAATCATATCGAATAATGAACACATTATATCACGCTACGCTTGTGTAATTATTTCTCTTAGATTTATTAGCTTGACCCAGTACTTAAACCATTCAGTTGACGATAGTAAATTTTCCAATACATTTTTTAAATGCGAGGATAAAAGACACGGAGGTTGATGATGATACAGACGCCAACGCCGCCCTCGGAAATTTTTTGAACATTAGAAATCAGCAGTTTGCCTGCCATCCTCCAGGTAGCGCAACAAAACACCAAACAGTTTTTAATTGTTTTTAAAATTAGCTAAGCTCTACACCTATTAAGAAACCAAAGCAAGATCATTGTGAAAATGTATACATCACAAGGTATACAATGCAATATATACACATCACAATGTATATCTATTGCAAACAATAAATGTTATTAGATGCCAATAAATCTGTTTGATGTCCAAAAAAGATATGCGTCAAAAACAGGCAAGTTTGAAGGGTTCCTGGAGCGTTATGACTTTGAAAATGAAAAAAAGCCATCGTCCACCTCTTGGGCAACCATGGTAGCTCTAAATGTTATAAAAGGTTTTATCATAGTTTATAACTATTTCCTCTGCGGCATTTGAAGTACCATGACTCGAAGCACAAAAAGGGCTACGTTTGATATAAAATATTCAAACAAAAAAATTTTACACAACAGTAATTTTTTTCTGCATATTACCAATTATAAGCACTACATCTGTAGCTACTTTCATTGCCCTAGCGCTTGTCATTAAAACATATTTGTGCTGAAAAATGTCAGTTTTAGGGCAATATTTGGAGGGATGAAAAAAACAAAGTAGTGCAAATACCAAAAAAAGTGTATCGTTACATTCTGCTCCGACATCATCTTAACAAAACTGCTATATTGGAACCGTGTTACCTTTAATGGATCGTTCATAAAACATGAGCTAGCGGAGCAAGTGAGGGTCCGCGCCATCATATTCACAACGCTACAAATGCGCATGTACAGTAAACACCAACACATACATAATATCAAATGAAAGAGGATTGCATTGCCTTTCGAATGATATCAATCATACAAAAAAGTAGTTAATAGGAGATGAGTAATGACCTGCCAAAAAGTACCTAAACTGCCACATTCAGTGGGACCGTGGCCTTAATGGTGTGTGAGCACAACCAGTCCTTGCCTGAATGGGCTAATAATTTGGAAAGCCGTGTGAAAATCAAAGAATTTTAAGTGTGCCGAAAGTGCCAGGCGGTTTGCCTTTCAATATATGCTTGTAAATACGCGCTGAATAAAGAAAAAAGAAAATAGAAAGCTAGCGTAACTTTGTAGAAAGGTGTCTGCTTCATACGCATTTGACCCAGGTTCAATCCGCGGAGAGTGGCTACTTTTTTTTTTTTCTTACATTTCTTTTTATTGAGCATTTGGCGATATTTACATTTCATTTTTACAATTAGCGCAAACAAAAAATAAAACCGAATGTTAATTGTCGATAAAACTATGCTGAATTATATGGTTTGGGACTCCTTTTCCGGCGGCTTGGTCTAGTGTGGGTTGCCCGGCTGGTAGCCGCTAAGCGGCACGCACGGTGGGGCCAAGGGGGTTAATATTTTTCTAATGAGCAGCAGTACTGTCGCCGAGAAGCGGCGTGAACGTAGGCGAGGAATATTTACCAAGAGGGAACTTTAGTGCGATGTGGTGACGCTGTGAAATAACAGCACTTATTTCAATAAAATGTTTCTCGCCATCACAATCTTAAGTACCCCCTCCCCCCCCCCCCCTTTGCTGGGACGTCCCGCTTTCTGCCTTAAGGAAAATGGTCAGCCTACGTTAGAGGTATTTCACCCCAAAGTGCAGAAATCAAACTGCTCGCTTACGCGGATGATGTTGCTCTACTTTGCAAGGATAAGAAAAGTATTGTCGAGGCAGCACGTGAGGTGAAGGACTATTGCGAAGTGACTGGCGCGGCTATCAATTGGCAAAAGTGTTGTGGCCTTTGGCATGAAACATGGGTTACTAAACGCGATGTTTTTCAAGGCATAAAGTTTACGTCGCCACCGACCAGGTATTTAGGTGTTCCACTGCAGCATTACGAAAACTCCAATGCGTACCGGACTTCGGTACTTGAGGAAACACGTGAGAAGGCTAGTGAACGGAGAGGGGGATTCTCACGCGCGCGACTGCGTGTAATATGCTTTTACTTGCGAACTTTCGGTATATTCTTCAGGTTTTGTCGTGCTCTAGATTAAACGTACAGAAGTCGAACCGCGTGTTTGCTGTGTTTATCTGGCAGTCTGGATGCAAAAGTACGTCGTGATATTTTTCGCGTTTGTAAGGTTGGACTGTCATTGCTGCATATGTTTGTAAAGAAAGTTGTTTCGCGTTTTACGTGTCTTGGAGAACAAACCAACCCCTTCATTCGTGCTGTTATTCAGAACAGATTGCTAGAACGCCTACCTATGTTTGTTGTTTCTTCGTATTGTTGCGAGCAACGCAGCTGACAGTTTTCTTGAAATCATTGATGCGTACCGTTTTCTGACCGTACGCCTCTCCTGGAAGTATTTGTCGAGTGTTTCGCGAAAGCGTTTATGCGGGATAATATTGAAAGTGTTTTTCCTATGCCGGCATGTGTACCGCTATCTGTTTCATGCAGATCCAGGGCAAGACGTTTTGTCCAGAGTCAAAATAATGTCAATCGCACCGTGCATCGACATTTTTTCTTAAATTACAGACAAACTGCCTGCCAGTGAAAGCGTGGCTTGACCAAAGAAATATGTTTGCTTCATGGGGTACTGTGTTCCTTGTGTAAAAGGCCGGAAACTGTTGAACACGTATTCCTAGATTGCTGGGACGCTTTACTGTTCTTGGACGTCCTCAAGCGGACGATTAAAAAAGATTTCCGTCAACGCCACATGGTATTAGGTTCCTTCCCGTGGAGAAAAATAACAAAATCCTTTAAGATCTCGTCATGCCCCTGCGCCTGTATGCTAAATGACGAAGCAGAATGGCTCTTAGGCCTGCCGATGTGGACGTGCGCCCAGTAATGTTGTGTTTTATAGTATCTGTCTGCAAACTAAAATCGGTCTAGTCTTTTTTAGAGTCCCCACCTGACTACATGCCAACTCCGGATGTACTGAAAAACTTAGAAGGTTTTAGTCCATGCACGCGTACTATCCGAAGTGTATGATATTTTAACATTCTCTCTGAAGTTTTGTTTTTCGTCAAAGCGAGCAAGAAAAAAAAGAAGTAGGAAGTATTAGGCGCAGTGTTGTAGTAGTGTTTATGCGTATGTCTATGTCGGTGATGTGTAATATGGGGTGCTGGTGTTGTCTGCGATGTATGTAGAATTACTCTCTAGTCGTGATCGTTCGCAGCGCACTAACAAATTCGTTTTTTTTTTAGAGCGCAGCTCTTAGGGGCCCGTTCCCGGCTTGAGCGGCGTCGGCGTCGCCGTCGGCGTCGGCGTAACCAAGGTCATCCCAAGGACACGCGACCCCAAGGTCATCCCAAGGTCACGTTGCCCCCAAGGTCACGTGACCCCTCCCCCAGGGTCACGTGACCCCCCGAAGTCACGTGACCCCCCTCGAGGTCACGTGACCACCCCCAGGGTCACGTGACCCCCCCCCCCCCCGGAGCATACTAAAGAATGAGGGGAGGAGGAGGAGAAGGGGGAGGGGTCTACCCTTAGTACCCTTCACTCCTCCTCCTCAAGAGCTGCGCTCCAATTCGGCGTTACAGGGATTTGTAAACGGCTTTCACTTTTTTCTTCCATAGTTTGTTAGAAATCTCACTAAGTGGCGCAAGTTGCCTCTCGATTACAAATATTTCGCTCGTGTTATTTATTCATCTAAGTTCGGCATTTGTTTGTCTGTCTAGCAGTCACGCTCTAGCTACCCAACGTCGCTATGTCTAAGTGGAGCGAGTGGTCGCCCGCTTCCAATATTTCGCTTGCTCGAGTACTTCATCTATTCTCTAAAAAGTTCGGCATTTTTTCATGTGTCTAGCCGTCCCGTCGTAGCTACCGACGCAAGTGCCTTTGCACGTAGCTACGTCGGCTAGTCTAACGCAGCGACGCAGTTTGTGCGAGTTTCATTCGCGTGAAAGCCGACGGAAGGGTACGCGTGTAGAAGTTGTACAGGATATCGGAGCGTAAACATGTGCCAGGCCGAGGCCGAGGCTATGGCGGGGCACGATCGGGGTGGTGCCTTCCTCCGCTAGTCACCTCGTCCTTGCTCTACTAGGTACGATGCTAGCGCTTGGAGACTATTTATTGCGCATGAAATACATCGAATGAGGGCAGTCGCGTCCTGAGTGCTTTCATCGCTTTCACTTCGACGGAAAGAGGAGCGGCTCGCTGGGATCGCCCCTCGCCTGCTCTCGGCTGCTGGACGACATGTTTTAGGAGGAACACGCTCAGCTGTGCTTGGCAGAAGGCAGACACGGTGGTTCGTGTAAAAGATTACACGGCATTTCATGTGTACAGGAATAATACGGATGGCTGCGTGTAAAACAAACGCTTTGACGTGTCCGCTATGGGACAACGGTTGACACGCCTGGTCTTGTTATTTTTGCTAAGAGTGTGGAAGCTCAAAACGACAGGCGGGTGGACAAAAAGATATATAAAAATAAACTTAGCGGAGATTCGTTATACAAGGCAAGTTATACATATAAAACCTTGTGGGCGGTACGTCCACAATTGCACGGTTTTAGAATTCTTTTTCCCCTCTGAAAGCCAAATATGTTTCACAGAACTCTCACTCCTATGGATTTGATAGTGTAGCACACGACTTGTAAGCTAGCGTAATGTATAGCGTTCAGATGTACGCTTTCGAGTGCAAGTGGGAAGCGTTATACCAGAAAATATCCTGACTAAATTTAAAAAACAAAGTTTAAGATAGCATTCTTTCCTCCCCTCTTTCGCCTGACTCCGATAATACGAGAAACAAAGAGTTCGTCTATCATCTAAACACAGGATAACACGCACGGTTGTTGACATGATTCATTATAAAGATACAAACAAATATTGCATCCTACTCGTTTTTTCCTTAAATTGTTTCTAATTTCTTCCAATCATAGACGGTTTTGTTCTTCAAGACTTTTAATTTTGAAGAACAAATCTCGGTCTACATGATTGAAACTGTGATATATTCAAAAACCACCCAGATGTTCATGAAACTAAGGCTTTAGATCAAGATTAGAACGCGAAATGCATGAATCCTTCGTAATTAAATGATATGGGCCTACTGTCTGTGTCAGCACTGCCTCTTGAGTCCTTTCCGATAAGTAGCTTGCCTTTATCAGCCGAGCCTTAGCCATTCACCATGTCGCCCGGCTTCTTCGGGTTTTTAGTTTAAGTGTATCCTCTTTGCACATGTGCAGTTTTGCAATTTATATACGTTTACTCTAATAAATTTCAGCTGAAATATACGCCCTTTCCAGTGTGTCGCTCACCTTCTTTTCCTCGATTTTCTGGCGTCTATCGATCCCCATTTTATTTCTAAAACATTAAGCATTATAGGCCAGCTATGTTCACGTGGTAGATACGGGATAAAACATATGTAAAGGAAGGAATGAGCAGCACGCTGCTGTCTCATACCGGAACACCACAGCCGCAAGACAACACCATGTGTCTTTGAACGGTACTGAGTTTCTGCCCGACTCGACAATCTGGTAGCGCGCAAGTTCTCAAATCCGTCACGTGGCCTTGACGCTCCGGGTCAAGTGCACTCCCTGTATGGTGGCCAGCCTTCCCCTGCTGGAGAAGAGGTGACGAGCAATCAGAATGCCAAATGTGTGCCTGTTCCCTCCCCGAGCTAGGATGCTTAGCGCGTTCGTGGCAGGGCCAATTGAACGCTTTGGATCGCGTTACCTGTACGTTCGTGAAGGACTGGCTAGTCGTAATGTACGCTAAGTCGTCTCCCGACAGCCCACCGTGCCGCGATGGCCCGCCGATAGTCACACTTTGTCAAAACGCGACTGTCCGTTGCCCTACACTCTTACACTCTGATTACACGAGCACTGTCAACTGTTATCCCGAGCCAAGGACAGTTGATTCAATCGCGATTGGCCGGAGTTAGACGGCGGCAGCAACTCACATTAAAGCGCTAACGATCATGGAGTCCAATTGTGGCTGAACTGAGCTGGCCTTTGTCAGTTGTGTTACAGGATTCGCCCCAATCAACGTTACTAAAACACTGAGTTGGGAAACTGCCGAAGAGCCTGCCCTGAAAAAGTGTCACCGACCTTTACTTGAGTACCGATCGAGCTAATGGCGATCGAAACACCGGCTTTTCTCCCGCAGCGACCCCTCGGGGAACTGCACGGCTGCTTGTATTGGCTCGGGTATATCACATTCGATACCATCCGTTGTAACTTCTATTTTGGCTTTAATCAGCAATTTTGGCGCCGAAACATATGCGGTGGAAGTGTTTTTAGGGATAGCAACCCCCGTCTCACAAGCGGACGCGCCGTGGTTTACGACCGAAGTTAGGACGCGCCCAGGTAGGGACGCGCTACCTGAAATCACCGGTGAGACAAGGTTGTATAAAAAAAAAATATATTAATCGTGCCGCTAAACCTTGTAAAATAAAGATATTGGAAAGCATCGCGCGCGTGTTACTTTTTACTGATTCCCCCCAAAAAAGGTTCCTACAAAAATACTTTTTTTCGTTTGTTTTTCTGCAAAGACAAGCTTTCTAAAATCTCATGGTGATCACAGCAAAGTAAAGGAGATTGAGCCGCCATCTTGGCACCTCGAGCCTGGGAGTTTCGGTACTCCGGGAACATTCAATGACTCTAGCAGTAGCCACATAAAGCGACTTTCATGTTTCAACTCGTCGCTAAAACGTGGCGCTGTTATCGTATTTAGCTCGGTCGACGCCAGGGGCCGAGGTTTCAAGCGTGAGTTTTCCGACCGAGTGTACTCGTAACGTTCTCCCCAATAGAGCTAAAGATGTCGGCGTCCGCCGCATTGCCGCCGATGGCCAGCGCCGGCGAAGTACTTACTATTGCGGAGTATTGGGGAGGTATCTAGAAATTATTGTACCAGCAAATGGCAGAAGAGGTATGATGCGGGGCCAGAGCTGCCTCTAAACCGACCACGGCACGTTGCGGAGGCCCGCTCGCCGACGGCGGCTTAATGACGCAGAGGGGCTCAGAACGATAAACCAGGGCTCCAGTCCGCACACAAAAGTGCCTCAACCCCCCCCCCCCCCCCTTGCCCCCCAGGTCGTCGATATAGTACGGGAATGGGACTACTCGTCACGTGATTTAACCAAATATATGACATCACAGGAAAGATGGCAGCGCCCGGGCAGCTCTTACCCCAGCTGGGTCGAAACTTGTCGGATACGTTGTTCGTTGTTGTTGGTCCGAGTAAGTTCATTTTAGACGCAGGAGCCATGATCTGAGGCTGCTCGAAAGCGACTTCAAAGTTCAGCGTGGTTTCGTATGTAAGTATAACGTGAAAATACAGAGGAACGGTGCTCATTTCGCTAGTGATCGGAGGGGATATTGTCATGAAAGAAACAGAATCGGCTCTGCGTCGCTCAAACCTCGGATTTGTTCTGATATCGCTATGAATTTTTACTTGACGTTTTTGTTCTCTCATTGACCATCGGAATCTCCATTGTCCGCAGTCAAGCGTATGCGCTGTATTTGGACCAGCGTTGTGCCCGTTACCGAAAGTAAGTAACGAAGTAGCGCTACTTGTTAACTTGGAAAGAAGCTAACGCGTTACAGGGCTTCGTTACCAATTTGTAAATGCAACGAAATACCGGTGCCGTTACTTACCATCACTAACGAACGTTACAGCTACGTTAGTTTATCGTGACTTTGTGTTTCACTGTTAGTATATGACAGCTGTTAGTATATGACTAGCGTCTCAACTGGAAACGTCTCCACAAGATTATCGAAACGTTATTGAGAAACGTGAGCTTGATGTATACGGTCGATTTTCATCTGCTTCAAAAGGTGCTCGTCGGGAAAGTAGGTTGTAGTCGCGCTCTTTCGTTTTTTTTTTTTTTTTTTTTGAAAGACCGAAACTTTCCTTAATGTAAGCTACTTTTCGCTAGCTTACATTAATGAGCATTGTGAGATGTAGTTGTAAAACTATGCGACTAACAAAACGATATCGAAAGAAAGGTGCGTTCTTTTGGCCAACAAAACTTAACCACGACATTCTGAAGGAAAAAAAGTTTCATTAAAAATAACTGACATTAATGAGCTTTTTCATATTACAGTTCGAAGTACCGGGTGTGCGTATCAGCTTGAGCTTTGGCATACAGAGTAGACATTTAAAAAGCAAATTGTCTGACTTCACTTACCTCACTTCAAACATGGCACCTAGCCCGGGCCATGGTAACGGAGTTTCGGTGGCCGTTGCCCTCTTGCACGAAAAATTAGTGGGCGACGGCAGTAAAAGGGCCTTTTTTCACAAGCGTTCCAAAACGGCCTTGTTGGTTAGAGGCAGAAGTTACATGACAGAGACAACTGTTCATTCCAGGGACTGCCGCCCAAACAACGCACCTCATAGCCACGCCGGTTTTAGTCACGGTCCGGTTTAGGCTACACAAGCAACAAAAAGGGGACACTGATCGCTTATTATAACCAATAATTATATCCAAAGAGGATTATAGGTGATTATAAAAAAGTAGAGCACCGGCCATACTTTAGCTATAATACCATGCATATCTCAGTATCTTTGTGTGTATATAAGACTAAAAAAGGTTGCGAGCGTTTATAAGCTCTTTACAGTAAGTTCCTCTTTCACAACCGAAGACTTTTTTTTTTTTTTTTTTTCACGCGGGCAGCTGCAAAGTTAGAGCAAAGCAGACGAGAGCCATGACTATCACTTCTACGAATGTGTGTATCTCTAGAACAGGGGTCTCAAACACGCGGCCCGCGGGCAGCATGCGGCCCGCGACTCGCTGGGTCGTGGCCAGTAGGGAACCGGCTAAGAGTCCCGGTTCCCATGTCTCGGGCGCACACGCCATCGCGATCTCATCTCGCCGATTAATGTTTGCTCGAAAAGTCGCTCCACTCTTTTAACGTATTCATATAGTTTTCACTTATCTTTGTTCGTTTGCTTTTGTTTCGCTTTATCGTTTGCTTCTCAGCTTTTTGTAATGACAACAATTCCGGTACAAGGCTGCAACGGCGAGCTCCTCGTTGAAGGATGCATCTCGGATGCGCAAAGTCTAGAACAGTAGGAGCAACTACCGAAGATGAAGCTACGAGCTCAGAATTCTCGGCTTAAAAAAATATTCCCATTAAAAGACAAGTATGGGTGATGTAATCGAAATCATCAGGAAAGCAAGACCTGTCAAACAACTGATTGTTTTTTGAGACATGTTGAGCCTGGTTAATTCTTCAGTGGATTGAGCAAAGCAACGGGAACGACAGTGTCCTTGGTTTTTTGTCCTCTTAAAAATGCGAACACGTTGGCGGGACGGTATCATTTTAATTATTGCTATCACGTCAGTTCAGGGCCCAAAGTAGTCTTATAAACAAATCAAACGTAAAAATGGCATGGCAAAACTGAGTTCACAAAAAGCACAGAGCACGAGGTGTGTTCTCTTTTAAAATCTTTTAAACCCCCCCGCCTCTTTCTCTCTCTCTCGCCCCCCTCCCCCTAACTTTGGCCCCCGGCCTTCCCATGCTCACAGGAGTTTGAGATCACTGCTCTAGAAGAATGCTACAGTAGCCTTCACACACAACCAGGAACTGCATGAAGAAAAAAGCGGGCGCAGCGTCCAGCACTAGACTATTTGGTCTGAATGCCGGGGAGTTGGGAGGAAGGGGGGTTATGGTTTCCTGTGGAAGACTGCGGTACTTATGTCTGACGTACTGTGATACGAAGAAGGTGCCTTCCGTTGTGGTAGCGGAGCCTCTCGTCAAATCGTTGAGGCGCTATGGTAGAACGGATGCCCAGAGGATTTGGTAGGGGGCGATTTTCTGTACTGAGTCGTTATCCAGTGAGAGACCGCACATTTGCACCTCGGTGGCAGGGTTTTTTAAAGTTGGTCACGCCTTTCCGGTGAAGGTCGCCGTTCAGTGCTACGATTGCCTCACCAGTTGTTTTGGTTCAAAGCGTGGAAACCTCAACGCTTCCAAACTTATAAAGTTTATCCCTTCTGTTTTTGATGGAAATATCATTTATTTCTTTTAAAGAGAAAGATTAGATCAGCTGGAGCAGCTAGGTATGCTGAGGGAAAATCCTTCCAGCGGCGGCAAACTGCTGCCTTTTAAACGGAAGTTCTTTTTTTTTTTTTTTTTCAGCGAGACAATTGCTTTTTTAGCGTAAGGCGACAGTGATTTTAGCAGCTTCTTTACAAAGACTCCACCAAGATACTTAGTGGTTCCGCGTAGCGATAATTTCGCACCTTTTAGGCCCGGTTGTGGGAACTCTTCCGAAAGAGTTTGAAATGACGCCGTTTAAACATAGCTCTGTTGGGGTTTCTTTGCTAATTTTACGTAGCGTACAAAATAAACATTATTTGGTTTTCAAACAATCATGAAGATATATTTAATCAAAAGTAACGAGTAATGAGTACGCAATTTGATTGAAGATTTCGTAACATAATGATATTACTTTACCCGTTAGTCACTTGGGATTCTAACGAGTACAATACTACGTCAGTCAAAAAAACTAACGTGTTACCAGTAACGTCGTTACATCTAACGCGTTAGTTCCATCACTGATTTGAACGCAAAGTTTACCTACGCGAACTGCGTAAGGCGTGCATGGCAGTGTGCAGTCGTGGTGCCGGTTCTTTCATATAGCCGGAGGCTCACTTCGGTTGTGTGGCGCATCGAAAGGCTGCAGCCTTGAAGCTGGTAGTTCCCTTGCCGTGCTAGATGATTCTGTGCTGCTTTCGACATGGTTTTGGCGTAAACGTGCACTTTCATCATGCACAGGTGTTGCAGTTGAGTGCCATAAAAGTGACCCGACGTCCGTTTCAGTTCAGTTCGTCCACGGCAGTCGTTGTTACATCGAAGGAGATAACTTGTGGACAGACAGTTTTGCCAACTCGGCCATCTCAGCCAGCCTTGCAGCTTCAGCGCGTCGGAGGTTGGTGGTTGGATATAACAAATGGTCACAAGACGGCGGTGGGGTCAGTCAAAACCGCCACCCGACCCAACTGAACCCCGACGTGCCAAGAGCTAAAGCGTCATCCGACAACAAAAGGCGCAGGCACTATGCCTAAATGCCTGACACGAAACTCGCAAAAAGGACTTGTTACGGAATCGTTTCATAAGAATTAATGATGAGGTAATCAAGTTGAACTAAACTTATTGCATATAACTAACTAAATATTCGTCATACAGTACAGCCTTTACTCTATCATTGTCAGCACCACAACGAATCGCGTTCCCTGAAGCAGTGGAGCGTTCGAGGACACTCGAATCTCTGACCCTCCCCCCCCCCCTCCCCCATGTGAATAAATAGGACTAACCAGGTAGGCGGCTTAGAAAGACTTGTCGCATGTCGGCTGCACTGGCTTTTACCTCTCCTGAACACGTGCTGTATACCAAAACAAACTCCACTGACGTGAAAATTATGACGAAAATAATCCCTGGAGAAGGGGAACCAGAGGGACAAAGGACAAACACAAATCTTTAAACACAGCTAGGTGACTGGTGAGCGACTGAAAAAATCCGCCTGGTCCCTCTTGTTCCCCTTCTCCGGGGATTATTGTCGCCATTCTTGTCCAGTTCGCTTGCACCTTTGCACTTAATTGCATTATAATTATAAAGTGAAAATTATAGTTATTCATTCATTTCCTCCAAGGGCCCGCGTAAGCACTTCAGAGAGGATATTTAAAACTTCATACACATGAGAATACGAGTAAAATCATAGCACAGTGATATTAATCAGCATAAACAGGCCCAGATACTGAAAACAAACCTTACACTAGGTAAGAAATATTTTTGTGTGTAACTTTTTAATTACAAAATAGTCCACCTCTAAGCCTATAGTTTAATAGTATGTGGTTAACCTGGATATAGGAATTCATACATAACAGAACATTCTATATACATATGACAACAGACCCTTTGTAAAAGCCAGTCAAGCAACATTGACTGTCACCATTTTTTTTTTTTCGGCTTCAAGCATGTGAATTATTCCCATTTCACGTCGACCATTAATACGGCACTCAAGTTCAATACGCGCCGAGTCAGGTTCACAGTTATTGCTGACATAACATTCTTGTCGAGTGCATACCCCAACTACAAAGTCCTCGGGTAATTAGCGCAGGAGCTTCTGTGCTCCGTTCCACCACAATTTGGCAAACGGCGAAGGTTACAGTCGCAGTGAGCAATTATGCACTGTACGTTGGAGAAAGACACCTGCTAAAATATCATCAGAGTGCTCTCCTTGTGCGGAGAATTCACATACCTCCACTCTGTCACACACTTTTGATAAAAAAAGTATATTTAAGAGACTGGAAGGAATGGTAGTAAACATTTTGCTACAAGACTGCTTCTTCGGGCAAGAGACGAGCACAAATAAAAGTTATTTTGACCGAGTAATTTGAACTCGTAAATAACCAACCGACTGGTAAAATGAACACTTGATGAAAAGCAGACGGCTTCAATAAATCCTACGAAAAAAAATGTGGACTTACTTTTCTATGTTTGATTTGCATTGCATTTTACGAATTGTTGATATGAGTGGTGCAATATCTGGACCTCTAAAGAGCATGGCTCTATTTCGTTTTATATATATTAGACGTTGGAATGTTCGATGAGGCAACCATTTAAGAGGAGTCTGATCCTACACTCGAAGCTAGTGTGGAATGTTGATAACTACCGGTAACGCCAATAGCCTAATAATACCAACTTCTAAGGGACGTCGGATGCCGCAATTTGTGTACTGAGCGATCAAAAGTGTGAACACTGGCTAACTGTCTTCTGAGTTCCAAGGGGATAAATGAACAGTTTCATGAACGTTACTAATGATCTACTTTCCGAGTGGTTCTTTCGAATCCTTTGGAAGGGTTTTCAACTTTTTACTTAAAAGAATACTGCGGTTGAATGCAAGCTAGCTACTGCAACAAAATCAGCTTATCTAAGTCTTAAAGACTGCCAATTCACAAGGATTGATTAGTACAAACGGTCAAAGATCGCTGGAGCTTCCTCACAACGTTGCGGTGATAATACGATGGCCTGGTTCTGGAACAACTTCCGCTAGGCCCTACACACGACGCATGCATTTCGCTTCGATTGTCAGACATTCCAACGAGTACACAAAGCAGGAAGAATGCAGTTTCTTGTAAAGGTTCTTTCATAAAATGTTTAATCAATAAAAACGGTAAACATAACAGGAGCTTTCTTGGTAAAAGCGATTTGATTATGCGGTGCCTTAGAGCTGAAACAACTTTCCCTAGACCCTACACTCGACGCCAACCTTTCGCTTCGATTCCCTGACATTCAAGCGTTCAAACAAAGCTAAGAAAATGCAAAAATTTCACGCCACAATTCTATTATTCGTCGAACACTTCTAAGAATCCGATCGCCACGACGGCGACACGACTGATGTTGTCTCACTAAAGCTCCTTGATCAAGGCATTTTTTAGAAGTAACGCGAATCGTTGTTATGGAAACGCGCAAGACACGTGCCACGAGCGGGTATTCCGCCGTCATTTGCTTCGAATTGCTGCTCGTGCACTGGCGCACTTGACGCTACTTGCAAGACAAACGCAAACATATCGAGGGGCTTTATGTCTCACAGCGTATAAAGCGTATGAAGTCTCACCCCTTCAGATCTTCATGTTATACATGCGTCAAAGAGCACGAAGTCCAAAATCGTCATTGGCAAGCAGCGGCATATCTTGACTACCGCGCACCGATCCAACTCTCATCCGCCAGCTCTGGGCGGTGCCATGTTGCCGGTGACGTCACGGCTCTTGGAAAGTCACGTGTTGAGTAGTCACGTTTGCGTGCAACTAGGGTGCCTTCATGTGCGCTTTGCTTAGGGTGGAGACATCTGGCCATTTTGTTCCCACTTTTACATTTATTTTTTGTTCAGAAGCGCGTGAAAGAGCGTGTCCCTGCACGCGTCTGGCGCTGACTGTGGTATGGCGACATTTTGTTTTCGTCGGTTTCTTTGTATTTTCCCCTTGAGCGCGTGCTGTCGGCATCGGGTACTACAAAGGGTGGCATAGACCTATACAAAAGGGCATCGAGGCACCCTACGTGCAACATAGTGGCAACCGGGAAAAGGGGGGCGGAGAGGGGGCAATTTCGGACCTTTGGTACCTCGTTGGCGCAGCAGAGGCGTGACCATTATGATGTAAGTGACGATAATACTTTTGTTATATCTCTCTTGCTTGAGTTCGTGTAAAGCGTTTTTTGATTATTGTTTATTTAATCTAAGAAAAGACGTGCATTATATTTCCTGTTAAACCTTTATAACAAGGGTTCGGAGTTTTCGGTTTAAACCGATAAAAACCGATAAAAGTACGCCGAATCCATTTTCGGAAATTCGGTTTTAACCGAAAAGGGTCAGTTTGTAGGTTCGGCGTTTTCGGTTTAAACCGCTAAAAGTATGATGGGGGAGGGGGGAGAGAGAGAGAGGAGGGCTTTGCAAGGTTCGACATTGTGTGACGCCTTCGTAATGGCCCTCTACCAAGGTTCAACATGCAACAAAAGAGGCCTTGGTTTGGCCCTCGCGGGACATCTGTGTCCTTTCTGTGATCGGGCTGAGTGCGTCAAGTTCCCGTTCCTAACAACAAAAAAGAAAAACCTTCGAATGTGGGCTAGTATAATAAGGTTTTTCGCTTCATGAACTTCAGAGGTCATCGAGGAAAGCCGTTAATACCCTTCTTAACACCCTCTCTCAAACTTCCCTGTGGTTGAAAACATAAATACAATTAATTTTATTTAATTTTTTTGCCACTCCGCAGGTCATTGTGCGGTCATCACCTCAGACGGTCACGTCGTCAGAATGGAAAGGAAAAAGAAGCGCGCTGAAGATTATGCCCGCGAATTCCGCGATTTTGAGGTGTGTCCGACCGAAGTTGTAGCGAAAAAGACGCATGTATATGTGTCGTTATTCTTTGAGTGATCACAAATATCACAGCTACTGGGATCATCTGATCCGGTGTCCGATTGTGTTTCCTTCATATTCACCGAAAAAAAAAACGGTAATTTTTTTTAGGAATAAATATACACCGAAACAACCGAAAATTGAATTTTAAAATAAATCCTGAAAAAAATACTCCGAATTTTGAAAAAAATGAAAACCCAAAACGCGGAACCCCATTTATAACTAATGAAGAGTGTGCATACTTTTATTTGCATTACTGTTCAAAAAAGATAATGGGACAAAAATTTCGGTTTCGTTTCGGCAAAAGGAAACCTGGCGAGCAGTCTTCGCAGATGAATGTGCCCAGCGGCCCTTGGAAGTTGGCGAAAAGTTATCTGATTCAACTGAACTCGAAATTTGGGGTTGTTAGGCCTATGTACTGTGTAACAGCGGACAACTTAGTTAAACTCAATGACAGTTGGAAGATGCCAACGATCGTTGGCTCAGTGACACGCTGTGAGATACACTCTTTAAGTGAAAAAAAACAGAAAAAAAAAAAAAAAACGGCGGAGCTGAACGCGCGGCGCGAGGAATCAGATAGTGTTCGTTCGACGGGCATCCGAAAGGCTGCATCATTCCGCGGCCACCGTGCCTGTAAAGCCCCTTGATAAAAGCGTTTTTTACAAGTACCGCCAACCATTGTTGTGGAAGCGCGCGAGACACGTGCCATGAGCGGGTGCTCCGCCGCCATTCGCTTCCAAGGCCCGCTCATTTCAGTGCTACGCCGCCATTTGCTTCCAAGGGCCGCTCGAGACATGGGCCTCGTGCACTCGCGCATTTGACGCTACTTGCAAGACAAACGCAAACACATCGAGGGGCTTTACGTGCCCGCGGCTGACAGTGTCGCCGGCGGCCTAACGGCGAAGCTGTGTGAGGGCGAAAAAAATCCCGTTGCCATGACACCCCGGTACACCGTGGTCTTCCTGCACGAGCGACAACCTCGCTGGAGCTTTGCGCGTGTGGAGCATGAGGCGGCACGAGCCGTCTTTGCCGTGCCCACGGGTCGACGAGTCATCGGCCGCCGCCGCTTGAAATCATAGTGAGAGAGGGAAAGAGAGAGAGAGTGAAAAGCGAACTTTATCTGCACTGCGCGAGGAGCGCGCTGTCCTCACCTGAAGAGTATTATGAGAGAGTCTTAGTAGACCGTTTTCATCTTCCGCTCCGCTCTGAGGGTGCCAAACTGCGCATGCGCGGCCCGCTTCGCCGGAAAGGAAAGCGGAGGTCCAAAAACGCGTTTTAGTAGAGCGTTTTTCTTCAGCGTAAGAGCGTTTTGAGCGGGTTCGAAAAATTTGCTTGCGTAGCCCCACAAGTGGACGTTTATAGTACTAGTAAGACCAAAAAACCTAAGCGTTAACACCAAGAAAGTGAAACGAAGCGTGATTGTAGATGTAGTAAAAACGAAGGCGACAATAATAAACACAAAAGAGTAGGCACACACCCGAAAATATATTAAGCTACAAAATATAAATACAATCGTTCCACCTTGTCTGCGAGTGAAGCCGAAGGTATAAGCATGAGCATGTTGCTCTAAACGGTACTTGCACTGCACGAGCGCGCGTGCTTATCAAGGACGCTGAAAGGCCGGCACTCGCTCTTGTAGCTTCTGCTCCACTCGAATTAAAACTGAAACAGATTTACTTATTCGAAGTAGAAAAATAAGAGAAAAGGACGAAGTTTGCGCATTGCGAGTACATCCTTTTGCGTAGTACCAGTACAGTGTTGCTCAAGGCTAGCAAGGCATCTGCACGATGAATCCCCGCTGTTCTCAAGGAAGGAGACTTCTACTAACGAGATTAAGCTGGCGAGACATCGAATCTATGATTCGTATCCCTCATGCCATCAAGCGCCGAAGCTTCCTTTCCGAACTCGGTTTGCTGGATATTTAAAACGTAGAAAGGAAACCCTTTAGGAAGCTATCCTGCTTAAAGAAGGACCTGGCTGTTCTGCATGCGGGCCTCCAAATACCAGCACCCGACAGATCGGCGCAGGGTGTTGCCAATCTGGCGAGACGCTTTGCATGGTTCTTCCTCGACTGGCCTATCCCTGTTCGTACTTGGATGAGCGTTTGGACGGAACTTGTCAGTGTTCTACACTTCTGTGAACCTCATCGTGGGTCACATCAACGACAGGTTCGGCCACCAGCTCGCTGACATGAACAAACATAGGTGGTTGACCCTGGCGAAACTAGAGCTGTGCTCACAGGTGAGACCCTGCATGGTTTGTGTAAATTTCGCGTTTCCACTGTTTCTAGCACAGCTGCTCTGTCTGGTGAAAAGTTACTTTTTTCTATACGCCAAAGGTGTACATGGGCAGTGTCAGGACAAGTCACGACGAGCGCTTTCGTAATCTATGAGTATTAGTAGGCCACTTTTATGAGCCCTCTTTGCTCTACTTTACGCTCTGCGAGAAGCATCGTCCAAACCGTGCATGCGTGGCCCGCTCTGAGTTGGAGCGTATAGTTAGCGGAGTGAGCGTGCGCTCCGCTTCACAAGTTGTAAAGCGGACTGCCCTCAGCGTCCTTAGCGTGATCGCTTAGATCTCAAGATGGCTGCACTTACTCAATACGCGTTGATGTTTTTGACCGTGACCTCAGCTTGAAAGAGGTCGAATCAAGAAGTAAAGCGTACGCCCCGCGCGTAAAAAGTAAACTATTCGATTTGAGTTCTATGTAACATAAAACAGCATAATCAAACGAAGTGAACGAGTATCACTTTGCAACCATCACGGCGTCGGTAAAGTCTTCGCGTTTTGTGGACGCCCTATGGCTATGCAGTCAGATGTACGGCTGCGCGGGCCTGAACGCTGATTATATCTGTGCATGCGCCCTCCTGTCGAAAATGCCACTGAAAGCTGACCACGAGCATAGCGCTCGCAAGCTGCACCAAAGAAACCATTGCCCCCCTCTCAGCTTTATTTATTCACACTCGCTCGCAACTTTTGAATTGTTTAACTTTCCTCAAGAAATGTTTGCATTGGATT
This sequence comes from Ixodes scapularis, assembly GCF_016920785.2. NCBI lineage: Eukaryota > Metazoa > Arthropoda > Arachnida > Ixodida > Ixodidae > Ixodes > Ixodes scapularis. Next base: position 881,388 of record NW_024610169.1, read on the forward strand.
TCCTTGGCAGATTTAGAAAATAATAGAAACTTGAATGCAGCCTTTTTAAAAGTGCAACCCATGGTGGCGCTAGTTTTCGAGGCGGCCTTATTTTGGCCAAGTGTCTAGGGAGCAAGAGAGCTACGTCATTGTTTGTCGCGGATGCGAGTCTAAATGTATTAGACACGAATGCTGAGTCAATACTGAATATGAAATAAGTTCTAGTCACAACTCTCGCACTAAAAGCGGTGCCCAAAATATGGCGGCCGAATATGTTACCCGGTGGTGTTTTGAAAAGAGTTACCAATAACGGTCGAAAGAATATTCCACGTCAATTTTTTTGTCTGGTGAAAACCAGACAGGCATAAACAATGCAAAATTTAGCAAACACAACCCTGGACTTCTAAGCAATAGTGGTAGATTCGAACAGTTTTCAGAAGTTTCGTTTTGAATTCCGGCGTAGCGGGCCTCGCATGCACAGTTTGACGGCCTCAAACCTTAGCAGAATTAAGGAACAACTATATATATGGGTGATTTCATCTAAACTCAGGCACGGATTTAGGGTCGAATTTTTAATTTTGACGAAAAAAATATATGTCTTGGGGCGATTCCTATAATAAAAGAAGACGCAAACGGTTATTTCGTCGGATTTTTTGTTCTCAAGTTATGGACCGTTGAAGCGGTCAAGGTGGAAATTGATGTTTTTCCAGCCTATCGGAGGTGCCATATTTCACTCCATCCCTTTTCCCTAATTTTTACGCTACATCAATATAACTTTTTGGGAACACTCTAGACATAGGCTTTTTTATGCTAATTAAGCGTCTAGGTCATAACATTCTTAATGATTTTTTTTTTATTTGTCAAACCGCCTCTCTGTGACGATATTTGACGAAGTTCAGCAAGCTGTGCTGTGTGACCTAATCAATATATTTTTATGATCTTTATATCACCGTAAAGCACCAATTATGCTCTTTCTTTTGAGTATAATTTCAATATCTTGCCACAAGTATATAATGCGCTACGTGTGCCTGAAAAACGAATATTTCGAAAAACTAGCAAGTTTGGAGTCGATTTTCTGAAAAACCCCACTTTTTATTTTTTTCATTTTTTATTCACAGTTAGTTAATATAGTAGTCTATCAGGAACTACCAACAGAAATTGTAATATATTGTTTGTATGGCCGCTATTAAGACTCGAATCTCGTGCTATGAGCGTTTTGAACGGGACTTCGCACAGGCGCTCTGCTGAGCAGAATTTTGGCCTATATAAGGTTTTCTATTTATCGTTAGCAGTTACCTAATATCCAAACATAAACATTAAAAAAAATTTTAGTAGTGCTCTTAAAAAAAAGTTGCTTAGAAGTCCGTATTCACAAGTGCGAGCGCATCTTTTTCTCCCAATACGGGGGAATGCAGATCGTTAGAGGAGTCCCCTGAGGCCTTTTGCTTTCGGCTCCGAAATTTTACAGATGCCACCCCAGTCAGGCGGCGTGTATAGAATACTTTATCTTGAACATCACGGGGCTACCGCCTCTATCTTCGTCGGGGTCCTGTAGCCTCTAAGGATTATGCCTCTGGATGCGACCGACACGGAAACCCTGATTGTCGGGAAAACAGGCGTGTCGAGGTTAGAGTTTATGTCGCAAGCCCCCCCATGTCTCTCAAAGCTCCCCACCTCGTCCTTCTAACACAACCGTGCCACTAATCCGCGGGCACTAAAAGAGACGCCGCTGCTGCGTGGCACTCAAATTACGCGAGGCGGAGAGCAAATGTTTAAGTATGGATCGACGGGAAGATTGGGAACCCAAAGGAAGCCGAATCTTCGCACGTCGTCTAACTGATAATAGCCTTCTCGGTCCCTTTCTGGCTCTTTACTTGAATTCCTAAGCCACGGCGGAAAGCTGGTACTCATTCTACCTCCGTGCTGTCTGAGCTGGATGAACTTAAAACTGCCCCTGCTTTCAGAAAGCCAGAAGTGTTCGTTACTGCCATGGCTAATACATTATTCAGTTCAGACCGGAAAGTGTGCGCCGACTATTCAAGGAGACACAAGAGAAGAGTGTTTTACGGACGCCATTTTCGTCAAATCTCGGAGCTAAACCTAAGTTTTCTTAAGCAAGTTCTACCGGCTGAGGACGCCCAGCGCGTAAGCCCTGGAGATGTTCTGTGCAATAACTGCTACACAATGTTCTTGGGTCAGATTGAAGAACATAAGCAAGGACAGGAAATGTTGTCATCAAGCTCATCGTCATCATCCCTGAAACCATCGGACAGATCATTCGTTGACGAGGAAGCCCTGGTCCAAGGAGTGTCTGAAGCAATTGATGCTGCCGAAGTAAGTGTGACACCACTTAAACTCCCTTCTAGCGTGACCCCACGAAGCCGTACCGGCTATGTTAAGGGAAAAAAATCCGAGATAACCACGGACTTCAAAAAGAAAATTGGTCGTAAACTAAGTGACGTGTACGGAGAACCTACGGGCACAGACAAAGAAGATCCATGCTCCTTGTGCTCCGACTGGGTCAGCAATCTACGAGCAGCCTACGTCAAGAGCGCGTCGCAGCTAGAACGCTACCGCCTCTTAACTCTCTTTCCATCTAACCTCAAAAAGAAAGCTATCCTGAAAGCAATTCCTGAATTGACGAAGCATGCTTTGGACCAATCAAGAAAGCTGAAAAAAAATGGGGGTCTGGGCGTCACCTGACTCATACCAAGGACATGCTCTCAACGAAAACGATGCCGCTCTTGCGTTGACTTACTACACATCAGATGTGAAAGACTGCTCAAGACAAAGCCCGAACAAGAAGGATGTCGTAAGGCTTTTTATTGATGGTCGGGAAGTCTTCGTTACGAAGCGATTTATGACGAGATCTATTAGGGAAACCTACAAAGAATTCAAGGCGGCCAATCCCGAGTCAAAAATGGGCCTAACAAAATTTTATTCTCTTCGGCCCAAGTGGGTTAAGAAACACCCTGTACATGAAGAGTGTGTGTGTGTATGCTGCGCCAACTTCATACTCTGTGTGACATCTCTGTCAAATGCGGCGGGGAAGACCATGACCTTTGAAGACGTCCAGAAAATGTTTCTTTGTGAAAATCCTTCCCAAAACTGCTTCTTGCTGAGGTGTGGAGCCTGTTCGAACCGGAAGGACATATCCCTCGAGATGCTAGGGATGAGCGCTGAAGATGAACTAGAGTTGGCACTGTGGGAATCGGGTGGCGAGTTGGTGAAAAAACATTTGGAGGCCACTGCTTTTCTTAACGAACTCAACAAGTGGACGAAGAAATGCATACCCCACTATTATATTGGGCGCGCACAACAGAGAGCAATATGGCTTGAAAAAACAAGTGTGAAGCCACGTGTCGTAGTCCTCCACTTTGATTTCGTCGAAAACTGGAGTATTGTGCTCCAACGTGCAGTGCAGGGATACCACTGGAAAACCAAGATGGTGACAATCTTCACCTGCGTTGCGACGACCACAAAGGGAACACTAAGTTTCGGCGTCGTGAGTGACGATACCTGTCATGATTCTGCACACGCGCTCTTTGCGCTCACAATGATTGAAGACAGGCTCTAGGAACTCTTGCCCGTTTTTTTGGAGCTAATCTATGTTTCGGACGGCGCTCCAAGCCATTTCAAAAATCGGCACCAATTACACGAATTTCAGAAGAAGTTTCTTGTCAGCAGGTGGATATACTCGGCGTCAGGGCACGGCAAAAGCGCGTGCGATGGAGTGGGTGGTGTGCTGAAGCATCATGCGTCACTGCATAACTTGAAAACAACTGAGCTGAGCTCCATAACTAACGCGCGTACGTTCGTTGAAGCTCTCGGCCGGAAAATCAAGGGGATAACGCTTCTCTTCATCGACGAAGAGGAGCTGTCCCTTTATCGGGAGCTTAAAAGTAAGGGGTGGGAGAAGGTAACCCCATCGAAAGGCATCCAATCTTCTCATGTGTGGAGCAAAGCAATAGGGGAAGGGGGAGGTGATGTGGTCCTAGAAAGAGTTTACCAAACCCCAGAATAGACAGAGCTAAATAGTGGGACCGTGAAAAGGCCGGACCGTTTCAACAGTGCGTTCATCCTTGTCCCCGCGTGAGTGCGCGCTGTGTGATCAGACGACGCGCCACAGACTTTGACACTGAACTGACTGCAATTTGGACAAAGCGAAAACTGGCTCAGAATCGCATCCCTATTGTCTCGAAATGTGCGACGTCGAAAGATGACTATCCCTATCCCAGGTGTTTATCACTGTTTTTGTGTGAGCAGCGCCGTGTAGTATTGAAAACGTACTGCGTCGTCTATCCGTAAACCAGACGGAATTTGGCGGTGTTCAATTCGTTTTAAAGTTCATATTTGTATTAACTTTGAGTGTATTTTATGTTAATTAGGAGTATATGAGACATTTGGCGAACACTTTTTGATATATTTTATGCAATGAACATGTTTAGGCTACAACATGAAATATTACTTCCCTTCTCTGGTTACGTGTCGCATCTTGAGTTTAAAATTCCGAACTTTATATGTAATTGTCATATTTTCTTATGTCAAACAGATATGCAGTGCATATACATATGTGCGATTTAGTATCTGACGCTTAGGAAGTACGGTCTATTTTGTGCACATACGGGCTCTTTCGTAAAATAACGAACATTTCGTGGCGTTTAAGGACGAGCATTTCGTGGCGTGTAAGGCTTCAAATGCGTTAGTCATGTGTTTAGGTTTCATTTCTATTTGCAGTGATTCATTTCAGGTTATTTAGACTTTTCCCTCGTGACTTAAGTTTGTCCGTGAGTTTAGATGTTATGTACTTCTTCGTCAATACATAAGGCGAAGCTCACACACCTTTCCAATCACCCCACTGCCAGGTAAATAAATATTGTAAGGATAAATATTGTTACTTCACTTGCTTTTACGCGCAGATATTGTGGTAAGTACTAACATTAAATAGAAAACTTTACATTGGCCAAAATTCTGCTCCGCAAAGCGCCTGTGCGAAGTCCCGTTCAACACGCTCATAGCACGAGATTTGAGTCTTAATTGCGGCCACACAAACAATATATTACAATTTCTGTTGGCAGTTCCTGATAGACCACTATGTTAACTAACTGTGAATAAAAAATGAAAGAAATAAAAAAGTGTTTTTTTTTAGAAAATCGACTCCAAACTTGCTAGTTTTTCGAAATATTCGTTTTTCAGGCACATGTGGCGCAATATATACTTGAGGCAAAATATAGAAATTATACTCAAAAGAAAGAGCATAATTGGAGCTTTACGGTGATATAAAGATCATAAAAATATGTTGATTAGGTCACACAGCACAGCTTGCTGAACTTCGTAAATATCGTCACAGAGAGGCAGTTTGACAAATAAAAAAAAAATCATTAAGAATGGTATGACCTAGACGCTTAATTAGCATTAAAATCCTATGTTTAAAGTGTTCTAAAAAGTTATATTGATGTAGCGTAAGAAGTAGGGAAAAGGGATGGAGTGAAATGTGGCCCCTCCGATAGGCTGGAAAAACATCAATTTCCACCTTGACCGCTTCAACGGTCAATAACTTGAGAACAAAAAATCCGACGAAATAACTGTTTGCGTCTTCTTTTATTATAGGAATTGTGTCAAAACATATATTTTTTTCGTCAAAATTAAAAATTTGACCCTAAATCCGTGCCTGAGTTGAGATGAAATCACCCATATATATATATATTAATTTACGATACCCAGTTTTTTACAACCCTACAATGGAAATACGCTTTACCTTAGAGGAGTGTAACAAGTCCCATATCACATGTTTTGGTAGTGTTTAAATAGTGCCGTGTTGTAAGAGTGTTTTAGAGCGCAGCTCTTAGGGGCCCGTCTCCAGCCTGAGCGGCGTCGGCGTCGGCGTCGGCGTAACCGGGGGGGGGGGGTCACGTGACCCCCGAGGTCACGTGACCCCCCCCCCCATCGAGGTCACGTGACCCCCCTCAGTAGCCTTCCCTACTCCTCCTCAAGAGCTGCGCTCCAATTCGGCGTTACAGGGACTTGTAAACGGCTTTCATTTTTTCTTTGTCTTTTTTATTAGGCCGTCAAGGACAAGGGAACACCCCCGAACAACTGTTGAGGTTTTGTTGACCGCACAGCATGCCCATATGCCGTCCATAAAAAAAAAACAAATTAGAAGAAGACCACAAGAGGGTGCTCGTCGTGAAGCACCAGGCAGTGATGTGCGCAGACGGCATAATTTGACGGCTGGACGAAACCTACAAAGACCATGGGCATTTTTTTGTTTGTTTAACATTAGAATGCATAAACTTATCACAGTAAATCATGTTCAAGCTTTTGTACTGAGCGAAATACCTGTCCAACTGGGCTGAAAGGCATCTAGAAATATTTTAATAAAAAACGTTTACTAACGACTCCCATTTTACTTCTCAGATGTGCGTGTGAAAATTGCATCTCACCAAATTACAGTGTTACTGTTGAATTCAGCATTGTAAGAGTAGACTATGTTTCGTGGCCTTCTATTGCAAGAAAAGACCCTAGCACAAGTGAGGCAGAAACTGGGCAGGAACTTAAGCTGAAAAACACACTTTCATAAACACACAAAAGAAATAAAAATAAGTGAATAGTCAAGCAAAATGGTTTAAATGTCACCCCCCAAGGCAGATACATAACTGCGCTCCACTGTTAATACGAACACGAAAAAAATCGCTTTTATTTGCAGTTTATTTTTTTGACAGCTATTAAAAAAGCTGAAAATTTGTCGCTCAGATTAGTGCCCCAAACGAGCGCTTTATTCCACACCAATAGGCAAATGTCAGCCCTTCGAATTTAAGGTGAAAAATGAAAACAGGATATTGAATGCTCCCGCTAACAGTGTCGCGCAGTGTACATAAACACCAAGGCACCATATCACAAACCGAAGCATACGAAGAAGAAAAGACTCATTTCATTGGGGAAAAAAAGTAGAGATATAAATGGAGCACTCGCCTTTCGCTAATTTTCACTGTCTTGCTGCCTCAAGTAACCAAACAAAATATCTGTCCGCTTGCCGACTGCTTTAGTCTTTGGTCTTTAACCTTTAATTTTTGGCTCGGGAGAGCCGCGGCACCGCGGAAAGCAGCAGCCCGTACCACCGAGGCCCGCGGTGCCGCGTTTAGGGAACATGGTAATGTGGTGAGTATATACGTGCAAGATGACGACGACATGGGTTGTTGGTATTGGGGAGGGTGGCAGTCCGATTCGCAGAAGTCCAGACTTCGTGGAGGCGGGTTGGGCGGGTGAGCAGCGAGCTCTGAGGATCTTGCACGCCGTTCGATGAGTGCATGAAGTAGCACCAGGAACATAATGGCGCTATTGCTCACTGGAGTCCACTGGGGTCAAAGAATCATGCTCCAAGAAGGTAGTTTAGCCGAAGTAGAAGCTGCCACCTCCGAGGAACCGAGGCCCAGTGCTCAGATTGAGACACCGCCGTCGCCCGGTGTGTCATCCTCTCAACGTCGTCGTCGTCATCTCGCAGAGAAAAATCGAGCCCGCTGGCTTAGACAAGGCAGCACCTGTTCCCACCGTTCAAGGGCCGTGAAAGGAATGCGGCCAGCGATTTCTTGAAGCAGCCAGAGGTTCTTGACTACCGTGAAACGTTTTCTGGGGGACGCCCTTTCAAACAAAGTCTGCGCAGCTTCTTAGTGCAGCGACGTTCATAAGGGTCACGCGCGCTCCCAAGCATGATTTCAAATAGCGAGCACCCATCTTTCCAGAAAAGCACCATCTAAAAAAAAATTGGTTTGTGTGTATGTTTATACAGCCTAGAACTTGGTCTGCCTCCAAGGGCGACGAGTCTCCCAGCTGTAGATGAGCAATTTAGCCAGTGCGGCACAACCGCTAGCCTGGGGTCTTTAAAGGGGTACGGAAACCAAATTCTGGAGCTCATTTCTTTGTTTCAACACGACGCAGGTAGCAGCACAACCACAGAAACATAAATATTGCGCTAGAAAACGCAAGAAAACATATTTTAAAGTGAATTAAACGATAATCAAAAACCACCTGGTAGTTGGTTATGAAGCTTCAATGGAATGTCGTGACGACAACATGCCTCTGAAAGCAGCGCCGCAGCGGTATGTCCGCTCACTGGTATAGATTGCCTAGGCCTGAACGCAATACCGAGGCGTCTTGGTGGAAAGAGCCAAAACGAAGTGAGCCACCTTGGTTTCAGCTCTCGCGCGACGTGCAAACGCGTGCTTCGGTTGTTCTCAGGTTTGGTGCGCGTGCTGGCCCCGCGATATCTACAGCCCTTGGGTACTTCGACAAAGCGAGATTGTAACGCGTTGACGCCTCCAAGTGGCAAAACTCGTCACTACGGTAGGCTTGGTCGTCCGAGGCATGATGACGTCAAGACGTCTGCCGGATCTCCCGAGATGCATCGCGCTCCTCCATGGCTGATTTTGAAGCGCTCGCCAAAATCGCGGCATTTAGAGCATAAAATATAGCCATCTGCTCAAAATACGACCGTGCGATTATTCATTACAGGCCTAGCTGATCATATTGAACTCATTTCTTGATGTTTTCTCTATATTTCAAGTTTCGATTCCGTATCCCTTTAACGTGCATCACGCAGTAGTGATACACGACCGCACGCCGGTACGATGCTCATCCAGATCGAAACGGGCAGGGGCGGGGATTGAACCTAGTATCCTGGGTTCTGCAGCGCGAGCTTTCGCTCCACGTGCTCCGAGCTGGTGTGCGCTAGACCACTCGGCCACCGATCCCCCCAAAAGCACCATCTAGTGAACCTTTACTGAGAGTGGAACGTACTTGTCAAAATGGCGACGATAGCGGTGCTGACGCTCCACGCTCAAATCTCAGAGCGCGTCGCGCATGCGCGATGGCGACTCCGCTTTGCATAGAGCGGAGCGGGAAACCAAAAACGGTCTACTAAAACTCTCTATTATCTTACACCGTGCTCAATGATCGTTGAAACGGCATGTTTAACGGCGGTATTAGTCGTGCCGAGTGATTAGGGAGTTGTAGTAGATCGTTTTTCTCCTCCGCTACGGTATCCCCGAAGAAAACGCCACAGCTGCGCATGCGCGCCCCCAGCCTTGTCTGCATAGTTCAAGGTCTTGTGGCGGACTACGGAGCCCTATCCGGGTGCTTAGCGGGCTGCGGAAACGGTCTACTACAATTCCCTATTATGTCGTAATACTGTTATAATTCGCCTTCCCCCCTGAGTAACAATGTATTATCCGTCATATTATTCACTTAGGCGAAATGCGATTATTCGTCGGAGTGACTTTAAACCTATATTATTCAGTCTTCGCACTTACTACTTTGTACAGATCGTTCCTCCTGTGTCTGTCCAGAGGATCGCGATTCCTTATCGAAGACAGATTATCCAAGTCCACCTCAGCAAGCATAATTTCTTCTCCAATCCCAGCTAACTTGACCACCTTGCCGGACGGATTCACCAGCATGCTGTGTCCCCAAACCACGTACGATGCTGTTTCATTCCTCGCGGGCGACACTAACACCAGGTAGACTTGGTTGTCAAGGCCCCTGATCCTAGGAAGCAGTTGGCAAAACATCGAACCAGTCGTCATGTTGGGAGCTGCTGGATAAACCAGTAGCTTGCAACCAAGCTGCGCGTAGATCTGCGCCAAGGGCGAAAACCGAATATCGTAGCATATCCCTACTCCCACTTTGCAGAACGAAGTGTCGAATGTGGTGAAGCTGTCGCCCGCTGCAAAGAGGTCGGACTCCCGGAAGGTGATTTTGCCAGGAATGTCGATGTTGAACAGGTGTAGCTTACGGTGCTTGCCCAGCATCGAACCGTCCGGTCCGTACACCAGGCAGGTATTATAGAGTTTGCCGTTCTCCTGCTCTGACAATGTGCCTCCGACGAGGTAGACGTTGTTTTCTTCGGCGCATCTCGACAACATGTCGCTAGTCTCGCCGGGAATCGGCTCTGCGTTCTCCAAGACGTAGCGCGTGTCGAATGGAAAGCTGAAGTCTTCTGGGAGGCAGACCATCTGGGCCCCCATGGAAGCCACCTCTCTAATTTTCTTACTTGCAATATTCAGGTTTTCCGCTTTGCTGTGTCTCACCAGGAGCTGAAGTAAGGCCAGGCAAAACTTGTTCGTTGACATTTCCGTTAGACTTCACGCAAACAATGTAGCGGTGTCAAGGTCTGCACAATTTTTGCGGCGCAGCGGCAACGAATGAATTTCGGTAAGCACTGAAGCACGACGGTATGTGTGTGTGTGTGTGTGGGGGGGGGGGGGGGGGGGGGTCGCGTACCGTCAACAAGAGAACAGCTTGGCGCATCGGGCGCAGCGTGTCACGTGGCATCGCAAGCTCATCAAGAGTTTTGCTGTATTTTATTTTCTCCTCTCCCTCTTTTTCCTCTTGCAATGTTGGATACACGCGCCCCTGATAAGGTAGGCTCCGTGCTTTTGAACAGAATCTGTGGCACTTAAAGGGGCCCTACAATCATATTTAAACGTCGACCTTTTTTGCGGTTTCCACGGCTATTATGGTTCCGGTAGGCCCGCGGGCAATGGAAGACTCACTAAATATCTGAGCGTAATATTTTAATCAGTCGATACGGAAACCTCCTAAACCTCCTCCTCCTACGGCGACACCCCGCGGGTGTCGAATGCGCACGGCATATGACGAATTCGTGACGTCGTCGGTCCCGGTCAGCTCCTGCGACGACCGGTCAGAGCCGCTGAAAAAACTGTTTGAGTCGAAATACAAAATATAAATGGCGCTGCCTGTTTCAATTATCTAGGAAAGTAGGTTTTCTCTGTATTTAAAAAAAAAGAAGCAAATGCAGTTTAGACAGTACGGAAACAAGAAACAATGCTGGATGACCCGAATGACCCGTCGACATACCCGCCACCACGCGGTAGAAGTGGCGGCACAGGCCGACGCAGGCTCCGCGCGGATCTCAGCTGGCGGCTCACGACGCTGGCGGCACATTTTGCAAGAAGCGAAAGTACGAACTCGTCTCCCGTGGTCTCGCGTCACAGGAGACCCACCCGGAACTTGCCCGGAACTTGGGCGTCGTCGAGTTGTGGCCGAGGAACTTGGCCAGCGCGCACCGGACGCTTTCGAGAAGTGTCCTCGTGTGGCTCCCAGCTCCACACTACTAGCCAGGATTCGAAGCTCCAGCTCCGACAGACCCGATAAATTTATGTCGGCAAGCGCGGTGGAGGCCTGAAGCAAGCAACGAGCCGTTGACGCGCATGCTGCTGCAGGGGAAGCGACCATCAACGTAAACTGCAGCCGGTTGCCCAGTCACTTCGGCCGTGGCATTGACCTCCCAAGCAAGGACCAGGGACGTCAAAAGGGAGGTTATTTTTGCTTGTTTTTGGAATTTTAATTTACAATAACTTTTAATATAAAGCGAACTAGCAAAAAAAGTTTCACTAACTTACTACGTCAGTGAGCTCGGTTTCGGTACAAACTAAAAAAACAGTCAAAACATCGTTGGAGGGCCCCTTTAAGCCGGGGTCGGTCATATAAATGGAACGCATTTTCCGGTACACGGCACAAAGACTGGCTGGCAAAGTTGACGGGCAGATTCGCGTGTCTCGGGTGGCGCGGGAGTCGGCGGGACTGATGCTCGTGTACAGCTGCGATGCACGCGCGGGCGGCTTGATATTGCGGGTCGTTGTTTGATAAAGGCTACTGACGCAGCTGGTGTTCTCTTGCGGTTCCTGTTTCTGGTTCTCTTGACTTGACTCTGTACACGACAATACAAAAGACAGTTTTGCAAACACGATCCGTGGTTTGAGAATAGCGTGCTAAGTTTCTTCTTGAATGCCTTGCCATGCGGCATTCTAAGCACGCACTTCGCGGTAAATTGAGGTCGAATCTGTGCGCAGACTGTCTCTTGTATATGATGCAATCAGTGTGACCCCGGCCTTGGGACGGCTGCACCAAGGCCACTTAGCGCAAAGCGGAGCTTAGTCGGGAAGCTAAGCTGAGTTTCATTTCCGTTCTGCTACACCAAAATCAGTTTTCGCTAAACCTAACACTAAACCACGCCTATAGTAAGCGCTCAACATTAGGCGTTTTGCTTTTCTTTTTAAATCCTGGATTGAAAACGTTGCGACTGTTTTGTAGAGGTCGACACGGTGGACAAAAGTGGTTGTAAAAAGTGTTTTAGGCTACAACTGCCTGATTCTCTCAGCATAATGGCTTTCAATACTGACAAACATGCAAAATATTGTCAAATGAAGTGCTTATCGACGTACTAAAATTGAAAGCTGCAATAGTTGGTGTAGGCTAAACATAATGTATGTAAAACAGCGCAGAACGACAGAGACTAGAAGGAAGGAACAAACAAGACGAAACAGACGCTGCCCCGCAACTAAAGGTTTTATTACAGAAAACATAAAATGGTAAAGACGGAAAGAAGCAATCGGCACATGCGCCAACCTTTCTGCTACATCACATAGGGCGCTGGTCATTCACGTGCCGCGTGCTTCACCCCCCCCCCCCCCCCACACACGCACACACTTTTTTTTTTGCTTCATTGTCGAAGTCAAAAACAATATCTTTTTCACAGATGGCGTTACCGACGGCTTGCTGATCCACTGTGCCCCGCTTTCTGCTATGTAAAAGCCTCTATCACCTCCCCCATCACCTTGTCTTCGTGCCTATCTATAAGCATGGTCTCCTTGAAGGACGGCTTGCTCAAACAGCTCTTACAGTGCACCGCCAAATGCCCTCCGACCGTGGCTCTCAGTGAATAGTTGCGCTCCCTGAGCCCAACATTTAAACACCTCCCCGTCTGTCCAATAAATACTTTACCGCAGGAAAGGGGGACGTTGTATACCACTTCAGAAACACAGCTCATAAACGGCATGCGTGTGTTTTTGTACCTTTGCTCTTTGACAGCCCTTCTGCCTTGGCCCTTACCCTCGAACATATCTGGCTCAACTTCTGAGGGGCGGAAAACACCAGAGGGACGCTGTACTGACTTCTTGATTTCTTTAAATTGTGGGAGACCTTGTACAGGTATGGCATGACGACAGTCCATCGCCTGCCCAACACTCAGTTCCGAGTCAGCGCCTGTCCCGTCTCGTTTGTTCCTTCCCTCTAGTCCTTGTCGTTCTGGGCCGTTTTACCTTGCGGGCTTCTATTAGCGCCGAGATGTTTCGATGGCGCCCTTTTAGGGTTTCCCTCCGTGACGTCACGACTGGGATTTGTCTCGCCGTGACGTCACCAGTTGTTATTCTGGCTACTTACCATCGGGTGCGACGACGACTTCGATGGTGTGTTTAAAAAGCTGAGTAGAAGCTAGGAGCCACCGCAATCCGAAACCTACACCGTCAAAGTTGACAATCTGACAGTGCTCATATGCCCATGGTTTGGCCAATCGTGGAGAGCTGACCACAGCGACGCTTTTGGCGGCGCACATCGCTAATACTCCGTTTCACCTGATGTTGTACCGCAGAGAAGGCTAGAAGCGCGAGCTCATAGCGTTGGCAGCTGCTCTTGACGCGCGAGAGTTTGTGCCTCCGAGATGTGCCCTTGAGCAAGGAGCTCGCGCTTGTAGCCTTTCCTGTGGTACATCATAAGGTGAAACAGAGTATAGCTTCGATTCCCTCACACCCTGTTCCCGGATGAATATGACACAGCAATACTTCGCTCTCGGCAAAAGGGTTTATTCACTCATTTATTAGACAGTTTTAGTATAGCGTTGCTGGATCTTACGTACGCAATACGCAATAGTATAGCGTACGCTAAAAATGACCTGCTCGGACCGAATTTAGTTGTTCGTTACGTTTGGTTAAATCTTGGTTAAATTTGCTAGAACCGTAGAATTCTGCGTGCTTATAGCGCAACCATGCTCCTGGAAAGAAATATTGAAAAAAGAAAACGTGTCCAATCATTGTATTTCAGATTAATCCAAGCCACAGCTGAATCGTCAAGCGCGCTTCTCTGCGCGGTACAGACACTACGAGTACGAGTGCGCAGCCAAATTCGATGACTAAGCCGCCGTCAGTCGTCCCGTGGAAACGGCACCTTTTATCAATGCTATCGCGGAATGAAATTGATGACCCTGATGTCCAGTGCATAGCGAGAACTTCGGCGATTTCTTTTAGAGTCGTTCGTCCGTCGGCGATGAACTGTGGGAATAGGCTTACCGTTGAGCAGATCGCAGCGTCGACGCACACTGCGAGCAGCGAACATTTCCACTGTGCACTCCTTCAGCTGCAGGGCGATCTGATTCGACCACGGTAGGTCCCAGAAGGAATCGCCGAGCTGAAAACAACGCAATTTCACTTAGCACAGAACTTTGAAAACACCACGTCGCCCTTGCTGCGCCAGTCGAGGCGACCACCACCTTGAAACTGGCACTCTCGTTGGGTCTGAGATCTCTCGAGAGAGTCCCGCAAGGCCCGCTAACCAGCAACGCAAAATCCCCAGCGTTGCGTGCATACGCAATACGCTAGCCCTTCTATTGCGTTCTGCGCATGCGCACTCACGACCCGCAATCTCCTTGCGTACGCAAAGCTATAACGTACGGTCCACTAAAACTGTCTATTGCCTGGAGGATTTCGAGATCGGTCATCAGCGAGGCTTGGGGGAAGTCCGCTGCCCCGCAGCTGCTCCAGGTCCCAGTGGTAGTCGTCCACGCCGCTTCATAAGGACGTCGTCGTCTACACACTAAAAATTTCAATACCCATGTTCGTGTTAAAAGGGTGTTTTTCCGAGCTCACACCCTTCCTACACCATTTTTACATATTTTTTGAATATTCAAGGGTGTACGGAAAGGCCTACACCCTTCGTACATCCTTTTTACACCCTACGGCTACCGAAATCGTGTTAAGAGGGTGTTGGGGTGGTACACCCATGATTTCCAAATCGTCGAACTCGGAAACCGCCGAATTGCAGACATACGCGCCGACAGCAGAAGTCAAGAAGCAGCCTGCTCAATTTAGAGGATTTCGTGAAGTTCAAGTAAGCACAATGGGCAGCTGACATCCAAGCCAAGCCAACGCTCAAGTTGTTTTCAAGCCAGATGAATGCCGGCGTTGTGTACAAGCTCCTTGGTTGTTTACGTGCAAGCGACCACGAAAATAGCATCGGTTACTCACGCACTTCTGCTGAGAATGGTGAGACCACATCGGTTCTATTATGATAAATTCCGTCTCATCCTGAGATGTACTAAAGCGAAGGCTAGACGTGCGAGACGGTTCAGGCTCACAGCTTTACTGTGAGCCTGTACCGTAAAGGCCGGTTCCGACACTTGCGTTTGAGTGTGTTTGTCTGCGTTGCGTTTAGAACCGAAAACGAGTCACCAGCACATCTGTGCTTCGTATGAAGCGTGGATTCCAATTCAAAGAATCATCTTGGCACGTGATATAAGCAGCAGGGATGTCCTGGTTTCTCGCAGCCGCAACGCGGTCAAACGCAACTGTTTGAACCAGGCTTTACGTGGTTGTCCTGTGCTTGTCCCTCGCGCTTTATTTTTTCGATTTTAAGTATTCATTTTCAACTCGCTCGCTTTTACCAGTACTAGTAGATACTCAAGCTGCACGAGGGTTCGTGCAGTGCGACCATCTATAGCGATGCTATAAGCTTGTGCTCGAGCCTTGGCTTTAATGCATCTTAGTGGGGAAGGCAATCATCGGGGATATATGACACACGATGATGCCAAGTCTGTTCACGGCGGACTCTCGTGCTGTTCTGATTGGAGGAGAAGGGGCGTGTAAAAAATTGGCGAATGGAACATGGTTAGCGACAGCACAAATATTTGTTGGAAAAAGTTCAGAATATTGAAGTGCAGCAGCCTGAAACTTTGGAGTTAAGCAATTAGAGAATCATTCGAAGACATCTTTAGAGGTTCAGCCTTCTCTCCCCCCACACCAATATCGAAGGCTGCTAGGATATTGGTTCAGGCTAAGCCTTCTGTCTTTCAGTCAGCGAACTCGAGCCGTTCCACCTGACCTTGTTATTCCATAACAGATATGTTAGAAAATGGAATGCAGATTTTCTTTACACGGCCAAAACATAAAGTGTTATCAAATAATACCTGCCATATTCATATTCTACAATTACAGACCGGGGCTGCCCCGCCTGTGGAGGGTGATGATGCGAGCAGCCTCGAAGCCCACCAACAGTGGCTGTGTGCTGAGAGCGAAAGCTGGTGCCTGACGAAGGCCAGATTGATCTTCGAATGGATGCGACTGCCTGCAAATGGCTACATGCGTTGATATTGATGGGCATATAGACTGCACAGAATGCTTATCCCTACCTGATGGATGCTAGGAGGGTATGCAATATTTTTTTACTGATCTCTACGACAATTGCTAAATTGCGCTTCCCCGCTCCGTGATTGCGGCTGCCGGACGACCATCTTGGGACACGGAAAATTAACCTTTTGGAGCGTTCCAGAGGCTGGCTGGCAGCGTGCTGAAGACATGTTTTTTGCTCGTTTGTCGTCATTGGGAGCGTTAAAGTGGCCCTGCAATAAATTTTTGACTGGTTTTTAATTTGAACCGAACCTGAGCGCACTGAACGTAGTAATTTAAAGAAACTTTTCTTTTCTCAAATTTCGCTTTACTTTAAAAGTTACAGGCAAATTAGACTTACAAAAACAAGCAAAAAATAACATCCTTCATGACGTCGTAGGTCCTGGCTTGAGTGGCCGTGAAGTAGTGAGCTCATCGAGCGCTCACGGCTGCCGCACTCAGTGTCGACGGCTCGAGAGGGTGCCACTAAAGCACGTGTTGACTAGGCTGTATGAAGCGGGCGGCCAGGGCAGCTCGCATTGCATTTGCCGCGCGATTAAAGACTAATTCGGCATAACACTTCATTGGCCACAAACGACGGCAAACACGGGGTAAAGATCAGTTCAGAACGGGAGCCACTTCGCGCTGCCATACCGCCAAAGGGTCAAATCGCCAGCCAAGCCCTCGCCGAAAGCCTTGGGAACGCTCGGAACCGGTCGGATCCTCGAGCCGGTATTAGACCGCAGCGCCACCGCGTACATCCGGGAGCTTTCTAAGCCCATTGTTCGTCGGAGCCTCATCCCACTACGCCTTTCTAGTACAGTAAAACCTCGTTATAACAAAACGGGATATAACAAACTAATGGATATAACAAAGCAATCATAATTCCCCTTGCTTGCTAATAGTGGGAAGAAATGGACTTTGGCTATAACAAACTAATGGTTATAACGAAATAATTACGACCGCTCCTTCAACTTTGTTATAACGAGGTTTTACTGTATGCGCCGTTTTTTTCACCGCTTGGTGGCCGGTTTGTCGACGGGTCTTTTCTTGTTTCCGTACTTTATAAACTGCATTTGTTTCTTTTCTGATCTAAAATACTGAACAAAAACTATTTTCATACATAATTGAAACGGTTCGCGACACTTACATTTTGTATCGACTAAAAAAAAAGCTTTTAGCGGCTCTGACCAGTAGTAAGCCTAGGACCAAAGACGTCACATATTCCGCGCTTTCGGCAACGCGGGTCGCCCTCGTAGGTGGAGGAGGTTTCCGCGTCGTCCGGTTAAAATATGACTCACTGATATTTAGTTATTCTCTCCGTGCCCGCTGGCTTGCCCGAACCCAAAGAGACGTGGAAACCGCAAAAGAGGTAGACGCTTAAGTATGATTGCAGCTCCCCTTTAAGTCCACACTCCTTTACTCCTACTCTGACACTCCGAGTTTCATACTCCAGGCACAGCAACTAAACGGCGCATGGCGTACAGGAGCGGGACACACCGAATCTATTGACGAGCCGCACAAGCTCCTTCTCATTGCACGGTTATGACGAACCTGGCATCCCGTGGATACGGGTGGGAGAAGCCAAAATTATTTCGGTGGTAAATTAATTAAAGCCAGTGTAGAGCGGCAGGGTACAAAGTAAAAGAGACGGCGACGTTATGAAGTTTCTACGAACGTTTAAGTACTTCTGAGAGGTTTGGAGACTCGCTTCGAGCACGTGCGGGGAAAGGCACCTTGGCTGATCTATTTATTGACCGTGCAAGCTGTTTATATTTGAATTAAAGACAACATTCTTGAACCCGTTTGTCGACGCACGAAACCCTCACACTTGCTAGATATTTCGTGGTTCCGTATTGCAGCGAGACGGAATGCGATGGAAGCTGTTGATGCGCTATGCCGATACCGGAACACTGTCGTTCAATAGATAGCACGTCAATTCGTTTCAGGCGAGACATGAACATGATGTTTCGGCTTTCCATTCGAAGTATCTTGATTCTCTGGGCAAAGCATCCTAGAAAAAGCAACGCTCCGACTGTCTTCTCATCTCAACAACTTTTCTGTCGCTGTGCTGTCGGTAACCTTCCGTTCAATAGATGAATTCGTTTTCAGGCGAGATGCACGAACAAATCTTTCCCGCAATGCTAACTGATGCTTCGGCTTTCCAATCTAAGTATCTTTATTCGCTGCAGCTGAACTAAGCAGTTTAGAAAGGGCAGCCGTCCCACTGTCTTCTCGGCAACTTTTCTGTCGCCGAGCTATCAGCACGCTCGTTCGATAGATCACTTTGTTCTCAGGCAAGGCAGATGAACAAACCTTTTCCGGAATGCTGATTGCTGTCTTGGCTTTCAAATCAAATTGTTTTTACCTGCTGGATTAACCACTAATGGACTGAAAAGGAGCAGCTGTCCGGCTACGCCTTTTGTTTCAACAATCTCAACAATAGCACAGCCATCTTGTTTGTGGGTGTGACATCACGGAGCGCAAAGAAGTCACTTGTGCTCCAAGAAATGCTCGGAGCACGAAGAGCACGCTCGAGTGTCAGTCTCCGGCGGCGCTCCCCTCTGTTTAGTGAAAGGAGCGCCAAACGCTCGCAATGTGTAAAAAATGAGAATTTCCTTTGAAAACGCATGAAATTTTTTTGCAACAGCGCGGCACCGCAAGGAAAAGGCACAACTTGTCGAACGTCGAGTCTTGCCGGTCTTGCGGCGTGATCAAAGCTTCCTTGGGCTGCCAAACTGCTGCGTCTCTGTGCCTTTTCACGCTTGGATACTTATCAAGAATCGATGCCATGGCAGAGCTTTGAAGGTATGTCGCACATAGGCGTCTTCTCTATCACCCAGCTGTTCCAGCGAGTTGCTATCAATAGGAAACGAAATCGGTGGTTGCTATTATGTATTAACCATGGCTATGTTCCAAATTTACTCAGTGGATCACATGACAGCACAAATAGAGCAATGCTGTGGAAGAAGGTAGGTTTTCGAAGGCAAAAGTATGAAGCGGCGATATCTGAAGTTTGTCAAACGTGGCCCGTCTATATGGTTGTGTGCAATCTGTCGCCGTCGCCATAGCCTCCTACCCCTCCTTTGTCGCCACTGGATCATGCCCGTTTCTGGACTGCAAGTGCCGCAAGTTACAAATACAGTCGTAAGAGTAAAGTAAAATGCTGCCTCAGAGGCACATGCATCTTCATGCACTTTGCACTCACGAAACAAATCCACACGGCGTTAATTCTTGATCGGTATTCAAGCGTGCGAAGACAAAGATGCAGCACTTTGGCATGCCAAGGAAGCTTTGATCATGCCGCCAGAACGGTAAGACTTGCGTTAGACGAGTTGCCCCTCTTTCTTGCGGTGCTGAGCTTTCGTAAAAATTTCCACGTGTTCTCAAACGCAATTCTCACCGTTCGGAGTTTTAACAAACTTCTTCGGTAAATGACAATGAACGAGCAGAAAACATGTCTTCAGCTTACTGCCGCCCAGCCTCTGCAACGCTCCATATTCGCATATTCGCCTCTTCGCTGACGATTGCGTCATCTACCACCAAGTAACTAACCCTTCGGACCACCAACTCATTCAAGATGACCTCATACGAATTCAAGCGTGGTGCGAAGAATGGCAGATGTCTCTTAACGTCCAGAAATGCCAGCTCGTGTCATTTACACGTCGTGTAAGCCCCTCCGTGTTTCCCTACTCACTTAATAACGTACCTCTGCAGAAAAGCCTTTCCTATAAGTATCTCGGAGTCCACCTCTCATCTGATCTTTCCTGGGCTACTCATATCAGTCACGTTATCTCCACTGCTAATCGCTCACTAGGCTTCTTAAAACGTAACCTTAAGCTAGCCCCTCCTCACCTAAAGCTGCTTGCCTACTCATCCCTTGTCCGTCCTAAATTGGAGTACGCATCTGCCATCTGGGACCCGCATCAGGCCTATCTCATCAATAACCTCGAATCACTCCAGAATCGTGCAGTACATTTTATCTACTCAGATTATTCTTCCTTTTCTAGCGTAACTAATCTTAAAATCCGTGCAAACCTCCCTGTCCTTTCTGTCCGTCGTAAACTTGCTAGGCTATCTCTTTTTCACAAATTTTACTACAGTCAGTGCCTCCGGTCATCATACATCATATCTTCAGAATACCGGCTTCGTCGTACGGGACATAACCTCGGCGTAAGACGCCCCAAAGCAAGAACCGTCACCTTCCAGAATTCATTTTTTTCACGCACTGCCATTGATTGGAACGATCTTCCCGAGAACGTCATCATCACTCATGACCCGATAGAATTTAAGAAACGCTTGCTAGACTCCCCACTTTAGGTTTGTACGAACCATCTATATGTGTACAGTTTGCCTTTCACATTTGTGTGTTTTTGCTCTTTGTACGCGAGTTGTTTTTGGCGTGTTTTTTACCCTTTTGTTTTACGCTCTGTACCCACCCCTTATGTAATACCCCCAAGGGGGTCCTTAAGGTATCTAAATAAATAAATAAATAAATAAAAGGTTGACTGATAATCTTTGTCCCAAGGTGGCCATCCGGTGGCCGCACCTGAGCTGCAACGACCAAGCGGAGACACGCGATCCAGCAAATTGTCGTGGAGATCAATGGTATTGCTTGCACGGCGTACTATTAGTCTTCAGAGCAAACACAAGTGTCGCTGCGGTCGCCACGTCTTGATTGGGTGAGGTGTACCGTGACGTCTGGTGACGGACTCCGCTTCGCGTTCTGGCATCTGGCTGGCTTCCCTGCGCCCGTTTCTTCACGATCGGAGGTTTGTGATCATGCTGACCAACTGTTCAGCGCTGCAATGCAATTTCCAAAAAGAAGCTGGTATCATGTTCTACCACCCGAAAGCTTCGAGATTAAAGAGAGCACGGACAGTCAGACTAAGGAATGGAAAGGCACCGTCAACATCGGCCGTTGTGAGCTGTAAGCACGTTGAGAAGCAGGGCTTCGTTTACCCAGTATACAAGGCGCTGGGTGAGACTTATGCCGACAGAATTTTCATCGCTTTTCCAACCGTTTTTTGTCACGTTTACCTTTATAATTGGGTTATAAGTATGGAAAGCTATCGGTGGAGGCAACTCCGTCGATGAACCCCCCCGCCCCCTCCACACGATATAAGGTGGTTCTGCAAGGGGTTGTGGAAGCGGCGGTATAAGTGTTTCAGACACTGAAATTCTGTTCTTTGCAGATTCATGAGTTAAGCGCAAGACACATGCGCGAAAAATCCATCCGATCCGACGTCCGATCCGACAGTACTACTGCCTGATCCGAAAAATTTGGTCGCTTCAGGCGTCAGATCGGCGATCCGACATGCGTCAAACGCGCCAGATAGTTTCGCACGGCGGACGGATTGTCGGATGCGTCCAGCCAATGACAGCACAGCTAGCGCGAACGTCATGATGACGTACTTGGTCTGTCGGGACGAATAAGAAAACGGGACGGGCGATGGGAAGCCGGACGCGTGGATCCCGCTGATCCATTCGAGAAAGATGACCCCGGCAAAGAATGCACGCGCTAACAAGAACGAGCTCCTAGCTTCGCTCGTGCGAGCTAAACCATCAATTTGGGACCAGAGATCTATGAACGCGGACCTCCGCTGGAGTGCTTGGAAGTTGGATCTCCTGGGCGGAGCCGAACGGATCGTTGTGTCGCTTGCAAGGTCGGAAGCGTGTGCGTGTGTCTCAATTCGGAGCGGCGTTCGGGCTGTCGGATCGGACAATTCTGCCGTCCATTTGTCTCGCGCTTTAGGAGAACATCAGACCCCGCTTTGCGGGCATACAAATGCATTTAAGTCAAAGGCCTTTGGGCGGTCTCACTGGTAATTTTCTCCCCATTGCCCAGAATATAATTAACATGTTGCTCGAGCAGAGTGCAGCTTTTTCGCTGAGACGTTTTTGTTCAGAAACAAAGTTGAAAAAACCTCTTAATTTATTCAAATCATCAGCAGCGTTGATTGTGCGAGATGTAAATATATTGCAATGCTCCTGCAAGTGTGGTGGCATTTCTTCCTTTTCATATACCAGTTGTGATTCATGCACTGTCTGCCCTGGAAACCATGCTCGGAATGTTGGTTGAAGTTTCGCCTGCAGCTACAGACCATACCTCAATAAGGCCGCATATAATAATTCACATTTCCTACGTAAAATGCGCACAAAAAAAAAAAAAAACGAAGGTAATATGCCGACAGCTAACGTCGTCTCGGCCTTTGTAGGGCGAGTGAGGGGGTAAATTTTGTCCTCAGCATGACGTCACCCCGGCTCGCTGTAAAGGGTCGCCACCCAAACTTCTCGGTGCTAATACTCTCACCATACAATGCACCTGTTATTTGTTTGGCCCCTGGTCATGAAATCATTCTCAGTTTGCCATTCCATCTCACCGAGAGCCCGATTTTGGTCATTGAGGTCTCAACCGGCTTGCACTGAAGAAGTATTAGCGAGTTCGTTTCACGGCACTCGTGCCCACGCGTGCCCACTCGCAGCGTGGAGCGGGTTCCTTTTAGCCGGCACTCCACGAGTGCTTGCACTCTCCGAGTTTGTTTCATTGCTGACACCCCATGCGTGCATGCACTCGCTGCACTGAGAAAATCGAGATTGCGCCAAAATGCAATCCCGTCGTGCCCCGCTCCGGCTAGGCCGGCAAAGTGCTGGAGCAGATGATGAAAGTTTGTCTGCTACGATGTGTCGCGGAACTGAAAGGAAAAAAAGTAGATTTTTCTGATAGAAATTGCGTCCCGCGGGCAACGGAATCAAACGCAAGCTTGAACAGCGAGCGTCTCCTCTTTCATGAAGGAAGCAGTTGACAAACCGTGCTTTATTTGGAGGTTTTAAGTCGCTCTGTTGCCGTAAAAACGCTGAAATATACCAGTGTGTAAAGAAATGCTCAGAACAAATGCATCAGCGGCCCCCGAGATGTTTATCACCAACGTGTGCGGGTGAAAAATTTAACATTTGTCGACAAAACTGCCCCAGCAGAAACTTTGACTGCCCAATAAGCACCAGAGAAAGCTAAATTTAGTGATTTTACCCGAGGCTTGGGCAACATCATCATGTTTAACATTTACCTACTTCAGCTAACTTGCCCCGTCATATTTTTGTTCGAGAAAGCTCTCGTTCTTGACGCCCTCACCAAAGCTAATATCTGATCCACCTGTAATGACGATCGAAATCGAAAAGTTTTGCTGGGTATTCCAGCAGACTAGTTTTAAGGCGTACCCTTTCAGTGGTCCACTCATAATGCCATACTCAAATGGATCAAGCTTCTGCTCGGACAGCATCATCCATTTTCTTCAGTGTAAACGGTTATGAGAATTGAAAAATCGCAACCAGGTGCTTTGTAGACAGCTGGTTGCGGAAATTTACGCCGTCTGTGACTATCCCTATGACAGCCGAGTTGCTTGAAGTCATCGCAACTATAAACTACAGGCTGCAGCGACCAACGTTTGTAGATAAACGTTAGTAGCGACTGTACTCTCGCATTCCCACCCAACACTTCGAACAGCAAGGCGCCAGTTTCGGTTTGAGGTCGGTATTCTTTCTACAACATAGATTGCGGCAGCATCAGTCTTCCGCACATGGTGCATTTGGCGAATTCGTTTGAGTCCAGTTCTCCGTGCAACACTCGGTGAGTGCGATGCATTCTGGGAGAGAACTCGAACGGTGCCAGTGCGTGTGAAACGAACTCGCTATAAAATACCGCTACCAGACGCATCGTCTGCTAACATGAGGGAATAATAATGAGTTTGTTTGCTACTCGGTAGGTATCATTCTCTGACAGAAACAAAACGACGAACAGACTGGCAAGTCATCTGCGAACAGAGCCAAAAAGGGACAATCGTCTGCTATGAATTGTGTGCTGCGCAGAGTGAGATCAAAAACTAATTGAAATATGGAACATCGGCTATTTTACGGATGCGATTGTCCTTTGCTTCGTTTGGCTATGCTGATTTGTTTTCTGGCTGTGTGTAACTTGACACCCACTGGTGCTAAAACAAGAGCTTGGGACAAGCACCCACCTTACCACGATATCAATCTCACTATCCGAAAGAGTATTGGATTTAATTACTGAGTGCCTTTTCCATTGACAAGAAGGCCCCAACATTTTCTAAGAACTCCAGTAGGGTTTTGTTGTTGCATCTTTATACTCGCAACTCATTGACTTTGCCAATTTCGTTTTTCTAGCCTGGCTCAGCTGGCAAGTTGAGCGGCGAGTCTGAAACTGTACCAATATTGTTTCCGGTCAGACTGTCCATTATTATTTATTGTTCTTCCCTGCTATTGTGATATGTCTGCACTGTAGTCATGACAGGGGCTTGAAAGGTGGCTCCTACTTTCTACACATGGGTCCTAGGAAACATTTTGTAAGTGATGAGGTGCCCACAATCATGGGCGTCAGCAAAGTGGCGGAAAAGGGGGGGGGGGGATTATTCTGAAGGGGTGTAGCTTTCAAACCTATAACTTTGAAAGAAAACGAGGTTTGCCCCCCTCCCCCTCCTTTTCCTGCAGAGGGTTTGTGGAACCTCTCTGTAAAGGCATTTTAGGAGTCCGCAAAACTCTGCCGGCAATAATGTTTTTTTTAAATATGATTTGGGGCATTGAGTTGAGCCCAGTCCGGCCATGGCACATTCACAGCTCCGGGAGAAAAAGGAATCTACAGAAGAATACCTCTTTTTACTCTTCCCCCTTTTTATTCTTGATAAACACGTTTGCAGTCCACCCCCCCCCCCCTTCCTCTTTTTTTACACTGCCTGGCGTCTCCCATCACTTCTGCCAGTCCAAAAAGGGTTTGCTTGCCACGATTGGCGGTTTCCTTGTTCTCTCTATAGCATCCTTTCTGCTTAAGTGGAAAGAGTGTAGACGGAGCTTCTTCCCCTCACCGTACCGTCTTAACCTGCAACATACTATACTCTCGGGAACAAGATAATAGCCTTGTATCTTTTCTGCCGCCACAAATGCTGTGCTTAGCATGTTTTTGGCAGAGGCTTTTGCTGCCACCACATGCCATGCTATGAAGTGGAGTGCCACGGTGTGTGCGTGCCACATGTCGCATAAAGCAGTGCACTTTCAAGCTGCGTGGATGCAATGACGGCAGAAAAAACACCAGCAGAGCGGACAATACAGAGCATGTTATTAACAGCACTGGTTAATTCCCAATAAATCACAATCTCAATCATTACTGTAAAACCATTTATTTTTGCAAATCGGTCACAGAGGACATAATCGCGGCCACTAAATTTTGCGAATTCCAGACGCATGCATTCAAACTCTTAAAGAGATTATAAAAGCAATTTCGAAATTTTATTTGACGTCTAAAATGGGCGTCGGGCTCATCTCAGACACTGTTGACCAAGTTCCAGCCCGAACAGAAGTTTGTGTGCAGCACCAATCAATTAAACAGTTGTGGTAATATTTGCGCGGGGACGATGCCTGAGACCCCCCCCCCCCCCCCCCAAGACGGCGGCAGAAAGGTGAACTAAAGTGCGCCGTCAAAGCGTGACGACAACGGGCTCCTCGTCAGGCGATTGCTTCAAACGGTTTAAACGGATGATGCGCTCTTGGTTTAGAATTCGGTAGTGAGATGGCATACAAAAAAGTAATTTGAATGTTGGATAATTTTTTTAAAGCTGTAGTTCGGAATCAATAGGTTTCATAGCGTGTGTAGGAATAGGTTCCATAGCATGTGTAGCGTGTGGGATGACAAGGAAGAAGACTTGTGGAAATAAATGACAGCTGTATGCTGTGCTGGTTTTGAGACGGTGGTGTGTATGTTCCTTTTTGTTTCCTTGTCTCAAGGAAACAAAATTTTTACAGCACATTTTGAACCCTGCTAGTGCACACCTTTCTGATCCAGAACTGACTTCGAGACCCAGTAGGTTTCAAAGCCGGTTTCAAATAAGAAAACCAACGCAAAAGTCAACTTCGAAACCTGGGATGTTTTGAAGTGATTTTTGGCGTTAGTTCCCGAAAAGATATGTCATCAGTTTGGTGGCCGGGAGCTAAAAGCATTTCATGCTTAAAATCATACTCATCAGTGCGGCCTTTAATATTCTCTGACTGAATCAATTCTGCTTTTATATGCAGGAGGGAACCATTTGGCTTTTCGAAGGCTTTACTGTGGTCATGGCGGCCTACTGGCTTTTCGGCTTCGCCCATGGCCAGAAGACGTACAATACGAGCTGCCTTCTTGAGAGGCTTTGTCTTATTCTAATCTACTCACAGCTACGGCCAGTTGCAATCAAGGTGATTAATACAGTCAAGAAAACACCTGTAGCCTGATTGCTGATCACATAGTGCAATCGCCAAAGTCTGTGAAACTCCTGCCAGGATTGTTCCGATTTTCGAAATCCTTAAAGGCTTTGTGTGTTTTTCTTGATATGGCAGCTGCAAGTTGTGTGGCTCACATACCTAAGTATGCTTCAATTCATGACCAGCTTTATTCGTTTATATTCGTCACATTTCTCTAGTCCTCCGTGTTGTTTCCTAGTCATCAAACTATTAGACACCTGTATGGAGTAGTTACATTTTGTTCTTACGTTTTTATCAAAACGGTTTGTGTCACCCTGTCTGGAATTCATCACCCTTACTACGAAATGTCAAATTAATCTCACGTTGAGATACTTTTAAAAGTGGAGATGACCGGCATTAAATGTTGTGTTTCTTTATCACTCCTGTTCATACTTTGTATATTACTTCAGTCAAAAGACACCACCAGTGTTCAATACGCCCCGTCCGAGCACAAGCTTTTCAGCCTGGATAAGGTGAGCGTGAGTGAGCACGTACTAAGCAGTACCGAAGGTAATGAGCGTGCACTGCTGCATTTTCAAAGTTTCAGAAATGCTCTTTTTTAGAAAAAAATAAAAGCCAGGCATTGCTGTGGTATATTCATAACATTGTGGCTTTCTTGAAGAATGCGGGCATTCTGAAGGTGTTGCCGAAGGCTTGTCAGGGTGACAGCGCGGTCGAAGGCGACAAGTGCGAGCTAGTACACGCTCTATCGCAAGCTCTTGTTCTACGAAAGCGCTTCGCAAAGTCGCTCTTGCATGCCTGTAGCCTTTGCTGCCCTACAGTGGTAATGGTAGGCAACTCCGGCTGACACAAGAAATCACCCCATCGCTGCCACACTCCGTTTCCCTTTGAAGGGCAGGTGAACCGGAATTTGGATTTCAGAAAACGATGCAGAAGCCGTAGGCGGGACGCTACAATCCCTAAAACACTACTCGCAGTCACAAGGCGATATCTCGAATGGACGGCCGTATTTTTGGAGAAAGAGGTTGAGATTGAACGAGGCCGATGAGGCGCGTGACGTCGAGATATCTCGTTTTCTCCTCTCTCTGCTTCGCCCCCTCAAGGCGGCGAGGCGGAGAAGACGTGAGGTCGTTCCCTCTCCTTCTCGGAGAAACAAGACAAACAAATCTGTCAAATGCGCCTCCTTTTTTTTAAAAATAAGGTCATCCATTCGAAATATCGCTGTATGAGTGATGTTTTAGTGTTTGTAGCATCTTGTTACACGCTTTTGCCGCCGTGTTTTATGGAATCCAGATTTCGGTTCAACATCCCTTTAAGTGCAAGTGAAACTGAAATGCCAAGAATGAGCACGTTGTCCTGAACGACAGTTGCACTGCACAAGCGTGCATGCTTAGCAACATTCAAAGCATGGAGCTTGCTCTTAAAGCCTCTGCATCAGGCTTCCTGTTGCAGCTCGTGGTACCGAAGCAAGCTTTTGGGCAGACACTTTTTTATAAGCAGAAACGTCACCTGGCATTGCAGAGCTCCGACCGGTACTCGGAGTACTTAGTTGCGGTACACTAGATAAAACAGAAGGGCAACAGGTGAAGTAGAAACTTCACCTGCACCGCAGTGCTCCGACCGGTACTCGGAGTACTTACTTGCGGTATTTTAGATAAAACAGAAGGGCATTGAGCAGTGCAAACTATGATTATTGTCAGGTAAGAAGTATTCAGTTGCAGTAATTGTTTTGCTTTACATACAAAAAGGCTGGAGTATGCTTAAATGCTGGGCTAGCAACCAATTGCTACCAGGGGCCCTATGCTACACGACGGGACTAAGCGCAATCAAGGGACCGGGAGCCATCCAGCGACCTGGATGCAAATATGGGTTCAGCTTCCATGGGATCGGTGCCACCTGGATCTTGTCCCAAAGGGCCAGCAGCAGCTGGATAGCCTCGCATTGCGATGCGGGGATGGGGATGCCGAGCGAGCTCGGGGCATACCGCCCACTCAGTGTGAGGGCCAGGTGCTCCCACTGACTGGCTAGGTGCATGTTGATGAGTTCCTGGAAGGTGTTGTTTACACTTAGCCGCCGGAGCTTGGCGTTCGACGCGTACGGCGGCACCCCCAGTGCCAGCTAGTACCCCTTGCGAATAATCACGTCCATCTTGCCCTTATCTCTCGACAGCAGGTTGAGATACGGATTTGCGCAGGCGATGTGGCTCACGACGAGTGGTTGGGTCAGCCGGATCAGGTCCGACTCCTCGAGCCCGTGTCTGTGACTCGTTATCCTTCTCACCATGCGCATGACTTGCGTGGTTGTCTTGACCAGTCGGTCGACCGTGTACTTGGCTCCGCCGTCCCGCTGGAGGTGAAGGCCCCAGGATCCGAACCCGCTTCACCACCGGAACGGGGGTACCATCCTTTAACGTGAGGCGGACGTCCGCCTTCTTCTTCTTCGGGAATTGGCTTGCCCGCGCGGAGGAGCAACAGCTGAGACTTATCGGGGGCGCGCTGGAGGTTGCCGGCCTCGAGGTAGTTCTGCACCGTCTCGATGACTTCTTCGAGGAAGTCTTGCCTCCCGCTGTCCGATCCCGACGTAGCCCAAATCGTCAGGTCGTCCACGTAGAGTGGCATAGAGTGTATGCTTCATCCGGGGAATCCGTTCCAGTAGAGGAGGCGGCTTGCACATCGCCAGGTAACAAGGTGGGTGACAGGACCGATCCTTGCCGGTTCCCCTTGCTCGGTATCGGGATGGTGCTTGTGCGGACGGACTCGATTCCGATGGTGGCCATCCAGTTGCTCAGGAAGTCCCGCACATAATCATACATCCGGGGCCCTCACTCAGTTGAGGCCAAGTTCTCGAACACCAGCGTGTGACTGACGTTGTCAAAGGCGCCCTTTATATCCAGGGCCAGGACCGCCCGTGTTGTCGTACAGGAGATTCTGTCAAGAATATCCTCCTTGATCTGAAGCAGGACATCCTGCGTGGAGGTGTGACCAGAACCCGAAAATGGTGTTCATGGTGGCATTGAGTTCATACAGCATGGTCCCCTCAAATATCGCTGTAAACAGCTCATCAGGGCATGGGCATTTAAAAAACTGAAAAGGAGTGTCCAGGTCTGTGACGCTCGGCGGTATACCTGATAACCTCTATTTCTTTTGGATCCTTTTCAAGGCAGTATATTTTCCACTTTGGGGCACTTTTCTTGTTTCTGGCACTTACTACTGCAGGAACTGTTTCACCCTCACTTTCTTCTTTGCTTTCGCAGCACTCATTTGATGTTAATGTGGAAGGGAATTGGCCGGATTCCACTCCTCGTTCCTACGTAAAATGTGCTGGCGTCCAATACCTGCCACAAAAAGGGTACTTAAGATTCCAAAAATGACTAAGAGTGTGTAAACATATGATGCCAGCATTTCTTTATTCTTTTTTTTTATTTCCAATGAGCAACATTATATTATGCCAAAACTCTCCCTAAGTGCACAGTGCATTTCACAGCGCGCTAAACTCTGCCGGAAAAATCGGCACCTGCACGCAAAGGGGCGTCGTTTCCTCAGCAGTGTGTTTTACCTTGTGAAATTTTAAGGCGCTCCTTTCTTTTGCAGCTAGAACATCCTTAAAAATACTAAAAATGCGTTCGCCACGGACGACCGAGTCTTCCGCCGGCAAACGCTGTCGTTTGCATACGATACGCCTTGAAATTTTCACCCCATGGTCGATCAGGCGCCGATTTTTCCAGTTGCTTTCCCATACCTTGAGCCACCCAGAAACACCGCGCGCGCCCGTATATTAAAAAAAAAAGAGAGAAAAGAATGGAACGGCATTGAGTGTTTTGTTTACTTACCGGCTTTGTGCGTGGACCGCGCCACGTTGCGCTGCCTGATGCACCCGCGTTTTCGAACTAATTCAGTTGACAGTTCCCTCCGAAGATGAAGCCACTGAAGCCACTGAAGCCACGGCGGTAATCGGACTGGTCCTCTTCTTCCGCCCTTTCGAACGGGCGGAAGAAGACTACGAAGAATTCGGCAGCGAACGGGCGGAAACTCGATTACGTATAGCTTCAGTAGTCGACGCTTTGTTTTCTCGATTGCGTTCGCGGCGTTCACCGTGGACTCGCGCACTCGGCCGTAGCCGAACGGCCGAACCAGCTGGACGGCTGCCGGCGCGCGTACCGACACCGTCGCCATAGCAACCACGCCGCGAGTGTGGTTGCCAGACAGAATTCACACTATTTTTTTTTCTCGTCACTCACGTTGAGTTACTAGAAGTTAGGCGCGTATCATTATAATACACTATGCTGTAAGAAGTTATTAAGGGATATGTGTACCTACCTAAGACAAATGCAGAAAAAATATTATTGAAAAATAAAATTGGCGTAATCTTTTCATATCTCGATTAAGACTAGCGTGGTCACTGGGCTAACCGATGCGCGAAATAGGAGGGCATATATACCGCTCGGGGCACATGTTGGTTTGTATAAGTAGGATGTATGTACTATTTGTTCTGTGTTGTGCAATTGATCGGTGCTTGTAGCCCCGTGTGTATGTACAGTGTTGTGCGTATGTCCATGTCGTGAGTAGATGTAACCGCGCGGCGGGCAGCAAAAAAAAAACTGCTGTTTTCTTTTTTCGAATGTTTATCACTTTTTTTTTTGTCGCTAGATGGGGGTTGTCGCCGCCCAATTTGAAAAGTGTAGCGGTTGGTGATCTATAACTATTAGAGGGCTGGATGCCATTAGTCTATCCGTCGTGTTGATCGCTCCGAGTTGTTCGGTTCACTGATCTCTATTTTAGTGGTTCGGTCAAGGTATATGTACATGGGTAGCGAAGCTTCGGCCAAAAAGCGGTTCAAAACAAATCGCTAGCGACATCGACCTGGAGGGTCACGTGAAGGATGCGATTGAAGCGCGACTAGGAGAGGTGGGGACAAACATTATTAAAATTAATTAGTTTGTGACTAGAAGTATAATCATTGGTATTTTTAAACAAGCTAAATTAAATTATTAGATAATATCAATCATATTTAACATGCAACGAAATTCAAAACTGTTTTTGTTTTTGCTAATATTATGCATACTTCTTATTAGCGTCCTCTGTACGCCACTAGCAAAAAGGCCGACGAGCAATAGCGATATTTGCAGTTTTTTTGAAGACCTCGTGGCGCGCGGAAAGGCAGTCTGCTGACGTCCGTCTGCTTGCTTGTGTTTGGGCCTCCACGTGCTCTTCGCTTTTAATTGTTTTAGCGGCAGTTAACACCGTTTCGGGAGTTTTGTTGTTTGCTCGGGCGTGATTAGCCCAGTTACCTGCGCGGGAACTCGGCTGTCGTGCGCTTGGATCTTGGACGCTACTGCGCCTAAGGGGCTCAACGTCTTTTGCGATGATGAGCACAGCGCGATACGCAAAGAAACGGTGCTCCGTGGAAATGTGTGAAAGCAACACCCGCACGGCTGGCATCTCGCTGCACCGGTTTCCCCTCGACGCTTGAAGGTGAGACTTCGCTACTGTCAGTGACATGCCTGCTGTGTGATGTATGCCCCTTGTTCGGTCTCCTCTTAGCTCTTGTTAGTTTTACCTAAAACTATTAGGGTTGTCTGGATGTGCACAAGAAGGCGTAATATGTTATACTAGGAATGTTTTAAGTTCGAAATCACTGACTTCGCAGCGTTGTGTACCGTTATTATAAAAGTGCCCACGATATTAAAATTTACCTGTACCGGCCTGGCTCTGAGGAGCCTAGTGTCGTGATCATCGGCGTGGTTATCAGTGGTACAACACAGATATATAATAGCGCATCTGTGCGTAAGACTCGTGTTTTTACTCTTCATGATGTACACAGAGCAGTGATGTCATGCATTTGTTAAGGTCCTTGCACTGATTTGCCTTGGTTTGTGGACATTTTGGCTACATTTTCTTTTCGTAAGTATTCATGGCACCCTCATAGCACCATGCCTTATCTGCAGGCGCGAAGCCTGGGTTCGGTTCTGCAACAACTGAAGTCTACAGGGGAAGACTCCATGGCAGCTACGAGACAGGGTAGTTTTCTCCTTACATTTCGAGGAGTCAGCTCTCATGCGCCCTGGACACCTCCGTCACAATGCGTTGCTAAGTGTGCTTCCCACAAAAAGTAAACAGACCAATAAACATTCCGTGCACTTTGTGACTAAGCATGGTTAACCCGCTCTTAGAAAAATGGTTACCACATGGGGTTGAAATATTGCTTTTGTGGGCTCATAACATTTTTATATTATTTGCAGGGACGACACATGGCGACATTTCCAGCAAAAGTTCTCCAGGTTCAGCAGTTTTGCATGGTGAGCTTTTTCACTGAAACTAACATAAAGTGGCAGCAACTGCCAGCACCACGGCATTAACTCATGGTCTTCATGACTTGAGCATTTCGCAAAAGAACTAGGTGAGATTAGCTGGGAAAAACTGGTTGAACAAGGACAGAGGTACTGCTAGAAGTTCATTTCAGCCCCGTTTATAATGACATGTTTTACTTGAGGTGACATAATCAACGTCACAGAGCATATTTTGCCTTGCCGACACCCAGTCTTCCATAATAAAGCTGCCCATGAAAGAAAGTGATTTAAATTTTGTGTTAAAATAGGCGAATTCACCATAACTTTGCAGAGGTGAGTGTGACACCCTCATTGAGCTACACATGCTTCGGCAGTTCAGACTCACGGAGCTTCTGTAGTCACCCTGAAGACCAGTCTTCCGAAATGAAACTTTCGTGGGAACAAGGTGATTTTCTTTGTCGTGTGTTAGAATAGACACATAGGAAGGAACTCAACTACTATTCTATGGCCGACTTCACGCTAAATTTGCAAAGAGGATTTCGCCAGCCTCATCGAGCTGCACATACTCCGGCCACTCAGACTGGTGGAGTTCCTGTAGTCACCCTGTTGACCAGTCTTCTGAATTGAACCTGTCATAAAGGAAGGTGAATATAATTTTTATGGATTCGAATAGGGGAATAAGGGAGGACTACCTCTTCTCCTTTGCTAAGTTCACATTAAATTTGCAGAGCGGATTTCTGTGGCTTCATTGGACCACACATACTCGTGCACCTTACTAGAGAACAGTCGACTAGGGGCCAATAATAAGTGGTGGCCGAATATTGCTTGTTCTATCTTTTTATTCCCCTTTCTTTGTGAGCTTGCTTTCTCAAGTGGTAGAAACAGCGCAACTTGACGTAAAACAGGAAACAAGGAGTATACAGACAGGCGCAGTAAAAGTACACAGAGAGGCACTGTTTCTGCCAGCTTAAATGAACGACCAACTCGTCCAACTTTCCGCTCTGTTGAACTTGCTTTCTTACTTGCAGTTTTTACAAAAGCTTTTCTTTCTTTCTTTCTTTCTTTTTTTTTTTTTTGCGGTTGATCACAGCTGCGCTCTACGTCAAGATGCTGCTTCTGCTCAAGAGTCCAGCGGGGACGTGGTTGACATGGAGATTTTGGTTTCTACACCGTCGCCTAGAGACTCTCTCTCTGGCTGTGCTGCTGGGCCTTCTCACAAATGTGAGTGCTTTCTATGATGCAAACTTTTTTCTTTTGCAGTTTTTGTGTGTGAAGTTATAAAAGATCAGGCCGCAAAAATAAAAAAGCCAAGGCTCGAAAAACACCAGGGGATACTAAACTTTATCTTGAGAGCAGATGACGCAAGGGGCCACATAACACCAGACCGACTAGCTGGCAGCTACAAATCGAAGTTTGTTCAAAGTTCACCACATTTTTGTTTCACGGTATTGTCATTGTCAAGCACAAAAAAAGACAAAAAAAAATGTTCCACGCGCAGGTGTTAACACCGTCAAATCAAAACAACTGAACCGGTTTCACTGAATCACAAGTCTTCCCGCAAAACGTCACGTAAGACAGTGTTTTTTAAAGTTATCGAAAAGCTGCCGTGGTCATAGGTGTGGGATGCTGAGCCTGTCATGGTCCCTTGTCCTATCTGCCAAACTTTAGTTGCCTGTTGTTGTGCGAGCGCTTCACTGTTACAATGCCGTGGGCATAAGTAAGGTATGGTCAAGCTTTAAGAAAATGCATTTCACAGTTTGGATGCCTATTCTGACTTGCATGTTTCTGTGTGCGCCCTTGTCTTTTTGGACTATCAGGTCTCTGGCCAACATGAAGCGCCTAGTCGAACATAAAGATGTACTGTTGCTTTCCTAAACTTGAATGGCACGTGTAGTTTGTCAAACTTACAGTTCTTGTTTAAAGACACTTCAGATCATTGAGGAATGTTCTTGAGCGTGAATAGATTACACATTTAATAAATTGATGGCGAATGCAAGTTTTTCTTGGGGACCTAATCTGGGTCATTTGCCAAATTGCAGCACCCTGCAAAAGCTGCAGCATCGGCAACAAGAAGGTGAACGCCTGAGAGCCAAGGTGCGACAGCTTCAAGAGCGTAACAAGAGGCTGCAAAGAAGGCTGCAAAGAAGGCTGCAACGACAACGTCAGATGAGGACTGTTGCCGAAGTCGTTGAGAGTGTCCGCGTTCATGTGTCTCCTCGTGTCGCCGCACTCGTTGAAGCCCAGCTTAGAATGAGCAATGTGAGCCGGTTTGGCCAGAGATGGTGCAGCCACAACAAAGCCTTGGCTTTAGGCCTCTACTTTCATAGCCCCAAAGGCTATAAGTGTTGCAGGCGACTGCTCAGGCTGCCATCAGTAAGGTCACTGCAGCTATGGCTTCAGCGTGTGCCGCTAAAGATTGGATTTTACCCTGGCATTTTCGAGCTGATGAAGAGGCGGGCAGCTACTTTTCCTCGAGCCGATTGGGCCTGCAGCATAGTCTTTGATGAAATGCACATCAAAAAAGAGCTTTCATACAACCCCTCGTCTGACAGGTTTGAAAGACTTAAAGAACATAGTGGACAGCAAAGCAAAAAACTGGCAAATAAGGCTCTCATGTTCATGGCGAAAGGAGTCGGAACACCGTGGAAGCAGCCGCTTGGCTATTTTTTGCTCACAAAGGCACACCTTCAGATGTACTAAAAGATCTATTTTTCCAGTGCTACAGCGCCCTTGTGGACGCTGGCCTGAAGCCGGCAGCTGTTGTATGCGATGAACGGTGCCAGAACCTGTCTCTTTTTCAAGCATCGTAACTGCCGAAAAGCCTTAACGTAGAGATCAATGGCAAGCCACTTTTTTTTTCCTTTTCAATGCTCCGCACCTTTTGAAGTGACTAAGAAACATGTTATTTAAATACGACTAAAAAGTTGGTGATTACATAGTGAAAAGTTCCTACATCAAGGAAGCTTATGAAAAGGACCGTAAACTTGAGATCGGTTCTATGCTAAAGCTGAAGGAGAAGCATTTTAATTTGACCTTCTCGTCAAAGATGTCGGTGAAACTAGCAGCTCAAGTGTTTAGCAATCACTGCGCAGCTGCAATGTACGCCCTTGTTACTTCTTAGCAATTGCCAGCCAGAGCTGTTCACACAGCGAGATTCGTTGAAAGAATCGACCGTCTCTTTGACAGCGTAAATAGCTCGCAGAAATCTGCAAAGACGCCATATGCCTCTGCAATCTGTAACGGCTCTATCCATGAGGAGTTTCTGAAAGAGTGCATTCTGGTTTCTAAGAGCCTGCAAGTACTCGGATGTGGAAGGCAGCCACACTGCATTCGTGGCTTCTGCTTAACAGTTAGGTCTCTACTGCTGCTCAGCAATCACCTCGCGGTTAATTGCGGTTTTTCCCACCTTTTAAACCGCTATCTGAACCAGGACACCCTTGAAAGCACTTTTGCTGTTGTACATTCAAAATCAGGTGCAAACACGAACTCCACTTTCCGTCAATTTCAGGCTGCGTTCAGGCACCTTTTGATTAGCAACCTATTCAAGCTGTCGGAAAAATCAAACTGTGCTGATGACATGTCTCTCCTTGCTACGTTCCCAGCAGGCCTTTTGGCACCTTCTCCTCGTCTTGCCTTAGGAAGCACAGTTTTTCTTGCCACGGCAGACGATTCGCCTTCAAAGTACCCTTTGGCAATAGGAGAGAACAACATGGTTTATTTTGCTGGGTGGCTGGCATCTAACTTCCTCAAGGTTCATTCCTGTGTAGGAATATCCCAGAAATATGAGTTGAGGACAGAAAATGCGTGTTTTTCTGAAGGAAATCAAGTGCTCTTGTATTTGAGTGTGAAAGGAACTGCCGACTCCCACTTTGGAATCCTCTCAGTTCCTTCTGCTTCTTTCATATTATTTGTTGAAGCTTGTGAGGAAGTCTTCGAGACATGTATCAACAACCTAATTTCAAAGGAGAACGTAGGTCGGACTCTTTGTGTCCTTTTTAACCAGAAGCTTTCAAAGTCTCTGACTGTATGTGACGAAAGTGTTTATGATAATTTGTTTTCTCCGATTGCCAGAGCCATTCTGCACTGGTTCGCGCGGAAAAAAAATGCTGACTATTTGATACAGTAGCAAAGTGTAAAGCTAGGCAGCAAGTGCGCAGACTACGTATGTGAGACCACCCAGAGTACTTTTTAAAGCAGTGCAGGCATGTTCTATTCGAGCCTTTCATTTTCTTTGGTTTCTTGAGGAGTAATGTGGTCCTCTAACTTATTCACATATATAGAGTTTAAAGCTGTGAAGCAAAACTGGCTTATGAAGTGCAGCATACCACAGGGCTCCAAGAGGGTTTACTCCACTTGGCTTCCTTGACCTCCACCAAACAATCGCTGCGTTGCCGTGTAGCAGCACCAGCAGATGCAAGTTAAGATATTTTCAGCATTATGGTACCTTGCCCAAGGAATGTGTAGAAAAGTGTAGCTTTTCTGTGTATTACAGTGGTGGCCTCAGTTGTCGTCGGAACACTGTGGAACCTCTGAGTTATTAGTGGCTGCCTATCAACTGTCAACGTCCTCACAACGTCCAGCCGATTGTACAATGTCTTATGTTATAACAGTGTGCCTTATGTACCGATCTACTAATTTTCTTCGACCATGACCTTTTGAAAATAGTTGATACCGATTGTATAATTCTAGTGAGTAATCTGAGTGAATGGTTGTAAGTAAATAAAACAAATAAAACGCGACTGTTAAAGCGACGTTGGACTTGCATTAGAGTTACTGTTGTGTATTTCATACGCCCAACACACTCCAGCAATTTGATTCACTCTTTTTTGTGACGTTACATAATTTGCTTTCAGGTTTCTCACATATTTCCCAGGGATCCTGAAGGACCAAAAAGCAAAACACTGCGGCTGGAGTTTGACCACAGTGCAAAGACACGATGGTTGTGACGAAATGAAACTACTCTCATAGCAGGTCGGCTAACAAAGTCGACTGCAGAAAAAAAAACATTTCGAACAAAATATAAGAGCAAGGGCAAATAAGGGTGTAAACGATCCAGTATTCCAGTATAGAGTAAACACAAGGTGTAAACACCCCAGGAAAAACCCGAGACTGCAGGTAAAAGAACGACATATACACTAAAAAGTATCAAACAAAGCTCAAACACGGAGCTATGTTTGAGACTTTTTAGTGTATATGTCGTTCATTTACCTGTGATCTCTGGAATTAGTTTTGTTTAATTTTCGCGCCAAACCGCACGCACGCATGACGTCACGTTTTTTTCCGGAAGTGTCGTCATTTCCTGTTGATTTTTTGTTCCGCCGGAAGTGTCCCCACGACTCATAGATGGCGCTAAAGCAGCTCCATGGGCCGCCATTTTTTCGACATGTGGGCTTCTATGGAAGCTTCGCTACCCATGTACATATACCTTGGTTCGGTTCCGCTGGTAGCTGTGTCGCCGTGTTATGCTGCCTGATTGCAACAAAAGGAGGTTAGGCGGCTTCCCCAGCGCGTGTTCTAGGTGCTGAATGCCACTGTTCACGCACAAACGTTCATGAGTGGATAACGCACGTAACAGAGGTGAGCACAGGCAATAGTTAATCGAGAGCCACACGGAGCGCGAGTGCGATACCTTCTAGCCGCTGTCGACAGAGGGTGTCGGAGCGATTCGTTGTCAACTTGTCGTCCACGGCAAGTGGGCGTTTTGTTCAATAAAGCCAGCCTGTCAGTGTTTTGTAAAGCTATCCCTTCTTTATAAGCGCTTCTGATGCGATGAAAATGCGACCGGCATTGAGCAGGCCGAGCGAGACTTCGGCGACAGTCTCGGCTGTTCAGTCTCCAGCGGTTTCGGCCTTACTCGTATTATTTTCGGTGTTGGCGCTTGGACATAGAGATGTTTGGAAAGTTTTTTGCGCCTACAGATGACACCAAACGAGCATGCGAGCCGTATGCTCTTGATCCGGCGAGAAGCCGCGTACGGCTCGCCAGGCTTGTATCGCCTGTCGCATACTGGCCGCCATATTGTTTTTAGGGTGTTAGCAGTTAACACGATTTTCACCACCTCCGGCGGCTAACACCCTTACACGAATAAAGGCGTTAGCCAGAGGACGAGGCATTTACACGAATAAGGGTGTAAAAATTTTAAGTGTGTAGGGTCGCTGTCCGGTTCGTTCGACGGGTCGGCCACTCAACGTCTTCCCCGCACTTTCCCCGCGCCAGCGTCCTCGTCTCCTATCACAGCTGCACGCTTCTTCGTTGTCCGCCGTTCGAAAGCCGCGGTCTGAAAGCGACCGCCGTTTGTCCCGCATCCCCTTTTCAAGCTTTGGCTCCTTTTTTCTGGGAAGCCAGTCGCGTGACGTCAGCTGT
The DNA here is from genome assembly GCF_016920785.2 of Ixodes scapularis. Lineage (NCBI taxonomy): Eukaryota > Metazoa > Arthropoda > Arachnida > Ixodida > Ixodidae > Ixodes > Ixodes scapularis. Next base: position 920,493 of record NW_024610169.1, read on the forward strand.
CTTAGGGGAGTGGTCCAGCCGGACCAGTTGGCTTAGGGAAGTGCCAGCAGGCTCCCCCCCCCCTCCCCACCCCCCGAGGCATGACGCATAAGCTTATTTTTATACGTTTAAACAGCGATATAGGCTGTATATGCACGCGTATATGGCGATGTATGGCCGTATTTAGGCACTTACACCGACACACATGGCAGTTTTGCCCACTTATATGGCGATTTCTGGCCGTATTCGCTCCCATATATAGCTGTATAGTACCATATTTGACTCCTTATATCATCATATATGGCATATATAAAATATATCAGGGCCATAGCTGACATTTTCGTATGGGGAGCGACGTGAGGAGCGCGAAGCCAGGAGACAAGCCACGAACTACGGATTGGCTCGCTTTTGCTCGTAGCGTGCATCGCGGCACATCGTAAAATGACACGGAGTATATCCCAATATGCCGAGAGGCTAAAGTGGCTAAAGAGGTATTCTTTCTGTGTATTTCCGCGCTCGCGTGTGTGCGTTTCTTTCTTTTTTCTTGCTGCTAAACTATAGTCCTTAAGGAAAGAGAAAGCGAACATAAACATGGAACTAAAAGCGAAAAGTTGACGGGTGTCGGTGCGTTTGTTCCGCGCTGGTGAAACCTGTCCGTTCCACCTCGCAATCCGACGCCTCGCATGGCGAGGTGTAGGAAGACCTCAAGGATGGGATTCAGCAATACGACCATGTCGTTCGCCACAACTGGTGGTCAGACGACCAGCACCTGCAGAGCCTATACTTGTCGTGGGATGAATTGCCAGGTTCTGGTTTGAGAATTAAAAATCTCTCTTGAAATTTTATGAAGTTTGCAAAACAAAGCTGCAGCGCACCGTAGTCAGGCAACATCCACGAGAGACAGCCGAAGACATGCTTCGGTCCAGGACACACGGCCCCAACGAGAGCGTCGCCGGGTTCGTGGAGGCTGTTTTGCGCCTGAGCACCAGCGCCGACCCTTAGGCTATAGAAAAGATGCTGAGAATCCTTATGCGGGACGTAAGGGACAACATCTTTGACGGCTATGTCCGCAACCCTCTCACAACAGTCCAGGGGTTTGTCATCGAGCTTCCAACGTCGAATGTGCCCGGCATGCCCGAGCCAGTAACCGTCACACTGGTGTGGCCCAGCTGAAACTTACAGCCTCCAAGGACATCATCGAAGAGGTTGTTCAGGAGGAGCTTAGGAAGCTACTTCCTGCCGCCAGTCGCCCGGCTTCCATTTCGATGGCCGAGGCTGCTCGGAAAAAAGCTCAACGAGTATTTGAACTGGAGACTTCTGCGAGCAAAGCGGCATCTCATGAACCGAGCATGGCCCACGCTGCGATGACACGACCACTGCCACTAGCTTCCCGTTAATACCCTGAGCCAACTCGACGCGACACGCCAGTGCCACAGTATTCCGGACGGCCGCCGGAGCCAGTGTAGGTCCGTGCAGAGAAACATACATGAAGGACGATGGTCATGTTGCGAACTGCCGACCGGCAACCACACTGCTACCACTGCTGTGAGGCCAACCACGTCCACCAGAGATGCCCGTACTGAGGAATGACCCTGCGAGGGTTCGCGCAGAACGACCCTTGAGATAGCTTGAAATATATGCGCAGTTTCTGTTAAAACCCCAGTATCTGTGAAAAGTGGCGCATTCTCTTCCCCTCTTGTAAACTTCGATCGATGATGTCATAAACACTTCGAGAAAGTCCTGATTTTAAAGTCATATAGGGCACTTAATTAAATGATAATAAATCCTGGAGTGCTAGCTCATGTGAATGTGGTTTTCCTTAATTTATTTATTCCTTTATTTCATAATACCTTGAAGGCCCCGTTACAGGGCATTACACAAGGGATGGGACACTAAAAGTTTCAATGTAAAAACAAGTAATACAGGCTGTGAGCAGTAACACAATGAATGACAAACTGAACATTTCAATATAGAACATAGTAATACAAACCCATGAGCAGCAATAAAAATACAAATAAACACAAAAAATAATTTAAAAAAAAGTAAATGAAGGGCACGATATTAACATGTTAAGACTCAGCATTATTTGCACAGGAATCTAAATGTTCACCAAGTAGCTTTTTAAATACGTCCACATTGTTAGTTGTAACTATGTTATCAGGTAAAGCATTCCATTCTAATATTGTCAAAGGAAAAAAAGAATTGGCGTAGGAGGTGGTGGAGGCAAATATAGGCTCAATTTTACAGCTGTTGTCTAGTCTTGGAAAAAACGAAATGGGACGTGGGAGTAGAAATTTTCTAAGCGTAGGGTTGTGGTGGTAGATCTTGAAAAAAGTGAAAGCCGTTTACAACTCTTTGTAACGCCGAATCGGAGCGCAGCTCTTGAGGAGGAGGAGGGAAGGGTATTGAGGGAAGGGTAGGCCCCTCCTCCTCCTCCCCCTTCTTCTCCTCCTCCTCCTCTCATTCTTGAATATGCTCTGGGGGGTTCACGTAACCTCGGCGGGAGGGGGGGTCACGTGACTTAAGGAGTCACGTGGCCTTGGGTGTCACGTGACCTTGGGTGATCACGTGACCTCTAGGAGTCACGTGACCTAGGGTGTCACGTGACCTCTGGGTTTCACGTGACCTCTGGGGTGACCTTGGTGGGTCACGTGACCTTGGGGTGACCTTGGGGGGTCACGTGACCTCGCGGTTACGCCAACGGCGACGCCGACGCCGCTCAAGCTGGAAACGGGCGCTTAAGAGCTGCGCTCTAAATCTGCGTGAATCGAGATGTCTTCTTTCTTAAAGCGAGCTCAGGAAGATTCGCTCGCTCTCGCAAACCAGAAACACTAGTGTAAAAAGAATAATCAGAATAAATAAATATTTTAAATAAATAAAAAAAAATTTCACACTTTCAAGTTCTCGTTTAAGGTAGTTCTGCCACGGGGACCATACGGATGCAGCGTATTCTAGCTTGGGGCGGACTAAATTTAGGTATGCGATCTGTTTCACTTTAGGGGGGGGCGAGTCTTAAGTTCCTGCGTAGAAAACTCAGTGTGCTATTTGCCTTAGCGATTATGATTAAAATGAGTGGTCCATGTTAAATCGCTTGTTATATGAAGGCCAAGATATTTGTAGGATGAAACACTACTGAATACAGTGTCGTTAATATTGTAGGTGTAAGAACATAGTGACAAAATACGAGAAAAGGTTAGCACTTTGCATTTATCTAAGTAAAAATACATCTGCCACGTGTCACACAAATGAGCAATGGATGATAAGTCAGTTTGCAGGAATGAATGATCGTCAGTATTCGTGATTGTGCGATAAATTACGCAGTCATCCGCAAAAAGGCGGATGGTGGACGAGACACAGAGGGAGATCATTAATGTAGATTAGAAAAAGAAGCGGTCCAAGTACGCTTCCTTGAGGGACGCCTGATGTTACGTTAGTTCGAGATGACTCGGAGTTATTTGCGACGGTGTATTGAGAGCGACCAGAAAAAAATTGTGATATCCAGGCGATGATAAAGGGATCAATTTTAAAATAATGAAGTTTGGTCAAAAGACGATGATGAGGTACCCTATCGAAGGCTTTTGCAAAGTCAAGAAAGGTGGCATAGACTTGTTTTTTATGTTCAAGGTTAGAGTGAATGTTATGTACGAATTCTAGGAGTTGCGTTTCACATGATAGTCCTTTCCTAAATCCATGTTAATTAACGTTGAGAAGGTTATTGGACTCAATGTATCTTATGACGTTTGAAAATATGATGTGTTCAATAATTTTGGATGGGATACTAATGAGCGATATGGGGGCGATAATTACGAGGTGAATTTCAGTCTCCGGACTTGTGAATAGGGATGACACGGGAGATTTACCAGTCAAGGGGATTGTAACCAGAAGCAAGGGATTCACGTAAAATGTCAGACAGGAAGAGAGATGATATGTGTTTGGTGTTGAATAGAATCTTAAAATTGATAAGGTCATCCCCTGTACTTGAGGTAAGTTTCTGATTTTCGATAGTTTTTAGGACACCGAACAAGTTAATAGTAATCGCTTCCATTTGTGGATGAATATGAAGCTTCGGAACAGTGTTAAGGGTTTCGTTGGTAAGTACAGAACAAAAATATTTATTTAGGCAATCAGCGCACTGCTTGTCAGTTAAAGGTAGTCCTTCGATGTTAGTGAAAGCGAGAGGGGTGAGAGGTTTAGGATTGATCATATTCCAGAACTGTTTAGGATTATCAGACAATCTTTAAATATATCGTTTTCATAAAATTTCGATTTAGCTTTTGTAATTTTATGCCTGTATAATTTTTCACATTCTTCATATTTACTCGGTTCTCCTTTATTGGCGGGTGATAGCTTAACTCTTTTAAATAACCTCTTCTTTTTGTTGACGATTCTCCTAATTGCTTTAGTAAACCATGGATTGTGTCGGTCGGTTTTAATATTAACCAGGGGTACGTATTTCCGGGCTAAAAAGGATAACTTATTTTTAAATTGGATCCAGTTTTGTTCAACTGTGCGCAAGCGAAATGTTTCACGAAATTGTTCATAAAAGATTTCTAATTCTGCGTTAATTGAAGCGTGGTCAGCTTTATTATAATCTCTAATTTGATTCTCGTGAGGGCATTTGCGTTTAATGGGGAAGGAAAAATTAAAATGTGCTATGAGGTGATCACTGAGCCCACGAAGTAATGAAAGGTTATTAATAATACTAGGATCTGTAGAAAGGCAAAGGTCCAGTATGTTGCTGCTCTGAGCAGCGATTCTTGTTGGTTGATTGATAAGCTGTTGGAGGTTGAAATTTAAACATATATCCATAAATTGTTTTGATTCATTATTGCTAGTAGATAAGGGGTCCCAATTAATGGCGGGATAGTTAAAATCTCCGAGAGGTATAGGAGTTGCTTTGGGAAATTTTGAGCATAAGTTGCTAAGACACTCGTGTAATAAAGGAACAAAATCTCTACTCATGTCAGGTGGTCTGTAGCAAAGGCCAAGCAGTATCTGTGTTGAAGGTGATGAAATATGAATCCAAACCATCTCCAAGCCAGTCGCTGTAACCACTAACGATGATGACAAGCGGTTGTTTATCGCTATCAGTACTCCCCCGCCCCTTCTGTTAATCCTATCGCATCTGTATATTGCATAATTCATATTGGAAGGAAATATTTCAAAGTCATGAACCTCGGGGGTCAGCCACGTTTCGGTTAGAAGAACGAAATCGGCTTCCAATGAATCAATAAGAAAATAGAGATTGTCACGTTTAGGAAGCCAGCTCCTTATATTAGTAAACAAAACCGAGTAACAGCAGAATGTTTCGTCTGCTCGCTTTATTGACGAAGAAGGAGGAACAGAAGAGACGTACTTTTTTTCCTTGGGTTGCTATTCGCTCCGGGGAATGACACATTGGTTAGTAAAATCATAAACAAAACAATTTTCATCCGTGTATAGCTTATCAAATCGCAGCCTAAAACGACACTTTTTTTGGTTTCACAAATGCAAGCAGTACCCTTCTGGCAACACGTACGTTTGCCGGAAAGTCTTCGCCGATAGATTTAGTAGTGCCCTTCAGTTTGAAACCGGCCGAAAGAATGGTTTGTACGTATTTGAAGAAACAAAACTTTACAATGATTGGTCTTTGTGTTTCGGGGCTGAAGGAGCCAAGGCGATGTGCTCTGTCTATGGTAAGATCATCCAACTCAATTCCAAGTTTCTCGGCGCACACTGAGCGGACGATCTGCTCTGAATCGGCCCAGCTTTCTGTTGCCTTGTCAGCAAGACCATAAAACAGCAAGTTACACCTGCACCATCGACTTTCTGCGTCGTCGCAGCGTGCTTCTAGGTGCCTTAGTTGAGATTCGGTGGCACATCTCGCATTGACCCCAATAAAGCATATCTATCGAACTCCTTTTTGTGTGTATCCTTAGAACAAGAAGCTTTACTTCTCATATATTGTGACAAATTTGGAGAACATAAATAAAGAAAATATCTTTGAAGTAACTGTGCCTGTACCTAGGTACATTTTTAACGGAGTACCTATGTACGTACCAAGGTACCTTTTCGTTTTGGTAAAGTCTTGTTCACACTAGTTCACACATGCAGCAGACCGCTACAAGCACCCTATTGAAAATTCCATCAAGGTACGTAATTTGGGACACTGACTGCCAATCAGCAGCCCTGGTGGAACGTGCCCTGATGGTCAATCAGATGACGTCTGACTGCCACTGATGGAATGTCCCAAATTACGTATGTGGTGGTCTTTGATGGAACGTACTGTGGTGGTCTTTGATGGAACATACTGTGGTGGTCTTTGATGGAACGTATTGTGGTGGTCTTTGATGGAACGTATTGCGGTGGTCTTTGATGGAACATATTTGATGGAAGGTGTGATTGTGATCACTGCTGAGCTGATAGGATAGCCTAACCAAATTGCAGCGTTGCCAGAGAAACTATTACATACTTTCGACTGCCATAGGATCACTGCAAGTTAACTTCAAGGAGAACAGCCAATAAAATGACAAGTAAAATGCAAAATCAAACCTGTTGTATCTTTATTAGGTCACAGAAAACGCCTGCCTTGAGCCATGCTCAATCTGAAAAGGTAAAACAAACAGCACAGTTAGAATAAATTAAGTTAAAGCAAGTGGTAACTGCAATGGTGGAACTGACAAATGGTGATTTGGAGCTCTTGTAGCAGGCAAAACTGGTTTTGGGGCAGACATTCTCACTTTTGGAGCAAACATTTTACCAATGTTATGCCGGAGCTGAGGGTTTCTCAGCAATGGTGACAGCTGCTCATATTGAATTCGAACAAGGGAATAAGTGTGTACCCGTCCTTATTTCTTGTTTTTTTCTTTCACTTTTGAAATTTGATTCTTTAGGCAACAGGGACATTCCTTCACAAACGGGCCCACGTGCACCCAAAGCATGTTTCTGAGAAACGCCCTCGATGTCTGAACCTTTCGGGACGACCGTATACTTTAATTCACAAAACGTATGCGACTGAGCTGAAGCTAGAGAGCAAGCATGCATGCTACGACAGGCAGTCCCTTGCTTCCACGGATGAACACGAGCAGCAGACATATCTGAACTACGCTAACGGATGCTTTTTGTCTGCGCTCTTCATGAAACAATAATAATGAGCTGCGACATAGCCGTAATGCCAATAGCCCATCTGTAAAAAAATTTGCCTCTTTTACGAAGAAATTCTCTGGCACCTATGCTGCCGGAAAGGTCATCCGTAATTCTAATAACGGAAAAATCCTTTTTGAACATATACACAATCCGTAAATAAAAGGACATTCCGCAAAACAGATTATGGAAAGTGCTCTACTATCCGTAACGCTATTTAAGAGCTGTCCGTAAAACAACGGACTGGAATATGCATTCCGTAAAACCTATTACGGAAATCGCTCTAGTATCCGTAAAAGTGCTTAAAAGTTGTCGGTAAAAGGGCAAACAGAGCAGGCTTTCCGTAACTTATATAACGAACGCATCCTTGAGTATCCGTAATCCTATGCGGAGCACAAGTTTGTCTGCTTCTTGCACAGGGGTTGCGGTGATGTCAGAAGGCCGAGCTCTTATTGTCTGATTGAACAAAAAAAAAATAGTGGGTAGACCTCATGGTGTCTAGCATTGTGGTCTACCCACTATATCCTTCCAATCAAAGCCAATGAGAGCTCGTCACCGCTCTGACATCACCGTAATGCCTGTGCAAGAAGCAGACGGCTTACTCTCCGCATAGGGCGGTGTCAATAGAAAGGTGGGCTGTAAAATGAGCTCGAAGAATTAATGCTTTCATCTAGCAAGCTGAACTTATCAAAGGTTTTCTTTTTGAGACACAGATTCCCATGAAAACGTTTAAGGTGCAACTCCAGTCTGTGTAAAATAAAACTACATTATTTAAATTTGACAATGGGCACCAATGTATACAATCGAGAGCTGCCACAACCTGTTGTGGAAAGCAGGCAACACAGTTGAGCAATGCATCTGCAGCAAGTTTCCTCAATGTCAGTTGTTTTTTCTTCTGTCAGTTCTGGCATTCAGACCAATGTGCACAATTATAGAAGGTGGTGGGATTACGAAACATTATCTGCAGTCTGAACGACCACCGCAGTCATTGCATTTTTAAACAGCAATATAAAGCACCATCTTGACAACACCAAACGTCACTGTCACTCATCTGCATCGGCACTCATGCTTGAAAATAAAGAGAATGCTGTTTTCACATTCCACAGAGACGGAGCTGTGCCTTTACATGTCACAATGGTGTTCACTGCTAAAATAGACCTTTGGTAAGAATATGAGCTCAATGCTTGTAGGTGCAGATTTCTCCAGTTCATTTAACAGCCAGTCGCTTAGTGATGCTGCCCTATACATAAAATAATGTTCATTATGACGCTGATACAACCAAGTTTTCTATAAAAAAAAAGTTACAGAATTTTGAAATGGAAAAGGATCTCTTTAAACAAATATTGAGTACTCTTTCTTATGCTGCTTGGAGCAATCATGCAATGTCACCTGAATAATTGATGAGAAAATAAGAAAAGTACCTTCGAACACTTTATTTGGGTCCTTGAAAAGCCAAAGTAGAGCCCCCCGTGGTGTTTGGCCTTTGTTTTCAGATGCTGCATGTAGCATGATGTGCTAAAGAGAAAACAGAGAAAAAATAATTAAATATCTATATCAGATGCAAATTGAGCTTGTGCATAAAACACAGACCCCCTCAGTCCATTTAATTATTAGCCATGAATCTTATACAAAAGTCAAATGGACATTGCCTCTAATTGTTCATCCTGTGACCCGAAATCTAAAACCAATGCTTGACTTGAGGGTCTTGTTCTCCTGTTCCTTAGTCAAAACCGATACACTTCAAGCCTAAATTCGTTCGAAACTTAGAAAAAAATGCAAGGCCGGAATTGCAATAGTGATTTGGTTTATAATGTGAAGCATTTCTTGAGAACTGATGAACCAACCGGAAAACTCGATTCAGTTTGAGTAATGCTTTATTTCTAAGGTTAATGAGATGTTGCAGAAGAGCCTATGTAAAACTGGCTAAGCTCATATCCCAGAGTTTCATAAGTTTGGGCAGCCACTCAAAATCTCCCATTAGAACGAAGGGCTGGTTGCACTCTTTCTCGTTGTCGAATCAGGTGGTCAGCCTCGAGTGCTTAGAGTGTGTGAACATAGAAACTTGGTTTTTTCTATAGATATCCCTGAAGGTTTTCACAGAACTGAGCGGGTGAAAGAGTGCATGTGTACTAAAACTGCTATCAAAAACTGGGGACTAAGCAGTAGCCTAGTCCATAGTCCCCAATCTTACAATTTGGGAGCTCCATCCTACCCACGTTTGAGCACACCTGTGCACACGCTTTTGAGTTGAACGAGTGGTAAAAATTTACAGAGTATTTATATATGGCTGGCAAGTCTGTTTGCAAGCTCCACACTTAGTGCACCTGATTACCCCCCAAATGTGATCTAGCCATTCCCTTTACCCGAGGCGCCTACCACTCAAGGAGCTTGCTTGGCCACCTCGTCAGCGCATTCTGGCTTCGCATTTCTTTTCTTGCCCGTTGAAAGGCGGACCCTTCTTCATAATTTTATCTGAGAGACTGTTCCGATCTGTGCGAACGATGCATTTCGGTGTACCTGCATGCCATATACTCCAATTTACAAGTTGGATTTGGAGCTGACAAAAGCATAGGGTCAGATGCACGATTTTAAAAAGCTTTCTCTCTGCGTGAGCGCTCATACAAACCAAGCTGTCATCATGTGCCTCTGCCGTTGCCTGTGCTAGAGTCAAATCGGTCACACAAACCATAAAACAGACCAACCGACTGGTGAAAAGTGACAAAAATGTTCGCCCACAAATGCTGTCGAATTTAAAGTGAAAATAGGTCAAGCCGAGACGAGCAACCCATTAAAAAAAAAGGTACCATGAAACTTTTATTACACCAGTTATTTTATATCTACAAGAAATAAATATGTGAAGCCAACCGCATAAAATTAATTTTTAGAGACTATATCGGATCTGCACAGATGAGGAAAAAGCCAATCTTGTGGAAGGCCTTCTTAATAACTGTGGCCTTTGATCTAGTGAAGCTGTACAAGTTAGGATAGAATAAATGTTAGACACATATTTTTCTACATACATTGTGGACAAATAGGCATCCGACTATGACTGTGGAGGGGAGGGGGACACAGGCAGCACAGGCAGCAGCTGCATCTTTCTTCTGCGTGCACCTCGACCAAGTCGTATTAATTTGGGTTGTGGGGACCTGTACCTGCATGTCTTGGGACAGAAGTCCGCCGAGCACAGCGATTTCTGTGCCAAGACATGAAGGCCACAAGACATTTTTCAAAGAATTGGGCAGCTAGCAGGACTAGTGGGCAGCGGAACCACTGCCACCCACTGTGAGAAAAACCCTGGTTAGATGTGATCAATATTGTTTAAACAGTTTTCAGAAGGGTGCTGTCAGTCACATCAAGTTTGCTTTTCTCTCAGACGATGCTAGATTTTAAAAACTGAACTATTTACTTGCCAGCAAAAAACATGTGCAGCCAACTCCACAAAATGACTTTTTCAAAGTGACCAATCGTCAAAAACTGCTCCACGTTGTACAATTCGAAATGTAGTTCCTGAAAAAAAAAAGACAACACGAATGACAATCTATACAAATGAGAGTTGCTTAAATCGTAGCTGGCTATAACTATCCAACGTAATCCTGCAGTACAATGGCCACAGGAGACTGCCAGAAATCAGCTGACTTGTGCTCCAAGAAATTCCTACAAACAAGACTTAAGAACCATGCAGTTCCCTTTACTTAAAGGTTACCCTATAATGTGTTAGAATATATAAGAAAACAGATTTCAAATCTTAGAGCAAGACCTTGTAGGCATCGACATAAACTAAGCGAAAAAATTATGCGATTAGAGGACCCTTACAATATTTGTCGCCTTGGTCAAGATACTTTATATAAAAAGAATACCTAGTTAAGCTAGTTAAGAAAAACGTAGCCTATATTGGTTACTCCCAAGAGGTAATTCCATTATCTTACTTTACTTCTTTTATTAAACAAATAAAAAGAAAAACTAGGAACCGGCTATGCTCAGGTTTTTTGCACAAAGTGCCTGTGTCAGTGTTATTACATCTTATACTGAAGCAGCAGTTGCTTTTCTAAATTTTCATCCAAAAGTTTTACATTACTGAAGGCAAGCACATCCATTTCCATCGCTGAACAAGCTTTCAACTGGCACACTCGGTGGAATGGCTTGCATGCACAAGGATTTGTTCCTGGTTAAAACCTCAACAATATACAAAGCCATTGCCTCTGAGGTTACCTTTCTCCACCACTGCTCCTCACTGTAAGCACAACTTTTGGAGGGAGTTGAGAAAAAATATTCTCCTTGTTTATCTGTTGTCAGTGTTTTCTCTGCATCGCCAGCTGCGCTTTGTCATTGGCACTTGTCATCCATAATCCGAAGTGCATAATCTTTTTGGTCATTGTCTATCCATGACAATCTAGATATAAGGTATGCATCACATCATGCTCCTCAATGTAATTGTAATTAGAAAATTAACTCCAAAAGAACATTGCTACTTTTTTATTCAGTAAAAATAACGTGATACAGAACTTACTTCCCACAAACTTAGCGTGTGACAGTTAGTGTTACCAAGAAAACAATTGTTACATCAATATGTTGCTTGCAACGTGTCACTACTTAATACCACCTGCGATTCAAACGTGGCAAGTTCATCGGCTACAAAAAGCCAGCAGCAGGTGACCTAGTATGTTTGAATTTAGCTATAGTAACTAGATTCAAATGAATTTAGCATATTAGGTTTGAATCTAGCTATAGTGAATAGTAACACCAGTTGGGGTCAAAACAACGTTACATGCGACGGACACTACTACAAAAGTTGTCGGAAGTGACACCAGCTGGATCAGCGTTGTCTCCCTCTCAGAGCCGTGCTCGATCTGTAATAACTCACTTTTTACTTACCATGAAAATACACCAGCGAAGTTGACTCCGTAACTCGACTTGTTCAAATAGTTAAATCATAAAACGTTGCTCGACATCTCGTATCTTCTGAAAAACAAGACATACACAAGACTGTCGGAATGCCAGTTAAAGCAAGTGAGAGTAGCTTAAACCGCAGCTGGCACTGGACACGCAAAGTAACCCTGCAGTCCAAGCATGGCTGCAGGAGGCTGCAAGAGATCAGCCAACTTGTGCCCTGAAAAACCTCTACAAAACAAGAATAAACCATGCAGTTCCATTTTGATGTTAACTCATAATCTGCTAAAATATGCATTAGAAAAAGGCTTGATACATGTTCAAACTGGGGCTTTAGGGGCAACATGTTAGATGTGGCTGATATTGCTACAACAGTTGTCGAAAAAGTGACATCAGCTACATCAGCGTTGCCTCCCCCTCAGGGACATGCTCATTCTGTAAGAACTCAGACTGGAGACTTACCATAAAAAAAATACAAAAGCGAAGTTGACTCCGTAATTCAACTGGTTCAAATGGTTAAATCGTCAAACATAGCTCGACGTCTTGAGGTGCACACTGTATTTTCTGAAAAACAAGACAAGATTGTCAGACTGTCAATTTAATCAGGTTAGAGCAGCTTAAATAGCAGTTGGCACTGGACATGCTAAGTAATCAAGCAGTGAAAGCATGGCTGCAGGTGGCTGGCAGACCGGCCGACTTGTGCTTTGAAAAACCTCTATAAAACAAAAAGAAAGAACCATGAGGCTTCACTTAGCTCAAAGCTTAAAAGTTACTATTTAAAGGGGGGTGCAACGATTTCCGGACTTCGGACGAAAATTTGTGGAGGTTGCTCTCTGACACTTCTGAAGTAAAGAACAGGAAACCGATTTCGCCTGCGCGTCCTAGTTGTTGCGTAAAAAAAAAGACAGCTATTGGCATTTCGGGCACCCCTCAACTCACTCCCAGTCTTCAGGGTCACACCTGGTCGCAGTCCTAGTGACGTCATTCGGAGTGCCGTGTAGGTTCCCGTGTGCTATCTCGGAGGACGCTTCCTCTCCCTCTCTCTGCTGACATTAGCGGGCGTTATGCTGCAGCTTGGAGCCGAGCGAGGGCACGTAATCTTCTAGCCGTAGTTCCTTCGGCTGCCACTTGCGGCTGCAGGTGGGGAAAAAAACTTGGCTTTTGTTTTGCGATTATGCAGCGGAATCGCAACATTCTTAATGAAGGAGATGTTTTCTGTCTCCTCCGGGACGTGATAAACAACGTAAAAATGGCGAGATGCAAATTCTCTTAATCATAAAATCGTTGCACCCCCCCTCTAATAATAATACATTTAAATATCAAACGAATAATTATTTTGTGCAAGAGCAAGGGGCAAAAGAGTTGCAAGGAGATAATTTGTAAAGTGGCAGGATGCCGGTTGCTGTAATTAAACAGATGCAGACTCCTAATAACACGGGATATGAATACCATATCATGTCGCCCACATCTGCCTTGACACTGTAGCACTCGCACTGCGTGCATGCATCACCGGTTCACAGCAGCATACCGCAGCAAATCATGTATTGGCTCTGGGGGCTGAAACATTTTACAGATCAACCTTCTGTGGTTACAATTACAAGATGCCTTCCCGTTTTAAATAAACGAGTTGAAATCAGTTTTATTTGCATACAGTTCCCAGAATTCTGTGTGGGCTATTGTGAGTCGTTTCAGTTGCTTTTTTACGATGGTGTGTCCTGGAGCATTCTCAGATTGAAAATTCGTGCAACTGCCGAACCGTCCTATCCGATGAAAGTATAAACAAAATATGACATCATTCGCTTCGATATTTGAAAGTTCTGAATACTCACAAAGCCCTTTGTTACGCTTCTCAAAAGATTGGCATCAGTCACATTAGAGTTGTCTTCCTCTTAGGTACATGCTAGATGTGTAGGAATTCAAATTTGTACTTACCATAAAAAAACATACAGGTTCAAGGGATTTCTGTGGAGACTTCATTTGAAGCCCTTCAGCATCGCTAAAATCTTGAGCTGGGCCGTCGTTCGCTTCACTGCTCCCATTCTCTTCAAGCCCTTCTCCAGGTTGATTTGGAAGATTGGTCTAGGAGGATATATTGCATCATCTAGCATTAATGCCATGCCTGCTTCAAGCATACTCAGCCTGGTGAAGTTGAAGCCATTTATTTTCTACTATCAAGTCAGACTATGGTAGTGTTGGAACATGTTAAACCTGAATGACTGCTGAACAAGCACACATTCTATAAACCGACACCCTGTTTATAAGCAAGCCCGCGTTGGCCAGACCAGGTGTGAGCACTGTGCGTGCGCAAAAACCAAATTCGCGTAAAGTGAAGCGTCTGTGCTGTGCCGCCGACAGCGCCACCGCAGCTGTGCGACGTCAGTGCTGCGTGCTGGTCTATAGAAGATAACCATGCTTCCCTGCCTTGAAAGTTACAGCCTAATGACAACCAGTGTTCCCACGTTATCAATTCATTATAAATATGCAGCAGCGTAATTCTTTGTAAAATTAGTACAGCTCAAATGTTTGTGCGAGTTGTGAAAAAGGGCGCTACGGCATGATAAATGATAGGGTAATGTAGATTATGTCATTCTATGACACATCCTGTGGACTAGACGCATTCCAAGATTTTCTCACATTTGCATAAACTCGAGAGTGGCCAAGGCTTCCATTGAATAGGTAAATTCAACACGTAAAAAGCTCCAAACCAGACGCGTACCGCCTTCAAGAATGGCATAGGCTCTTTAAACATTGGCCGATGCTCAGTGACAAGGAAGCAATTGTCGTTGAAGACGCCTCCTGAAAAAAATGAGCTTGCATCTCAGACAATTTGAAACTGCAGGAACGGTGGCTATCTTCCTTACAAACAGTCTGACTGAGGAGCCAAGATTAATGCACAAAACTTTGCAGTCCGTGGAACAGTGGTATTACGTGCCCTCCTGAGTGGCGCCGTGCAAGTATTGAGCGGAGGTATATTGCTTTAATATACACATAGAATATTATGAGCATAAAAATGAATATCAATACAATGATCTTAGACCATCTGGTTGGGGGGAATCAGCGTAAAGTGACACAAGTGCATTCTGTGAAATGAGAAATTCATCGGCTGCATTATGACTGCTAACCAACTAGTGAACGTGAAGTACGCAGTGGTGATACACCAATGGGGAATCAGTTGATCGAACGACGTTTCCTCGACAGATCGTTTCATCGACAGCTCGAATTAACCTTCTTTTTTCTTTTCTTTTTTTTTTTTTTTTTTTGGGGGGGGGGGTCAGCTGCATGAGACTGTCGCCGCGAAGCGACCTGTACGGGTCGGTTAAGTGGGTTAACATTTTTGTAACGAGCAGCCGCAGACTGTCGCCGCGAAGTGGTGTGAACGCAGGCGGGGGTGTGGGTTTACGCGCACTTCAGTGATACACGAGTGGCGAAACGTCACTGCAGCATGAAATTTGCGTAACGAGTGTCGATGAAACGTTCGTGTCGACGAAACGTGTCCATAAAAAGTTGTCCACGAAACGTACTGCCGCGAAACGAATTTCGACGAAACGATATGGACCCCTCGGCGAAATGAGAAGGCTACAGGAAGCGCGAACAACGATGCGAAACTCGTAAAGCGCACTCACGCACTCAGACGATGGGTTGCCACGTGCTTTACTGCAACTCTTGCGAGCCAGCACGCGCGAATAGCCTCCCAATCGCTACAAACGACGAACCGCGCGTCCCAGCGAGCTCACGACATGACACAAGGTTCAAACGAGCACCCGACTTGAGCTTTCAACTCTGAGAAGAACGTCAAACACGAACTGAGATAGCAGCGACAGTCATTGAACCCGAAAGTTTCAAGCGACGCCAATCCGTGGTTTCGTTTCTTTCGAGGAAAGAAGTGTCAAAAATACGAACGTATATATGACAGTCCCCAATCAATGTTAATAAAAAGAGCAGAACAAACTCACCGTTTTGATAACAACAAGGAAAGCTCGCACAAAAACCACCAAGCACTTCTACCCCTCGACAAAACAAGCGCGGCAGTAACGGCCGTAACGGCAGCAAAACGACCGAGCGGAGATGCGTAGATGAAGAGATAGCGGCAGTGTGATTATACTAGACAAAAATCTCACCTCGTGCTTTTCAATTGAGCGGTAACTAGCGCCACGTCGTTTCGGAACGTTTATCATTAGTTGATTGACAGTGCAATAAATGATTCTTTAAAACGTGAGAACCGTTGTCTATTAGTCTAAACCAAATAAAACAACTTTCAGCTTGTCGCAAACAATTTTAGTTGTTTAAAGGATCGTAACTTTAGATTTACGAACAAGTCAATCGTATTTCAGATTACGGATGCTTCTCCGTAGCTTTTAATGAGAAGCTCTACGTTTTTTTACGGAACGTTTTTACCGTGCACACCTGATAGAAAGATATAAACTTTCCTGCCTAAACCTCTCGGACCGAGTCAAGAGCATTTCAGTATTGCAGCGACAGGTTCCGACAATGAGTGCATCGCTCTAAAAAGTGCTTCGGCTGCATATGCAGTTAAACCAAGCAATCGTACATCAATCGCCGTACTTCAGTTCTACTCACCTGCCATGCACAGTAGCTTCGCGTCGTAGAATCCTCCTTTCGTTGGAGCGTCTCCGGCCCAGTAGTACACCTTGTCGTCTTCAACTACACCGCTAAAGTTCCTTACATTGTCGGAACTCACAACAGGCTGGGTCTTGTCGAGTAGAAATTCTACTAAAACGTAAGACATTGTAGAGCCCGGGCAGGATCGACAGGTTGGAGCAAGCGGGCAAACAAAACGAGTCGAGAGCGATCGTTCATGGAAGCTCAGCGAAGTCCCCATGGGCGAAGCGAAGTGCGAAGTGTCGCGTTCGACGCTTCGGCGGCTTCGGCGGGCTTCTGATCAAGGTTGTCGGTCGGTTGCGTGTCACATCTCTAACGTCAGCGGTTTTATGGGCTCACGTCCCGAAATCGTTTTCTCGTGCATAGATTACTTTTCGTATTCATAGATTTGACGAAATAGTGGTATCCGAACGAACTTTACGTCCTTTGACCGTACTTCTGTCTGCACGTCAAAGCTTTCTGATGTACAGTCAGAGACAATCGATGTGCAGTCAGAATCACCACCAGGACATCCTGATGGCATTTCGCGGCGGCCGACTGCCACCAGGAAACCATCAGAAAGCCGACAAGCGGGGTCTGACTGGAGTTTGACTGTCGGTCAGAGTAACTTGTTGTCCAATCAGACATGCTTGACGTACAGTCAGGCACAGTCAGCGGTCCACTAGAAAACATTGACTGCCAAACAGCGTTACATTGATGGATTTTTCCTTCGGGAAGCATAGCGCTGACCTCGGGCTAAGCGCGTGCTGACTGGAGCGTTCACCCAATGGTTCACCAGCTTCGTATCGCACCGGCGAAACGTTTTCTCATGGCAGACGACAAAAAGCTGACGACATGTGAGCAGCGCTACATCAGCGCTTCGCTGCACGTCAGAAACGGCCTTTACTGTTACTGTATAACAAGGTAAATTTTTAAAGTAACTTTTACAACCCTGGTCCTGGCCCCCTTTAAACCAGGTGATTACCAAACAATTTCAGAAGACGAACAGTTCATTCAGAGAAGGGCACCATTTTAAATGTGAATACCACAGATCACACAAAAATGACAAAAAGGGGAAATTAATAAATTTAGAGTAATATACAATGGTACACTGATCCGTACGCCTTAGCAGTACCTAAGAAAACAACCTTAAAATAATGCTCGTACTTCTGCCAGCGTCATTGCATGAATATCAACACCGTTCAAAATAATATATTTGATAACTTATTTTATTGTGCAGTTAGTGTGTGGTTATAGTATAATATATGTGATGGTCAAACATTTTCTTTAAGGGGGAGTTGTATTAAGAAGTAAAAAGGTCAAGATTAAATAATTCTTCGAAATGTTTATTTTTAAACTGCGTAGACTGTAAATATTCGAAATTGTAAATTTTTGAAATTGGATTTATGTTAAACAGTGAGAACAAGTTTTTAGTATGATCATAGCATAAACATTGGCAATTGCGTGCACAGCTTTGATTTGTAAAATTTGTAGTTTATTTGTATTTGTTTTTGTTATTTTTCCACAAACAAGAAGACAATAATGTGAGGGTGCCGTGCATTGGAGGCACTCGGCATGACTCTGCGGCGTCTCGCTTATCCAAACTGCTGCTAAACTTGTCTGCGTATAGTTTGAGGCCACCAACGGCTGATAGTTTCAACTCTTCTCAACATGAGTATCTTGATCCCTGTTGTCAAAATAAAAGCAAACGCTGTGATATGCAATCACTCTAAGTATTGAAGCATATGCAATATAAAGATATTTTTTTCTTGTTTATAGTCGTCTAATAACGGGTATGATAGCCAGCCTTGCTCTCTTTATGGTGCAGAGCACAAACACCAAGTAGACGCTTGAAACACGCGCCAAATTGAGCCGCCGTTGCCGACCTTCTCTGGTCTTATCGAGAGTACAGTGTACTAGAATCCGGGGTAGTGTTTGGACACGGTTGGTGCATAAGTTCAATTTTTGAAAATAGGCATCAACTAGCCCGTATCGCGACCTTAATACGAGACTAATTCAAGTTGCCGTGGTCGCGGGATGCAAAAGAATTCGTCATTGCAGTATAAAAGGGAGGTGGCTTGTATAGCAAACAAACAGTCACCAGCTGTGAAGCCAATTGTACAGCAAAAGGCACAGCCACTTAATGTAGCAACACATGCCTGAAGTTGCTACATTGAGGCAGAAAACTAACAGCAAAATGTGCGGATTACATGGTGAAGTGATTTCCGGACCGCTATTTTTGCCGACCCGCGCATTTCAGCCAGCTTTGCAGCTTCAGCGCATCGGACGACAGTGGCCGCACATGACGTATGATCTCAAGACGAAAGTGGGTGCCATCAAAAACATGAGGTCAGTCAAAGTCAGCCCTCAATAAAACTGAACACCGACGTGCCAAGAGCTGGAGCGTCATCCCACAACAAGCTGCATAGGCACTATGACATGATGTCTGACACGAGACTCGCAAAAGGAACTTGTTTTGCAACCGTTCGATAAGTATCCATAATGAGATAATCAAGTGGAAATAAACATGTTCGATAGACTAACCAAATACTGGTCATATTCACACTCCAGCTAGCCCGCCAGAATATTTTAATTTACTGCTTCATTGTCAATATCACAAAGGATCGTGTTCACTGAAGGAGTGGAGCTTTTGTGGACACCATATCTTTGACCTGCCTCCCCCCCCCCCCCCCCCCCGGGTGTGCAAACCAGGCTGGCGGTGTAGGCAGATTTGTTGCATGTGGGATGAAACTCCTTCCACCTCTGCTGAAGATTTGCTGTATACCAAAGGAAATTCCGCTGGTGGTAAAATTTGATTTATACATTTATTCCCTTTAAGGGCCTTCGTAAGCACTGCAGAGAGGATGTTCTAAACTATAAATACACGAAAAACATTATAGCGGACTGCAATAATAAGCATAAAACAGGCACTTTGGTACTTCTGGTGCCTCGTTGGCGCGACCCACACTCTAAAAAAAATGGAGAAAAAGGGTAGCAACGGCGTGTCTTCCTTCCTTCTACTGCCGCGCCCCCAAGCGGACACGAGAAAAAGAGAGGAACGACACATTTTTCTCCTCCAGGCAGACGGGAAAACGCTTTCGCCCTCCCGACTCATCTTTCGGTTTCGTTATTCGAGCACGTCGCGCACGTTGTTTAATAAATGTTGTTGAGTTAATTGAGCTTCAGCGTCAGCAAGGGCCGCCCGCAATTCCGTCTTCTAGTCCAAACGTGCAGAACATTTCGGTTGCATTGACGTTTTAGAGCGCAGCTCTTAGGGGCCCGTTCCCGGCTTGAGCGGCGTCGCCGTCGCCGTCGGCGTAACCAAGGTCATCCCAAGGTCACTTGACCCCCAAGGTCATCTCAAGGTCACGTGACCCCTCCCCAAGAGTCACGTGACCCCAAGGTCACGTGACTCCCAAGGTCACGTGACCTTGGGACCATCGTCATTGTCATCATCACTGATGACGTCATCGGTGACGTCGCTGATGACGTCATCGGCATCCGCATCGTCATCGTTACTGATGACGTCATAGGCATCGTCATCGTCACGTGACCCCCCCTAGGTCACTTGACCTTCCCCCAGTACCCTTCCCTCCTCCTCCTCAAGAGCTGCGCTCTAATTCGGCGTTACAGGGAGTTGTAAACGGCTTTCACTTTTTTATCACTAATTCTATGAAACAAGGAAACGAAGCCGCTAGAAACAGCGAAGTTCCGGAGCAGTGTCAGCAGCGCTACGTACACTGGGTAAGATGGACGTCGCCCGATTGCGGGACCCACGCTGAACTACTGTAGCGGAACCACGCGGAACTGTGACGACGTTTTCGGCGTTATGGAAATCGCAGGAACTGCCTCCAAGATAGGCAAATTTTGCTGCCGGCTACCTGGGTACCTTCCGTGCTGAGTTTGGTTCTGTTTTTTGATGCCGAGTGCCAGCCGGCTATCAACGTGGCTCTGTACTTCTGCGTGTCAGCAACATAGCTGCAACATCGTGATGGCAATGTTGTGCGTTATTAACAGAAGACTGGAATTATCGCCGATGTGACCGTGTGTTCGCGTATCAGTGGTGTAACAACAAGATGAGATGACGTAACTGTCGGGCATTGATGCCGCTGTTCGGGTCGTGATCGGAGGGGGCGCTGTGTCGCAGGTTGACATTCCGCTTTACATTTAAGTGTTTGATACCCGTGCCACACGGGCAACTCGAATGCCATTTACAACGAATGACATTTGTGTGATCGGCGAATCAGCTCGCAATCTGTCGCGCGTGGAATGCGCTACGCCCGGAGAGTTGCGCGCTGATTGGCCGTCCGCTCAAATGTCTTTCGTTCAAAATGACATTCGAGTTATCCGCGTGGTACGGGTATAAGACCCTTTGAGGGACTAGGTCGATCGATCGACGTGCGTATAGTCATGTTGGAACGCTGGAATGAACAGTAAGCTCCTATCGTACAGTGGCCAATGTGACTGTCGGTTGTCTCCTCCCCGAGAGCGATTGCACTCTGGGGGACTGATGAGTACACAATTATGACGGAAAGTACGTATAGGTACAGTGTGGAATTTTAGCATTAAAAATAATAGTAGGTAAAATTGAAAGAGAAGGTACCCTTTATTTTGCTATTTGAATATACTACGGTTCCTGGAGAAAACTCCCGTCCAAGTGGCGCGCTGGGATGAGCGCTAGAAGTCCTCGAGCTCGCCATGACGTTCACATAACACCTGCCGCAAGTCGCGGCTTTGACTGCATTCAAGTTGATCGAAAAGCGTTGTTTCTGCCCGTGAAGCATCACTTCCAGCTGAGTGAATATCCGCTCTACAGAGATTAATTCAAGACGGTAATTGCAGCCATGTGCGAACAGCAGAAATAGAAAAACAAGCGCCACAATAAAAATACATGCTACGACGTGCCGTGCGGGGAATCAAACTTATGGCTTCGAACTGCATTGGGGCGGCGTGATCTATTGGCTTTCAAATAATTACGGCGGTCGATCGCTTTCTTTTTATTAAGAGATTCATCCCATGAGCCACTCAAAATACTCTCAGAGGTATGACATTGCTGAAAAAAAAATCAACATGCAGGGAATACTTTTTATTGCTTAGGCAGTCACCGAAAAATTCCATACGTTCGAAGCAACCACTATAAAAGACGCAAACGCAAAGCTCGGGTGTGGTGTTCGGGTTAGTGTGTCGTTGTTTTGATGTTTGTATGTGCAATGTATGCGTATTCCAACGAGGTAGAGGGGCTTAGAGCGATAAACCGGGGTTCCGGTCTGCACTCGAAAGTGACCCCCATAAGGAGGCTGCCATTGTACGCAAATTTGACCACACGTCACATGACCAAACCAAATACGTGACGTCACAGGAAAGATGGCAGCGCCCATGCAGCGGCTGGCCCCTGCTGGGCCGGAGCTTGTCGGATGCTTTGTTGGTTGTCGTTCGTCTCGGCGAGTTGATTTCAGACGCGGAAGCCGTCATATGAGGCCGGTCGAAAGCGAGTTCAGAGTTCAGCGTGGTGTTTGACGTAGGTTGCGGGCATCACCTAGCTCCGATTCCCTCAGACCCTGTCTCCGGATGAATATGACACTTCAATACTTCGCTCTCGGCAAAAGGGTTTATTCACTCACTCATTGCCTTGGGGGGTTTCGGGATCGGGGGACGGTCATCAGCGAGGCCGGGGGAGAGCCCGCTGCCACAGCAGCTTCTCTGAGTCCCAGCGGTGGTCGTCCACACCGCGTCATGGGGACATCGTCGTCCAGGGTCGCTGTCCGGTCCGCTTGTCGAGTCCGCTACTCGACGTAGCGCCCGCACTCCCTGCGCCAGCGTCCAGCGCCGTCCGAGCTCGCCTCCGTGACCGGTCCCTTCTGAAGTCGGCAGCCCAAGCCCTCTTCCTTTGTCTCCGTTGCCCTTCTTAAGACCTGCCGACCGTCTAATCGGGAACCTTGCTGCGAGCCGACCCTCCGACGTCAGCGCTGGGTGAAGGGGCGCTTGCACCGTTCCTCCCGGAGAGCTCGGACGTTCCGCGACCGGACGGCGACTGGAAACGGGAAGGTCACAGGGAACGAAGGAGCGCCCGACAGAAAGGCGGCGGGGACCGGCAAGGTCACGGAGAGCGGAGGAGCCAGGGAGAGGGTTCCCACACCTCCCCTCCCTCAAGGCTCGGACCCCGGGGGGATTGACGATGCGTGGTCCCCAGGACCTTGGCAGGGAGCTCGTTCAGCTGAGTGTCACCGATGACGACGAGCACCCTCGATGATGAAGATGGCATCAAACCAAGCAGGTCAGCGGTGAACGTCCATTCACTGGGAAGCTCGTCACCGACGGAGCACGGTCCACGAACTGGTCCGGAGCACCACAGCTCACAACACGGACGGGCACTCAGGCACACACAACACGCCGGCTCTTAAAGTTCGCTTCCGTCCCCAATGTAACAGACAGCGAATCGCGCAAAACCAAATAGCGGCACGCTATATCAGACAGCGCGACGAAACCAAAATCGTTCGATCGTTGGACATGCCACGAAATAAAAGCGAAACTCTTCATCTCAATACTAGCAGGCAGGCAATCATCAAGAACATCACGCTGCGCGTTCATGAGGTACTTAAGTGGAAAACCATTCCTTAACTAAAAAGTATGAGCACTCAATGCATACTTAAATCGTACATACGCCCACTATACAACATTTGCTCCTATCAAACTCAACCGCATTCTTTTAAAACAGTAAGCAATCTACCAGAGTGTCAGAACCGGACACCTCTGACAAAATTATTAATCTCCAACACATTCGCTAAGAACGTACAAAACCTCAAGAACTAACAATAACCTCCCGTAAAACAGAAACGGTCACAAATCCAGTCCCGTTCGCGAGGTGCGACTCGGAAGGAACACGCTGCCAACAACCCATGACGGGCACTCATGCACTCGGCGTTCGCGACACCCGAGCTACAAACACGCTGCAGCCAAGCTACGCAGCACGCCTTCATCAGAAGGGGTAATCACCTTACTAAGAGGCCGTTGTTCCGTGGTACCGGCCACTTACACCAGTACCTATGCCAGTACAAAGGAAACAGTACCTGGATCGTGCGAACAGCAGATCTCATTGGACAGCCTATTTACACGGCTATGTCCGTAACGTCTGGGCATGTACCAGACGTTACCGCTTCACCGCTCGGAGGTGACCACCCAACAGGAGCGACGAGCGCGTAACGGCGGTCCGCACCGAACCCCGCACGGGCTCGATAACCGCGACAGGCGCGCATCGACGCACGTTAGAGTTCTCCCCCGGCCAAACCCCGACACCGCATAACTAAAAAGTCTTCCAGCTGATGTCAAGGCTGGCCGGGATCGAGCAATAAAGGTACGCCGTCAACGCGTCTCGCGACTCTTCGACGTTCTCGAATCGAGCAACGTGTCCACATACAAACGCAGTAGGCTACGCACAAAGCTCGCCCTCAGCCAAGTCAACACGCCGCATGACTGAAAAGTCTTCTTGCGGCTGTGAGGACAGGCAGGGTTCGAACAATGTAAGTATCCCACACGCGCACCTCTCAACTTCCGCGCAACGAGCGCGATACCGAAATGCCAAATAATCTAACCGGCCGGTCTTGGAGATGGACGAGCTAATAAACTATATTTGCTCTGCATAAACAGTTTCCGCAGCGTCGAAGTGTCTACAGCATTTACCGCCGCATTCCAACACCCGCTACCCATTCATGCAAAGGCGGCAGTTAGTACAGCGACGGGCTGACCCAACGCAAAACAGTTATAGGCCGCCGACGGCCATGCCGCTGCCATAA
The DNA here is from genome assembly GCF_016920785.2 of Ixodes scapularis. NCBI lineage: Eukaryota > Metazoa > Arthropoda > Arachnida > Ixodida > Ixodidae > Ixodes > Ixodes scapularis. Next base: position 944,870 of record NW_024610169.1, read on the forward strand.
TTTCTAGGCTTCCCGGGCACGTAACCGCCGACGTGAACCGTACGTTTTTCCGGGCCAACCGCGCATCTGTACAGGATAAAACTATGAACAACTCGTCACATCGCAAGACCGCCACTCCCCTCGTGCAGGTTTTCACTGCACGAGCCCAGCTCTTTCCTCACCTAGCTGTCTTTTCTCCCCTAAATCTATAATTTCACTCCAGCCCAGGTCTTTGCACGACCAACTACGCTCTCTACGTCCTCGCGTCCCAACGCGAACCAAAGCACGGCTGAGAACCGTATCCGGCGGCAGCGCAAAGCGCGCGCTGGCCGCCGCTCCTCCGGAAACGGAGAAAACGAAATTAAAGAGTAACTCCCGCCGCGAGGCTCAACCTTCGATATGGCGGTGTGAGGATCCGGAACCAACTGTGCGCACAATTAAACGGAATCAACCTCACGGCTCTACAACCAGAAACGCACGGGTCATGCCCATCGCGTCAGACTGGACTCCACGGAGCATTACACACGCACAGCCACTGATAAAGTGAAAACGGAAACTCTGTGGTTTTCTGGATTCCAATATCTGCGCACCAGACATCGCGTATCCGGCACGATTTAGTGGGCTCAGCCCCTAAATGTAGCCTCTGGCCACAAGGTACTCGTTCAAAGCGATCTTGGTCGGAACCACAAGAGCGCATCTGTACCTTAAAACGCTGTCAATTAACGACGCTCAAAACCGCGCCGACAGCTCAAGCAAGGCCAACTGGGAGCTAGCATGCGATCAAACCGAGACGCTAGTCTCCTCCCGGACAAAATGCAATGCGGGAATAATTTCCAAACACAGTCCATGCAACCGCCATCCGCAGTGGGAGCGTTCTCCACCCAAAGCGATGCCTCTTTAACGCGTCCGATCAGTAACAAGCGTTACAAACCATTACATCGATACGCGAACAAAGGCGGTTAGGCGCGTCACATCCCCCAAACCGGGAGCTGGCATCTTTCCCAGCAGACGCGGACGGCCGGAGGCGTAGGTGGGGGGACGCCCGACGCTACAGGCCTCGAGGGGTGCGGTAATTTCGACGCACAGAGCGCTCTTGCTCAGCAGGATCAACCTGCCAGCATCCAACGGTGCGCTGAACAGTGAATACTCGAGGCGCTTCTCGTAACGGGGATAAGTAAATTCCTGACAGGCTGGGGAAAAGGGTTAATCCCTTAAAACAGCGGTCAAAATCCGCGCCTTCTAGTCAGACAGGCGATAATGTCAGGGCCTCCGTGCGGCGCTCCCGCAACGAAACTTCGTGCGGCGCTCCCGCGAGAAAGATGACCCCCAAAAAGAGCGCGAAACAGTGCCCTAACTCAACCGGAAACAGGTTAGAAATCGGAATGCCTGCCTGATCAAGAATCAGGCCCCACGTTGCGGCGCCAGTTTATGCGGGCATCACCTAGCTCCGATTCCCTCAGACCCTGTCTCCGGATGAATATGACACTTCAATACTTCGCTCTCGGCAAAAGGGTTTATTCACTCACTCATTGCCTTGGGGGGTTTCGGGATCGGGGGACGGTCATCAGCGAGGCCGGGGGAGAGCCCGCTGCCACAGCAGCTTCTCTGAGTCCCAGCGGTGGTCGTCCACACCGCGTCATGGGGACATCGTCGTCCAGGGTCGCTGTCCGGTCCGCTTGTCGAGTCCGCTACTCGACGTAGTGCCCGCACTCCCTGCGCCAGCGTCCAGCGCCGTCCGAGCTCGCCTCCGTGACCGGTCCCTTCTGAAGTCGGCAGCCCAAGCCCTCTTCCTTTGTCTCCGTTGCCCTTCTTAAGACCTTCCCAAGTCCTTGTCCCGCCGACCGTCCAATCGGGAACCTTGCTGCGAGCCGACCCTCCGACGTCAGCGCTGGGTGAGGGGGCGCTTGCACCGTTCCTCCCGGAGAGCTCGGACGTTCCGCGACCGGACGGCGACTGGAAACGGGAAGGTCACAGGGAACGAAGGAGCGCCCGACAGAAAGGCGGCGGGGACCGGCAAGGTCACGGAGAGCGGAGGAGCCAGGGAGAGGGTTCCCACAAGGTATAACGTGAAAATACGGAGAAACGGTGTGCATTTCGCTGGTGACCGACCGGGATATTGCCACGGAAGAGACAATCTGACCTACGTTGCTCGGACCTCGGATTGATTCGGATACCGCTAGGATAAAATTTAAGGCGACGTTTATGTGCTCTCGTTGACCATCGGAATCTTCGAGGTTTGCAGTGAAGCGTGTGCAATATATTTGGATACACAGTTTAGCGACGGAAATTGCGTGAGTCGTGCTTGGCGGTGTGCAATCGTGGTGCAGCTTCGATCAAATGACCGAGGGCTCACTTCGGTTGTGCGGCGCACCGGAAGGCTGCCTTGAAGCTGGTAGATCCCGTGCCGTGCTGAATGATGCTGTGCTGCTTACAAATTGTTCCGGCGTAGAAGTGCACTTTCACGGAGCACAGGTGTGCGGTGCACCGAAGAGCTGCCTTCAAGCTGGTAGTTCCTGTGCCATGCTTTAGGTGATGCTGTGCTGCTTCCGAAATTGTTCCGGCGTAGACGTGCACTTTCACGGAGCACACGTGTTGCAGTTGGCATTAATCCCGCTGGTCTGTCACACGTTTCGTCAACACAAACGTTTCATCCACACTCGTTACGCGAATCGCAAGCTGTCCGGACATTTCACCGAGCGTTACGTACCCAGCTCACGCCGCTTTGTGGCAACAGTCTGCAGTGGCTCATTACCAGAAAAGTGGTCCCACATCCATTTCAGTTCAGTTCGTCCACGGCAATCGCCAAACCCCGAAGGAGAGGATTTATTCGGACAGAATGCCACTAAAGCAATGCAGCTTCTTCAGTGGTCAGGATAGATTCTCTTCTGCTAGTTTTGTTATACTGTCACGGATCCTTGTTCCAGTCCTATCTTCTATCAATATTCACTATTCTGGGACACTGTAGGTCATGCTCAGCTGTAATCGTATGTTCAGGTGGAGGTGCTGGGCACTTTACCCGTAGCCCTTCACTCTGTGTGAACCCGGCGGCTCTTCAGTCGAGTTACCCGATAATGGGACACGGCTGGCGGATTATTCTGCGTCTTATACCCCTGTCGAGCCGTAGGCAGTCCTGACCCGAGCCTGGCAGAACAACCGCAAGACGACCGAGTACCACAAGGAGTAACCTCGGAAATACACCACGAAGCACCTGAAATCCGAGCCAGTTGCTGCTACCAGGAAAAACCACCGGAATTCGGTCTCCTGTCAGAAAATCCGAAGCTGACTAAGCCAACAATGACAAACCTGTAGCAGCAAACCGTGTCCCCTCCCACCATTGTTTGCATGCCCGTCGCAAATCACACCCCGACGCTTTTTCACGCAAGCTGTATGAAGACGTCAAGGACTGGATTGAACAATATGACAGTGTCGCCTGCCACATTTGGTGGACAGTCAACCAGCTCCTGCAGAACCTATACTTCTCGTGGAAGCAACTGCCGGCGCTGGTCTGAGAACCATGGATCCTCCTTAAAGTCACGGGAAGTTTGCAAGATCAAGCTGAAGCGCGCATCCGTCAGCCAACATCAACGAAAGAGAGCCGCATTCTTGATTCTGTCCAGGACACTGCCCCAATGAGAGCGCCACCGCACTCGTGGAGGATGTTTTGCGCTTGATCGAGCGCCCACGCCCACGCCCACGCCGACCTTGATGCTACAGAAGACAAGAACCTAAGAATCCCATGCGCCTCACGTGAGGGACAACACCTTCTGCAGCCTTGTCCGCAACCCCCCAACAACAGTCGAAGTGTTCATATCACTGAGGCTTCCAACATGGAATGTGCACTGCATGCCCGAGCCTGCCACTATGAACAACTTCCCGGCGTCTCGACACTTGAGTTGTCCAGCTACTACTTCGACGCCAGCCTCCCAGGCATCCACGACATCACCCGCGACGTTGTCTGCGAGGAGATCAGGAAGCTACTTCCTGCCATCAGTTGCCCGGCTTTTATTTTGATTGCCGAGATTGTTTCGGAACAAGTTTGACAGGTATTTCAACCGAGACTTCTGCGAGCGAAGCGGCATCTGACAAACCAAGGGCAACTTACGCCACAATGGCACGACGACCGCCACCGGCTGCCCCTTAGTATTCAATGCCAATTCAATGAGACACTCTAACGCCGAAGCATTCCCGACATCGTGTGTAGGACTGTGCTCAACAAAGTACACCGAGGAAAACGTAGGTGATGCGAATGTGCGACCGAAAACCACTTTGCTACCACTGCATGAAGCCGACCATGACTACCAAAGCAGCCCATACCAATGAATTCGTCGGCGAGGGTTCGTGCCAAACGACCCTCGATTACGTCTCGAGGAGCGACCACAAGAGATTAAGGATTACCTTCGGCGACCTTTGTCCCTGATGCCGAAGGTGCTGAATCGAAGATTCTGAATCCCTGATTACCCCAAAGCTCCTCATGTCCATCACCTCAACAAGAGGTAAGCACGACAAAGCAGGTGAGCAGCGACGCAGTGACAGTGGATTTTGTTTCGGTTGTCGTCCAAGGACAATACCTAAAAATTTGCTGACACCAATTTTCTGTGTCCACTCCATGAAGCACACAATTTCCAACTATGAGGGAGAATGTCCCTGAGTGACTTGAAGGAATAGAATGGTTGGTTGCTCTCAAAAGTGAACTGCAAGCATCACCAGACTTGGATAGCAAACAAAAATTGTTGCCAGCTTTCAAGTCAACGGTACAGCAAAAGGCACAGCCACGTAAGCAATACATGCCCGAGCTTGCTACATTGATGCCGAAAACTGCCAGGAAAATTTTCGGATTAGAAGCCAGCCCTGCAGTTTCAGTGCACATGACGTATGATTACAAGACAGCATCAGTCGGTCAAAGTTGCCACTCGACCAAACTGAACACCGACGTGCCAGGAGCGTCATCCGACAACAAGGTCTGCAGGTACTACGACTGAACGCCTGACACGAGATTGTCGCAGAAAGAACTCGTTATGGAACCATTTACTAAGAATCAATAATTATGTAATCAAGTGGAAATAAACATATTTGATACACTAACCAGATAAACATATTTCCGCTTGCCTTCATGCCTTGAGAGGCTACACACCAATAATTGTGTCCATTGCACGCTCTGGACCTTACGAGGACACTCGCTTCTCTGACCCTTCAATATTATTTAAGGGGTCATACCAGACTGGCAGACTTCTTGCAAGGGGCTGCACTCGTTCAACCTTTCCTGAACATGCGGTGCATCCGAAAACCAACTCCAGTGATGTGAAAATGTTATTTATTAATTTATTCCTTCCAGGGGCCTTCGTAGGCATTGCAGAGAGGATACTTAAAACTACACACATGATAATAGCATTAAAGCACACTGCTGTAACTTGTTAATTGGAAAAACAAACACACCTCTGAGCATATAGTTTAATAGTGTGTGTTGATGCATTGTTATATAGCATGACACTTCCTATATGTATGACACAATAGACCCTTTGCAGAACCTTGTCAAGCAACACAACCGTCACCATTTTTTTCGCCGCAAAGCACACGAATGGGCCCCAGTTCACGTCGAACGCCAATGCAGCATTCGAGTCCAATAGGTGCTGAGCCGAATTCACAGGGATGGCGGACATAACATTCTTGTCGAACAAATACCCAAAGTATGAAAGCCTGGGGTAATTACAGTAGTAGCTACTGCAATTTGTTTCATCAGAATTTGGCAGACGGCAAAGGCTACGGTCTCGGTGAGTCAATACACACATTGGAGAGAGGCACATGACAGCATATCACCAGAGTGCACGTCTGCACAGATTTGTCACACACCTTCGCTCCGTCTCTCTGATTGGCTCGAGGGGGCTGTGGCGGTTGGCCTTTTCCAAGTTACAGTGATGCGAAGTATAGACAGCCCACACTTTTAAGAAGAGTCTATTGAAGAGACCGAAAGGAATGGTAGTCAACATTTTTCATCAAGACTGCTCTCCAGGCAAGGGATGAACACAAATATGAATCATCTTATCCAGGTAATTAGAACAATTAAATATTTGACCGACTAATACAATGCACTTTGATGGAAAAGAGTATAGCTGCAATAAATCCTAAAAAGCAGAAAAAATGCGCAGTCAATCTATGCATGCACCAAAAAAGTTGTTCTTATAGCAAGTCGAATAGCTTTGAAGCAGGTGCCTGCAACGATTTATTCTTCCCCATACTCAATAAAACGCCAACCTCGTAGCTGAAAATAAGAGTGCACTTCGCACTCACACACACACAAAAAAAGGAAGAAAAGCGATCGAATGTAGACTCGTGGATTAGCACAAAAGGTTAAAATCGCAGGAGCTTCCTCGCTAAAAGTTGCTATGGTTGTTCGGTGACGGAGGGCTGAAACAACTTCCCTTAGGCCCTAACGCGACGTATACATTTCGCGTAGATTCTCAGATACTTCAACGCTCAAACACAGCTAAGAGAATGCGAAAATTTTATGTTAAAAGCACTCAAAGTTCTATCGATCCTCGGACACATCCCGGAATCCAAGCACCGGTACGGCGATGCAGAGCTGATGCTGTCTCACAGGCGTTAATATCCAGATGATCCAGAGCGATCTTGCGCAAAAACGGTATAATGTCTCATTCCTTCATATTTTCACATTATACCTGCGTCAGCGAGCACGAAGAAGCCCGAAGTCGTCGGAAAGCAGCCGCTCATCACGGCTACCGCGCACCGAACAAACTCGCATCCGCCAGCTCTGGGCGCGGCCATCTTACCTGTGACGTCACGGCTCTTGGGAAGTCACGTGACGAGTGGTCACATTTGCGTAAAATATGGCGGCAACCGGGGGGGTGCCACTTCCGAACTTCCGGTTTATCACTCTAAGCCCCTCTACCTCGTTGGCGTATTCGCTCAATGTATGTTCACCTGATGCTTGTAGTATGCGCAATCTGTCTACATGAGTGTATAGTAGAGGATGCCGAAGCACTGTGACGGCTTGAAGAAATAAAAATATTTTTTGTAGAACATGAATTGTCTGATACCTAGCGTTACCTAGCCTAGCTACTTGCAATTACTCTGCTTGACCCTGCCATCTGGTGACAAGCGATTTAACCCTCTTTCAGGCTACGCGATAAACAGCGGCTTCTGGTTCGTTGACTTAAAACGAAAGAAACACACAAGAGGACGAAACAGACGACACAGCTTCCAACTTGCGACTACAGATTTACTGGGGCGGCTCGCCGCTCAGAGCTCGACTTGGGGAGGCGATGGGGAAAGGGGGGAGGGGGATGAGGGGAGGTGTAAAAAACACAGTGAGACCGTTGCGGGGGCGAATACAGCGGGCGGTCGGGAGTCTGGTCCACGGCGCGGTCTGGTCCGTGTCGCCTCTCTCGTAGATGACACGTTCGTTCTTTTGAGAGCGGCTTTTGGTTTCGCGGATTGGTCTGCTATTCTTCCGTGATGTGCGGTTGACGAAGGAATTGTGACTCGAGAAATAGCAAAGGTAAGACGTAAAGTGCGCGAAGTAATTGGATATCGGTGGTCTCCGTCTAACATCGCAGTGCTGACGACGAGAAGACTGAGTAACAGCTTTCGAAACGCAAGTTTCTGTACCTGCGGGGGGAATCTCGCTTTGTGAACAAACACAGTTGACGGAAAGGTCGTGTTACGCTTGTATTTGCTGCTCCTCTCGTCTCGTACAAGAGACGTAGTGTCCTCGTTAAGCCTTATTGATCTCGATTTGCTGGATCCAGGGCCGCCATAATGAGATGCAGGCAACGGAGGTACTATTTGCTTCCCTGCTTCAGGGACAAAATTTCTCCCTTTCTAAAGGAACATAGATTACAAGACCGTTCCTCCCGTTAGGGAAGACTGCCGATACCTTTTCTTCTAAGAGTGCAGGCGCGGGCATTGTGATGTCGGTGACGATAAGACTTTTGTTATGTCTTTCTTGCTTTAATTCGTGAGAACAGTTATGAATATTGTTTATTTACTCTAAAAAGAAAAACGAAGGGCATTGTCTGTTGTATTAAACGTTTATAATTAATTAAATGTTGCATAATTTTTATTTGCATAACTCTTTAAGAAAAGGTAGTTTGGCATAAGATCGTCTTTTCTTTAGGCTCTGGATAGCCGCAGCGACTCCCCAGATCATGACAAAAAACTTAGAGTTTCTAGAAATTCAGATAGTCTGGACACCGGTGCACGAGAGCCTAGCGGGAGATAATGCGGGCCACGCCGTGGCTTAAGATTATACCCTCCGGGCCTTCCTGTCGATCAAGCGAGCCCTGTAGAGCCGGAATGACGCCGTCCGCAAAAGGAGTGCAAATATTAGAAAATTATTGACTTGGAAGAGGGGTCTATCCACCACCCCACCCGAAGCTATCCAGGGAACAGGCAGTCTCTTGTAGGCAACTGCAAGCCAACACTTATCCACATGGTACACTCTACCATCTTAGATATCCAGCCTGCTACGAATATGACTGCAAGGCCTGTAAGGTGCCCAATACCTCTACCATATAATGTGGGGATGCCAGGACAACACGGCGATACAACCCATTGTGAAACGAACGAGAGAGCAGTGGGATGTCGGCTAACTAGCGTGGACCCTGGTGAACAGATCGAGTAGATCGACAGGGCCCGGCGGGAAGCCAAGGCCCATGGCCACCTGTACTGAGGAGACCACCCACCACAGGACGAAGAGTGTCTGCTATTGATAAATAAAAGTTTGTTCTCTCTCTCTCTCTCTCCCCTTTCGACAAAGGGAAACCTTTCGGGTAGTCTTTGCAGATGAGTGTTCGCACCAGCCCTTGCCAGTTGGCGAAACGTTATCTGTTTCAAATGTGATCGAAAGTTAAAGTTTTTAGGCCTATGTACTGTGTAACAGCGGACAACTTAATTGAGCTCAGTGACAGCTGGGAGATTCCAACGATCGCTGGCTCAGTCATCGGTGAAACGGCCCCTGTAGCAGGGGTATTAGTTGTACCGAATACTTTCTTCGTAATGCGGTTATCCGTCGTATTCCCCGCTTACTAACAATGTATTACCCGCCGAATTACTCATTTAGGAGTAATGCGATTATCCGTCGTAGTGACACTAAACCTATTTTATATAGTCTTCGCAGCTTACTACTTTGTACAGGTCGTTCCTCCTGTGTTTAGCCAGAGGATTGTGATTTCTAATTGAAGTCAGATTGTCCAAGTCCACCTCAGCGAGCACAAGTTCTTCTCCAATCCCAGCCGACTTGACCACTTTGCCAGAAGGATCCACCAGCATGCTGTGTCCCCAAACCACGTACGATGCTGCTTTGTTCCTCGCAGGCGACACTAACACCAAGTAGACTTGGTTGTCAAGCGCTTTACTCCTAGAAAGCAGTTCGGAGAGCATCGGACCAGTCGTCATGTTGAAAGCTGCTGGATAAACCAGCAGCTTGCAACCAAGCTGAGCGTAGATCTGCGCCATGGGCGCAAACCGAAGATCGTAGCATATCCCGACGCCCACTTTGCAGAACGGAGTGTCGAATGTGGTGAACCTGTCGCCCGCTGTGAAGAGGTCGGACTCCCGGAAAGTGATTTTGCCAGGAATGTCGATGTCGAACAGGTGTAGCTTACGGTGCTTGGCCAGCATCGAACCGTCCGGTCCGTACACTAGGCAGGTATTATAGAGTTTGCCGTTCTCCTGCTCTGACAATGTGCCTCCGACGAGGTAGACGTTGTTTTCTTCGGCGCATCTTGACAGCATTTTGCTTGTCTCGCCGGGAATCGGCTCGACGTTCTCGAAGAGGTAGCGAGTGTCGTAGGGAAAGCTGAAGTCTTCTGGGAGGCATACCATCTGGGCCCCCATGGAAGCTACCTCTCTAATTTTTTTACTTACAATTTTGAGGTTTTCCGCTTTGCTCTGCCTCACCAGGAGCTGGAGAAAGGCTAGGCAAAACTTGTTCGTTGACATTTCCGTTGGTTTTGTTGCGAACAAATAATTCACGTCACGGTCTGCACAATTGTTGCGGCGGAGCGGCAGCGAACTGCTCCCTGTAACGATGGAAGCACAAAGCAGCGTCTGCGCGCTTGGCTCCTCTCCCTTTTGTTTTGTCCTTGCCACGTTAGATACACGCGCCCCTGATAAGCTAGGCTCCGTGCGTTTGAACAGAGTGTGCGTGCTAGAGCCAATAAATAAGCTGCGCTTCAGAGCAACGGAACTACAAACATCTCGGTGCTCAAAAATCATGGTTGCCAGTTAGCTGAAGCTTTATTTGAAACCGCAGGAAACGCTGTTCCGTCCACTAGAGATGTCAAAACGGTTCGCGACAAAGAAAAATATCTCGCCTGAACTTCCTGACAACGGGTCTAAAGCTGAGGAAGTCGCATAACGACCGACAGTTGCGTCTGTTTAGCACTAAGCACAAAATTGGTGGCGCACACTAGCAGATCAGGGAACGGAGTGCCGATACTCTAAGCGTAGCTCGTTTAGTAGCCATAGTTTGTGCCATTTAAGCCATGGTCAGACTACTCATACATCATAAAAAAGACAGTCTGCGAACACAAGCCACAGCCACAGTTTCCATGGTTTGAAAATCGCGTGCGAAGTTTCTTCTTGAACTTATTGCTATACGGCATTCGAAGCACGAATTTCGCGGTGACTCGTGGTCTAATCTGTATGCAGACTGTCTTTTGTATGATGAATAAGCAATGTTACCCCGGCTTTAGAACGGTTGCATCATCGCCGCATAGCGCAAGTATGAGCTTAGCCGGGATTCTAAGCTGAGTTTCGGTTTCTTTCTGCTGCACTAAAATCGCTTTGCTCGAAACCTAAAACTAAACTATGCCTATCGTAGGCGCTCAATATTAGGCGCTTTACTTTTGATTAGGCTTTTAAAACAGGTATACAAAAATAACAAGGTTGTTGTAACATGGGGAGCAGAAATAACATAACCTGCAGAAGTGAAAAGAGGACTCAGGCAGGGTTTTTCCCGATCACGTCTACTGCTTGTAATATATCTGAGTAGAATATAAAATAAGTTAGAAGAGTGTAATTTAGGATTTGATTTGTCATATATACAGAAAAAAGGAAAGCAAACCAAGTTATAAGAGGAATGTTCTACGCAGGCGACATTGTACTGGCGGCAGAGAGCCGGGATAGGTTACTGGAGTTGAATAAGATCTGTGCAGAGGAACCAGACTCTCTGGGCCTGAAATTAAGTGGCGACAAGTTGGGACTGAGGGTTTGTAATGAAGAGAAGGGGGACCCACTGAACATTTAAGATGTATTAATAGAACGCGTGGAGCAGTAGAAATACCTAGGAGGATGGGTCAATGACAGAAAACAATGCTTAGAAGAACAGGAAGAAAACATGCTAAAGGCAGGAAAAAGGAATTCAGCAATTATGAAGCATAGGACAATATATTACAATGGATATGAAGTTTTTAGGGGATTATGGAAATGAGTCATGAAGCCGGGGTTGTCTTTTGGCAATGCAGTATTATGCACGAAATCTGAGGTCCAGTCGAGCTTACCGCTCATTCACACTGGAAGGGGATACGCGTTCGCAAAGCGGTTTCGAACGCGCTTGTATAAAGATCCAGTATAATTGCACGCGCACTCGATGACATCAAGTGCGCGTGCAATTGTACTGGACCTTTATACAACCGCGTTCACAATCGCTTTTCGAACGCGGATCCGCTTCCAGTGTGAATGAGCGGTTGAAGTGTCGACAGGGGGGCGCGGGCAGGCTGGCACTGGGGGCGCACGGGAATGCACCAAATTAGAGTTCCTGTATAGACTCCCTACGGGAGCCAGAGTTGCGCGTTCATGCATGGCATGTGGATACAGCCCCTCATGTGACTGAACTCGGCGAATAGCAGCGCCGCGCGTTCGAGGCGCGCGGCGCGCTCAAAAGCAGTGGAACTTACGCCGGGGCGCGTGCAACGTCTACTTTGCTGCACGACACTTGATACGGCTCCTCACGTGATCGGATCTCGGCGAATAGCGGCGATGGTGGCACGCGGCACGTGGAATCAAACGCGCAACTCTGGCTCCCGTAGGGAGCCTATAGACGCTTTACAGCAGCTGTGCATGGGCGCCGCCATAACCGCCCTTCAGTTTTTGTTTCCTCTTTTATTTTTCACTTTGCTCCATCATTACCGCAGGAGGACAGGTTACTGGCATTTTAAATACGACGGTGTCTTTTTCCCCAGCATTTGCCATTGTGGAGGCTCGCCAAAGCCCGCTTTAGTGGTTTGATATCTCGGTAAGACAATAAAAGGTCGGCAATGGCGTCTGTAACCTGGCGCGTGTGTAAAGCGTGTATTGGGAAGGAGACCGAACAGTCACGCCTCTGGCGGCACGCTGCAGCTGTGGGGACTACAAACCGAATTGTCTTGTTTGTTTTTGATCAGCGATATCGATGGTGACGATTCAAATGGCCGCTCCTCGGGCAACCAAAACACTGGTAAGAGTGAAGCGCTCGTGTCCAGAGCGTGCATGGCGAGGTTCAATTTCTTTGTTATTCTGTGTTAGTAAACACCGGGCTGTGGGGACAACAAGCTCGATAAAGATCCCCCTATAGTTCGATCTCCTGCCCTACACCAAATGCGGGAGTGCATGCAGACATGGGCTGGGCATCTTTAGAGGCTAGAGAGGCGATCGGTAAGTTGACAGTCGAACAAATACTGGGCGAAATTGAGAATACATGATGGCCGATAAAGGTATATAAAGGCAGAAAGCTATGGGCGTATTTGGGCTCGCGCACCTTGGGCACCGAACAAATGCATGCGCGTGCCCTCTTTGTTTCTTCTAATATGCCATTAAAAGCTGCCACTGAGTGGCGATCACCTGTATCCTCAAGTGCTGGAAATCGGAGATGACTTATACCCCTGTCAGACGGGCTAGTTTAGTGTCACTACAAGCGAGTGCACTTCGCCCTTAGTGTCATTTCTGTAGTGTGCCACACGGCTCCTTCCTGAGGAATACACTTCGCTTGGAGTGAGTTTGACGAACTCACTTCGCTCGATCGAGTGCGTGGCATCAATAGGAGTGTTTCAACAGCAAAACATAACAACACAGAAACCAAAAGCGTGGCGAAAGTTTTATTTTATAAAGAAAAAGAAAATCGTGAAAGCGACGACATGTAGAAGAGTGGCATTGCAAAAAAAATAGTGGGGTGGACTTGGAGTTAAGACTGATCTGAATCAAGATTAGCGGAGCGCTGAATTGATAAAAACGACGACAAAGTCAGTCATTCATGGCTATCTTGGTTAGCAGCGAACGATAGCGCCTACTTTTGTTTCAGCATTTAACTATTCGAGACAACACAATAATTATGATCTGATTAGGCAGTGTCAGGGCGTCCTCGTAGACTTCCGTGGGACGAAGCGGAACGCCAAAGTTGGATATGCTTCGTTCTTTATCTTGGCTTGCGATGATCGATCAGAATCATCCAATTTGCATAAAAATCGTACATTATTGTAACGTTGTTTTAGAGCACAGCTCCTAGGCACCCGTTTCTGGGTTTAGCGGCGTCGACGTTCCTTTAAGGGCTGTTTCTCAAAATGACGTCACACGTGACGGTACGTGTGTCGTCACGAGTGACGTTACGAGGGTAAAATTTTCCCGCTAAAATTTGCGGTAAAAGTTTTTGCTAAATTAAGAGGAAACATTTTACCCATGTGACGTCACGTGACGTCACACTTAAAATTTCAGATGAGGCATCATGTGACGTCACACGTCAATTCAGCGGGAAAATTTCCCGACTGAATTTAGCGGGAAATGTAGCGAAATTGTTACGCTAAGTGGGATGGGAACAGGAGATGAGGATGGGAGGGTACGGAGGGGGAGCAGCTGGCATACCCTCCCTTCGTACCCTTCCTCCCTCCTCCTCAAGAGCTGCACTCCGATTCGGCATTACAGAGAATTGTAAACGTCAATTTTTTTTAACGTGTCTTTATTAAGGAGTATCGAAGCCGAGTGGGCTAGCGCCCACCTGATCGGAGTACGTGGAGAGAAAGCTCGCGCATGAGAAGGAGAACCCAGTGATCCTGAGCTCAATCCCCTGCCCTGCCCGAAGAACACACTTCCAATGAAGTGAGTTCGGGGAGCACACTACGCTCGCTCCGGTAGACCAAGTGTGTAACATCGATAGCAGTGTTCAAGGAGTTAAAATAATAGAATAAATTAACGCTGCGTAAATTTAGTATTATTTTGATAGGACTAATATTAGATGCGCACTTGTTTTCTGTTGGCAGGAAAGTAGTGCATTGTAGAAAAACAAGCGGCTAATCTAGTTTCCAGCCTTGGCCCCTGCGCGACGGCCAACGACGGCCAGGAGGCACCTGCACGACTCCACCAGGAATCTGAATGTGGCAGGAGAGACGCGAAAGGCTTGCTTGAAGTAGAACTCGCCCAAATGGGGCAAGGTGTCTTCGAACCACCGTTCGTTCCTCTGGAAAGTCCACCGTAGTCGACTGATCACGGGCACGTTGTCGGTCATGAGAGTGGCTATGGTGAAGGCATTGGCCTGCAGCTGCTGATCGATGTCACTTGAAATTCTTGTCTGTGCGTCGGCATCCAGGTCCAGCTGCCTCTTATGTGAAAGGCGTTGGGCTCTCACGGAGAAAAGTGCCCCAACCATGCGCTTCCACTGTCCAACATCGCGGATATCGCCCTCCAGCTCGTCCTCCACACACTCCATGATGTTTCACTGTGGCGAGTGGCGAGTGGCCGAGTGGGCTCGCGCACACCAGCTCGGAGCACGCGGAGCGAAAGCTCGCGCTGCAGAACCCAGGAATCCTGGGTTCAATCCCTACTTCTGCTCGTTTCGATCTGTACTCCGCTTCACCTTATGTTGTACCGCAGACAAGGCTAGATGCGCGAGCTCATAGCGTTGGGAACTACTCTTAACGCACGAGAGCTTGTGCCGCCTTCATGTGCCCTACAGCAAGGAGCTCGCGCTTGTAGCCTTTTCTGCGGTACATCATAAGGTGAAACAGAGTATCGTACCGGCGTGCGGACGTGTATCACTGGCTTGTAATGGCTGATCGTAATGATCAAATTGGATTTAAATTTGAATTAAAACTCGTGACTTAGCGCAACAATGTGTGGTAACGTGTTTTTAATAAACCGAGGAAGTTATTTAGGAAAAAACGCCTATGCACTGTAATATGTTGCGTGCCCATTACTTACCCATCGTTATTGCCATCATTTTGGAGTGACACTAAGTTTTCCCGTGTAGCACCAACCCACTTGAAGTGTGTTTCGAAGGGTTGAAGTGCACTCGCTTGTAGTGACACTAAACTAGCCCGTTTGACAGGGGTATTACAGCGTGTTAAGGCAATACCACCTGGAACACAAGGCCTGCGCGTTTCCTCCTCTAAACGTCATCACTAGTAGATCCCCTCAGCGCCCCCTAGCTAGCCCGGATGAGCAACATCGTCTGCTACATCGTCTGCTCCATCGCCTGCTTCAGTGGTTTGTGTAACAGATAATGAAACAGATGCTCACGCCGAGTGTCTCTGGCAAATAGCATACGATGAAGTTAGACGTTCACGTGGAGCGTCAAATGCATGAGCGAAATCGCCTTACTGCTGCGCGAAGGGCTGAAAAGCCCTTCGTTGGACGCTGGACGCTGACACTGGACGCCATTTTCGAGGGCGCTGTTTATACCTCGGGTAGCTGCTTCGAAGCGTTCTACCGCAGAACGAGCGCGCGCGCTAGAAATGCGCGTCTCAAAGCCAGGAGCGCGTGCTAGCTCGCGCTCCTGGCCCAGGGAGCGTTCGCGTGCACGTCGCAAATGCGCTGGAAGCTCGCTATCAGCTCGCGCTCAGCAGTCACGCACACAGCTGCGGCCGCAAGTGAATGCGACGTAGTTGCGACGCGGCCCCTACTCTCGTCAAGCTTCGGGCTGTTTGCCACTTGGGGCGGGTCGGGGATCTACTAACAAAACGTCATGCGCAGGCCTTGTCTTCTAGGTGGTATTGGTTAAGGCCGGTTCAGACACTTGCGTTTGAGTGCGTTTGACTGCGTTGCGTCGAGAACCGAAAGCGAGTCACCGACACAACTGTGCTTCATATGAAGCATGGAATCCAATTCAAGGAATCTTCTTGGCACGCGACATATGCAGCAGGGATGTCCTGGTTTCTCGCTGCCGCAACGCAGTCAAACGCAGTCAAACACAACTGTCTGAACCAGGCTTTATACGACCCGCTACAGCTCGAAGACCTGTCGTGCATGGATTTGAGGAACTTTATTTTTATACCGATAATGAAGCCAAGTCGAAACGTTTAAAGCACTCTTCCGTTTCGAGAAATACGAGCTCAACGAACTTTTGGATCGTTTTAAGATGCCTTTTGAGGTGATGAGCGCGCAGAATAATAAATAATTGGAAATCTTTATTTTGTTTCATCACTGAAACGGGGACCAGAAAAAAATGCTGCTCCAGCAGCTTGGCGGAGGTCCTGGTCAGGGTCGGGGTTGTAAAGTACCTAGGTACAAGTAACTGAAAATCGGTATCTAGGTACCTTTATAGTACCTGAGGTACAAGCCTAGGTACTTTCATATCTCTGTATTTGTGTCTGTATCTTAGGTACATCTTACAGTAAATTTTAACTAAGTGAAGTTATTTTTTACAAGTTTCTTTTCTATTCACTTCGTCCAAACGGTAGAAACTGTAACTCTTGAAGTATTAACACAATACCATGTGCCGTAATTAACGCTGAGTTTGGTACGACCTGCGGAGCACAAAGGTGATCGATCCGACATCTTAGCGAACGAAGCCGTGCTCATGATGTTTCATCGAACGACACCTTAGCGAATTGTGGTGTTCATTTGAGTGAACATTGGATTAGCGATGCCAGTCTAGCGACACCGATTTATCGAATCGCTTTGGAGCTCCGTTCAGAGAAAAAAGCGACCTGCTTCCTTCGTCTCAAATCGAAATCGACTTCATTCCGTGTTTGAAGCTCCTTCGACAGCTTTACAAAGGAAGAGATAACTTGAAAGGTGTGCAAAGTTTCTGTCAAAGCCCCTGTTTCTGGGAAACCCTGGCGCATTCTCCTCCCATCTCCTAAATTGCGATCGAACATGTCAGATAAACACTTCAAGGAGGTCCTGATTTTGAAAGTCAAAAAGAGCACTTAAGTCAACAAAACAACGTGTCCTGGTTTGTTTATGTGAATGCGGTTTACCTTATTTCTCGCATTAACACGTATTAAGCACATCTAGTGAACTCGTTTTTGTGTGTATCCTTATTTATTTATTTTTATTTATTTATTTATCAATACTGCCAGCCCAATATAGGGCCAAAGCAGGAGTGGGGTGATACAGTGTCACACATGCAAATTATAAACACAACAGTTCTAAACAAAAAGCAATCTTAGCACCGAAAAATAATATCTACGACTTATTCGAAAGAAGAGAAACAATATCAACAGTAATACAGTAACCAAATGTAATACTAGTACTAACAATAACAGTATAGCAGTAAATGTAACAGCAGTAATAAAAATAAAGACAGTAAAAATAATTTCATAAGAGCAATAAAAGCAATCTTAGCACTGAAAAATAATATCTACGGCTTTTTAGAAAGAACAAAGTGAATCAATATCGACAACATCACCGAGAAGGCTGTTCCACAAACCAATTGTATGCACAAAAAAATATTGTTTATAGCTATTTATTCGAGCCTTAATAGGGGCTACGGTCTTTGAGTGATGCAAGCGTTCCGAGTAAAAACTTTTTTGGTTTTAAGTAAACGAAGCCATCAATTTTTATACGGTTCTTGAAAATCTGAAAGAACAGCTTCAACCGTTGGCTCTCTCTTCTGTTTAACAGAGGGCTTATATTGGCTCTCCTTTTAAGTTCGGTCACAGACGTAGTTCGTCTGAAATCTCAAGAAACTATACGCACTGCTAGCGATTGAATATCTTCGAGTTCTTTGACCAGAGAGCTTTGCCATGGGCTCCACACTGCAGACGCGTATTCTAACACAGGTCTAATAATTGTCTTATACGCAAGAATTTTAACGGAAGGGGGAGTTTTACCCAGCGTTCTCTTCAGGTACCACAATTTGTTAGTTGCCCGCTTTTTAACATACTCCACACGCTTTTTCCACCCGAGGTCACAAGACAAACTCACTCCCAAATATTTGTAACTGTCTACTTGAGTCAATACTACGCCAGCAACCTCATAGCTAAAGTTTCAGACAGTTCTTTTTGTTGTAATATGCATGTACTGAGTTTTGATAATATTAATCTTCATGTTATTTTCACGACACCAAGACGCAATGTTAGCCAGCGCATCACTCACTTTTATCTGGTCTTGCATTTCAACAACGGGACTGTAAATAACGCAGTCGTCGGCAAACATTCTTAGCTTAATTGGCACATCTTCAGTGGATGGGAACAAGCTGTTAACGTAAGTTAAAAAAAGTAGGGGCCCTAAGACAGAACCTTGGGGCACCCCAGAATGAACATCTAACAGTCCTGAGTAAGTACCATTTATATCCACAAATTGTTGACGGTTTGAAAGATATGCATTGATCCACCTAGCCAAAGAAAAGGGAACTCCGAGGTCTATTAATGTTTTAATTAGTCTGCGGTGAGGTACCTTTGTACAAAAGTTTTACTTCCAATATATTCTGACATATTTGTGAAAAATTAAATAAATAAAGCATGTGTGAAGTGACTGTTCCTTTACCTAGGTACATTTGTAAGCGAGTACCTAGGTATATTTTTCAAGTAACTTTACTATAACTGTTACTGTATCTTAGGTACATTTTGAAGTAACTTTAGAACCCTAGTCCTGGCCCCTTACAGCAAGCGATTACGAAACAACTTCAGAAATCTAACAAAAAAGGTACATTTCCAGAAAAGGACACTATTCTATATTAGCAGAACACAGATCATCCAATATGATGAGAAAAGTGAAATGAATTAATTTATAGTAGTATACAATGGTACAGTAATCCGTACGACGTAACTGTGCCTAAAAAAAACTCTCAAATAACGTTCGTATCTCTGTCAGCGTCATTGCATGAATATCAACACCCTTTAAAAATATTTTACTTAATAACGTGTTCAATTGGCAATTTAGTGTGTTGTTATAGTATAATGTTTGAGATGGTTAAAAGAACCTCTTTTCTTTAGGGGGGGGGGGGGGGCGAGTTAATGAGGAAGTGAAAGGTACAAGCTAACGTAATTCCTCAAATACTTTATTTTTAAACTGCGTAGAATACCTCTACGCCACAAGAAATCGAAACCTGCAAATATTTGAAATTGGATTTATATTAAACAATGAGAACAGGTGTTCTGCATGATCATAATATGAAACATTTTGCAATAGTACGCGCAGGTTTATTTGGTAAGATATACAGTTTATTTGTATTTGTTTTTGTTGTTTTCCTTCAAACTAGATGACAATAATGTGAGGGTGCCAGGGGCATCGAGGCTCTCCGCATCTCGCTTATCCCAACAGGCTTCTAGACTTGTTTGTGTGTAGTTTGAGGACACTTACGGCGGTTAGTTCCAACGCAACTCAACACGGGTATCTTGATCCCTGTTGCTATGCCATCACTCTAAGTATTAAAGCAGATTAAATATAAAAGTGTTTTGTCTTGTTTATAGGCGTTTAATGACTGTTCTGATAACGAGCCTTGCTCGCTTTATGGCGCACAATACAAACACCATATCAACGCTTTAAATAAGCGGAACATTGAGCCGTCATTGCCGACCTTCTCTTATCTTACCGAGATTACAGTCCACTAGAATACGAGTGACCAGCGGCGAGATGTTTTATTGACGCCCTCTTATGGCTCCCTCTTGTGACGTCATTACCTTGCGAACAACAAGTTCAAAGGTGTTCGTAATAAGCATGGTGGAAGTTTGAAATTATTGCGCTCTCAAAGCGACACTGCCAACACCGTCAAAAATGAATTTCTTACATTGCTCGTATTTCCGCTGATGAGAATTCCTTTGCTAACGTCATAGTCAGCATTCGGCCAATCGCGGAAGGCCGATCAAAGCGACGCTTTCGGTCGCGCACGTCGCCAATTAGCGGTCAGATGTTTTGGTGGCGCCCTCCTACGGTTGCCCCTTGTGACGTCATCACCTTGCAAACAACAAGTGCGATGGCGTTTGTAATGAGCATAGTCGAAGCTTGAAATCATTGCGCTCTCAAAGGAACACTGCCAACACCATCAACATTAAAGTTCTTTCATTCCTCTTATTTCCGTCGATGATAAATCCCCTTTCCGGCGTCATAGTCAGCGTTCGGCCAATAGTAGAAGGCCGACCACAGCAACGCTTTCGGTCGCGCACTTTGCCAATAGTGTTTGGCCAGGCGCGACTCGGCAATCGGAATTTGTGAGGCTGCGCGTGTAGACACCAATCGCGGCGCTGTAGTCGACAGGGAATCAGAAAGTCGCAGCAGTTCGCACCTGCGCCGCACGTGCTTGTGCACGCGGTGCACGCGCACAACCACCACCAAGCTGACCAATCCGCCGCAAAGCCGTATATGTAGAGAGTTTGGTCAATGGGAGGCGCGGGCAGAGCCAGGACGTGCACCAGACTCGGAAAGAGGGCTTGGCATGCTCTCTTGTCCAACCAGAAGCTTAGAAGAATCCCCTAGCGGTGGTAGCGAGAAACAGCTCTGATCAAAGGTCTATGTTCGTGAAGGGAAGTGTAGTAACTCTTTGTGGTTGAAAATAGGGTGCACGTGTTGTTTTGATCATGATCATGCAGAAAGATGTAAGAAACGAATGCGCTGCTCAACTCTGTTTTGCGCGGACAGAGTATGACTGCTCGGACGGCAGATTCCCGGCCCTCGGCGCTTGACATACGGATTCTGTCGATTGTTCCGCTAGTCGCACACCTCCACCATCATTTTGGATGAGCGTGATTGAAACATCACGTGTACCATATTTTCAGTCATCGAGGGTTACTCTAATGCAGTTATCAGGTTTGTTTCTCGCGGCCACCGCCAGGGTACTATTTCCGGCTTCTGGTTGGTCACATTCGCAATTCTGAAGACGCCCTGGAACACGCTCAGCCCGCTTTCAGCCAATGGCGCCTCCTCGTTTGTCTCCTATACTTCCAAACGAATGGCCAAGCTCTCTACATATACGGCTCTGATCCGCCGATGCGCCTTTGGTGCCACTTATCGCGATCTACACTATACGCCTCACGCGAGCCGCTCCGGTACCGGCACTACCCCGTATTCTAGTTAGGGATGCCGCGAACTTTTTTCGAAACGAAGTTTCGATGATCGAATCAAGCGGTCGAAAGGTTCGAAAGATTTCGATTTTTCGAATTGTCTATATCGTACAATTCGACGGAGGTCGAATTTTCGAACTTGTTAAGCTAAGAAGTTTGACGCTTTTCGAACCGTCGAACTTATTACGTTAAAAAATCGATATTTTTCGAACTTTCGAACTTATTGCGCTGCAAGGTTCGATGCTTGTCGAACTTTCGAACTTGACTGACCAAAAAATTCGATGAATTTCGAACTTTCGAACTTATTTATCAAGAGAAATCGAAAAGTTTCGAACGTTCGAATTCTGAAAAGTCAGAAGTTCGACGACTTCGATCTTTTAGGGTAAAAGTTCGACGTTCGTCGAACTTCGAAAGGCCGGTGGACGGTTTTGTTTGATTTCAAGAAGTGGGGCACATTCGTAATTTTTTTTTCTCGAACTTTTACACGCGGTGCTGCGTTCCTTACGAAAGACTATGTCGTTTATTTCAATGTTCTGGCATGCTTAGGTTTAAAGACATAGATCCTCGAAGGGGCGAGGAAGGACGACTGGTTTTTGACGATTATCGTTTGTGCCAGATTTGAAACACGCTGCAGCCGGAGCTATTTATGGTAGATATGTTATACTTTTTTAAGAATGATCTATGTATAGCCTAGGTAAGTGCCGTCTTAAGATGTGATTATTGTTATTCAACGTGAGTTTCGAAGAAATGTCCAAACATGTATCTGCATGCAATTATGACCTAAACTTGATATTTATTTTCGTCTAAGTTGTTTGAGGTATCGCATTTAAATTAACACCACAGACAGTACACATTATTGCCATCTGCAGAACACAAAATAATATATTTATTGTTTTTTCACGTTAAGGAATAAATTAACTCATGGGAGAAGATTTCTAATAGTGTTCAAGTTCAGCACGTCATTAAAAGAAAACTTCTTTTTTTTTTTCGCTTCACGTTCCTGGGACGTGTTTCTTTTAGCCTGTACACATTTTGGTAAAAGATACTTGTTTCGAAGTTCTGAACCTCTGAATATGCACAAATAGAACACTTCCGACGAATTCTTGATAGTTTTTTTTTTCTCCTGCTTTTTATTCCCGCATTTATTCTTTTTTTTTTTTTCTTACTATCGGCACAGGTGTTTAGGTCGAAAAGACAGCTTTGAACTTCCGAACCACTACAATGACCATCTACGCAACCTTTTATAGAGTGAAGAGCTACAGTAGCTATACATATGCATAAATAATTTCAGATTAAAATAAGCTCGACCACGCCCTCTTTCCCCGTGAAGGAGGCTGAAGCCCCCCCTCCCCCCCCCCCCCCCCCCCCCCCCCCCGCTACCCTCTTTCCCCCCGTTTTTCCTCTTCCGACGCCACTTGTATGGTAGAACGCTCCTCGACCCCGAGTTGTGTCGGCTTTTGTGCTTTTTGCGAGGCGAATCCTCCGTCCCAGAAAATAAACCTCCAGGACAATTATAAACTTCACCAGATCGGATTACTACCAGCATGCAAGGGGTGGCGAGCTAGTTTGCCAGGTCGCTTCAAGGTTTTTAAGAGCCTCAACCTCCTGCTCGCCCCTGGCCGTTTCTAACTGGATGAGTCTCGTAAAACAGTGTGTTCGTGCAATCACTACTGCGTGATGCAGGTTAAAGACCCTCCCCCCCCCCCCCCCCCCCCCCCCCACCGGGGCTGGCGGTCACAATTCTGCACTGGCAAATATTCTAGCACGTCCGGGACCCTCGTCGTCTCATTTAATTGCCTGACCGACTTCGCAGAGTCTAGATATGACACCCCAACTTTTCTAAACTTGATTTTGTGAAAACCAGTGAGTCGTGAAAACGTTATTTGAAACTGAAGCTGTTTAGGAACTTGAAAACCGGACTTCGAACTTTGAAAACTTGGACTAGAAAGGAATTCAAAATCTTCAAAGGTTGTTTTTTTTTTTTTTTTTTTTTTCTTTAATTTAGCGTTTAAAGGGAATTGAAACCTTCGAACTTTTCGAACTTTATGCAGAAAGAAATTCAAAATCTGCGAACTGTTCGAACTTCATGTCTATAAAAATTCGAAGCGTTCGAAGTTTTCAAATTTTTTTTCCAAAGAATTTTGAAATCTTCGAATTTATCGAACCTGAAGTAAAAAAATATTCGATATATTTGAATTCGAAATTTTAGAAACCGTTAAAGCTTCGAAATTTTCGAATTCGAAACTTCGCTGTGGTCAAAAGTTGCGAATTGTTCGAAATCGAACCTCGGTCGGTACGAAAATATCGAAATTGTTCGAAATCGAACCTCAGTTCGCTTCGCAAATATCGAAACCTTTCGAAATCGAACCTAGGGTGGTTCGCGACATCCCTAATTCTAGTACACTGTACCGAGATGCCGAGCCATTGAAGTGGGCGTTGACGAGCATCGAAAAAGACCTATGTTGGGGAGGAGAAGGCGGTAGCACCTAAAGTGGCAATATCGTGTCCTGCTGTGGTAGTGATGAAGTGGAGAGAACGGAAAAGGACACAAAACCTGAAGATTGGTTATGAAGGCGCCCAGGAACAGCTGCCTGAAAGAGTATACACTCCGTTCACCCTTCAGTTGATACTGCAGCCAAGGCCAGAAGCACGAGAGCTCGAGGTCACTGCTTTATCATAATACTAATAGTTTATTTTCCACTACAGGTAATGGTGGAGCAAAGAAAAAAAGCCACGGTACGCGGCTTGAGAAGTTCTTGGTACCAATACATTCTGCAACAGATTCGGAAAATCAAGATCGAAACAAAATCGTACATAATCGCAATGAAATAAAAAAAAACGCGAAAAAAAAAGAGAAAAAGCCACTGAGCACCATATTAGCAGACATCCGTCAATCAACTCAAAACATTCGTTCCAAACTGAAAAAAAAAGATTATCACATCAAATGATAGATGCAAAACCGTGCATGACAGAGCGGATTTTACCCAGAGCTAATCTATCTATAAGAAACACCTTCCGAATGCAGTACATTTAAAAACTTTGGGATTCGGTATGCCAATATTTCTTTTGCAGTGTTTAGCCGACACCTTGGTATGTGCCTGTAGTCAGGATTACGAATTCGGTATGGTATGATCTGTTGTTTTAGGCCAGACAATTCTACCAGCGACGAAGTGTTATAAAGAAATTCTGTTCTAAGTTCTGCGGATAGTCTATAGTTATAAAAATTGTGAATACTGAGTATATTATACGTTTTAGACAGCTTTCCGTGTGCGAAAGATCTCTCGTCTCTAATTACTCGCAACATTATTTTTTGAAGCAGGTGCACTTTCTCAAGATTTGTTGCAATGGTAGTGCCCCAAACCAACGAATAATAATTTAAATGGGAATAAAATGATAATCTGCATAATAATATTTTAAAAGATGTATTAAGTATATACCGATGCCGACGTAAAATTCCCACAGGTCTTGACAAATTTTCTATTTAAATATTCCATATGTGATATGGAATACTCTGAGAAAAAAACTACCCCAAATGTTTGGAAATTATCAGTTAATTCGAGATTCACCGAGTTTAAAGTAATGATGTTTATTGGAGGGAGAATTTTATGCTTAGGTCGATATAGTACGGCTTTAGATTTACTTGTATTTATTTTTAAAGCGTTCCTTTGTTTCCATACCAATATCTGGCCTAACAATTTGTTCACTTTTGAAACGCGCTTCCCAGGTTCGTCCGTAGCATACGGAAGTGTTGTGTCATCAGCATATATTATCAATTTGGTTATTTGGTCAGTATTCACAATATCATTTACATATACGTCAAAGAGACAAGCTCCTAAGATATTTCCTTGTGGTACTCTAGAGACTATGGGGTTTATACTGAATGAAAAATTATTACAGCACATATATTGCAAACAATTTTTGAGATATGACTGCAATAAAAGAAGGGCTTCCCCGCGTACTCCATAACATTCAAGTTGTTCTAATAAGAGCATGTGGTTCAAATAATCAAAAGCTTTCGTAAAGTCAATAAAAACTCCCAAAAGTAGTTTTCTATCCTCTAGATTGCGTAAAGCAAATTCCTTTTCTTCAAGTAAGGCAATCTTAGTGGAACGATGCTTTTTGAAATTGAAACGTTCTTCCGCAGAACAACCACACGCCCTAGAAATGCACGTCTCAAAGCCAGATGCGCGGGCTAGCTCACGCTTGTAGCCTTGGCTCTAGTCTCAGCTTAAGCGTGAACAGAGTATTGAGAAATAGATCGAACAGTCACTCCTCTATACTCTGTTTCACCTTATGATGTACCGCAGGGAAGGCTACAAGCGCGAGCTCTTTGCTCTAGGGCACATCTCGGCGGCACAAGCTCTCGTGACTTGAGAGCAGCTGCCAACGCTATGAGCTCGCGCTTGTAGCCTTCGCTGCGGTACAGCATAAGTTGAAACGAAGTATAGCAATACGCTTCACAAGTGGGGACAGAGAACCGCATTTTCGTGTTTTTTATCCGAGAACTCGAAGATGGCGATTCGAAAGCCGCCCCTCGTGCGACCAAAACACTGGTCAGAGCGAAGCGCTCATGCTCAGACCCTTGCTAGGCGGGGTTCAATTTCTTTGTTACGCTATGTTAGTAAACGTCACGGTCTTGCATGGCCTGATCAGTTACCCGAGCGAGACCGGGCTGGACATGCACATATAAAGGGGTCATTCCCCCACGGCGAAACCACAGCCGTACCTGAGTTATGTAAATCGCCAATGTACCGCCTAAGCAACTCTCTCTAAACTTGCCAATAATTTGACTCCTTCATTCTCCAGGGACAATAAACGTGTTTTCACTCACTCACCGGGCTGTAGGGACAGCAAGCTCGATAAAGCGCCGCCTAGAATTCGACCTCCTGCTCAATAGTCGCGGGGACAGGCGAAGAGCGAAATCGAAGCTCCGATTCCAGCGCGAGCTTTCTTTTCTTAAAAGCAGAACAGTGGTCAGGCAGCTACACGCAGCCAAAGCGCGGCGAAAGACAAGCGCGTGACAAAGGCCCTGACTGTAAAATGCTTTAAACAGAACAGAGTGGCCGAGGAAGCCGCAATGCCATCGGAGGCATTTTTGATTTTTTATATTGCGCGAAGAAAATAATGAAAAGAGTTCTGCGAATTGCCGGAATCGTTACAAAAGTGGCTCTCACCACTAAGTATGGCTCCTCCAGCAATATTTTCTACTACAATTGTTTTAGATGACCCCTCCAGCATTCTGAAACCGTAAGTGTGCCGTCGATGCCCGGAGTGGCAGGGCGTAGACGCCGCCATGTTCAGCGCAGGGCTGCGTTATCACGGTAAGGCGACCACGGTACAGCGTTTCAGACACGGGACGTCGGTACGATTTGCGCGTGCGCAGTTGGACCCACGGTAAGGCTAGTATGGTAACGGTAGTGCGGCAACGGTTTTCTAAAGGTCCCTAATGCTGGAACAGTCGGAATTTAAAGGACCGGTGCAACGATATTCAATTGGAATGTTTTTCACTCTACACGAGCTTACTGGCACACCTGGGACTCAAGGATACCCACACGCAACGCCACTGGCTAAGGAACTTCTTTGTTGCGGTGTAATTTCAAGGTCAAAACCGATCATTTTCCTTCAATCTCTCCTTTGCAAAATTTGATGACGTAACGTGGGAATCGCAGTACACCCAAGTGACGATATTTGAATGCGGTTCATAGATTGGACCCGAGCATTGCGTGGGCACTCGACTTGGGCTCGTGATAATTGCTAGCTCGAGAAGCATTCGGGTAGTGACCCGTGTCCAATCGCTGCAACGGCGACAACAGCCGAGCCATAACAATGTCTGGAACTCAGCGCGTGTCATGTGCTTTGCCAACCCCAGCGCGTGGCTATGATCAACACTGGCGGCATATAATCGGCTTCAGATCACGGGGCCGCTTGTTCTGGCTGCGAGTTGAGGGGGTAAACGCTGCTCGCTTTTCTTAAATTTTTTTCTGGGACTTCTATTGCGTGGGGTGAAGAACGAACGCGTGTTTCATAGGTCATTAACGTTAGGGATCCGTTTTAAGCGGTATTTGCGCAAAGTACAAAAATTGTTGCATCGCTCCTTTAGACCCGTGCTTAGACAATTTAGGTTTAGGTAGCTAAGCCGGCTTAGAAAAGAGCCGATTTGGGTTAAGGTAAGCGACATTCGTGCGACCGGTCCTTAAGACATATGAACACACACAAACACGCACCATAAACAGGATATAAGTAAGTTATGACACACAATTAACAACAGTCTAAATTCTTCTTTACATTATCCTGTAGATTAGCAGTCGCAAAACAGGAAATAAACCAAAAAATATGCAAAGGCACACAAAGAAAAGCGATAAAGGTATTTACGTGGGCATGAGTGAGAGCGCGAACACCGCAGCCTCTGTCAAAGTTACTGCAGCTTGCGTCAGATAACGCCGATGTAAATGTTTTACAGCAGGCCCTAAAGCCCCTCTATACTGAAAGTAGCCACTCGCCTTCTTGTCCTCGTGAATGTCTCGCCATTTCATCTGCTCCGCGTGTCTCTCCCTCTTTTATTTTTTCTTGCTCCGAGCGCCGCAAATCAGTCTTTTCTACAAGATTTTGACTCGGATATCTTTTCTTTTGTTTTGTTTTTTCGCTAGGATATGATTTGCCGTTGTCCATGAAATCTGTGCGATTGGGTATGCTTGTTATTGCTTCACGTCTGGAGTAGGTATGCGAGTTTCGGAGAGGCCTCGGCAGTCCGTCTGCTCCGATCATTCGATTAAAAATTTAATGCAAACTTCCGCTTTAAAAACATTCGTATTATTAAATTGAACTTTGGGACAGATTGTCCTTATCACATTTCGTTTTCAGCAGAGAAGGCGACAAGCGCGAAATAGCACATGTTTCTGTTATAGAACGCGAAGCCGCAATCTTGCGCTGCGAACGGTGCAAAGTACACCCAGTAGTTTCGGTGTCGCCGATTCGATCGTTTCCAAAATAGTCGACAGCAAATATCATCACTGCTTGTTTCATTTTGTTTCTGCCGTTAAACGCCCAAGAGACGATGAGATGGAAAACGCGAATGAGCGTCTTTAAACATGGGCAACTGATTTAGTAACGCCACTTCATAGCCGCAGTTGGATCTCGTTTCTAAAAGCAAATCACGCGAAATAAGCTCTACAGATTAAAAAAGCTTCGACCGGCGGCCGGGAACGTAGCATTTATAAGTATTTGGCCCTTTTACAGCGGAGCTGTTAAGGACTAGGCTCTCCAGGATTGTGTCCGTGTTTGTCGACACAAACCTACCTGGACAGCTACCGCCATCTATAAGCGACGGCGGCAAGCATACCACCAATATGGTTTCCGCCGTCGCTCGTAGATGGCGATAACCTTTGCAGCTATAATAGAAGAATGGATAGTTGGGCGCGTTGCTGGGGATTCATCGTAGGAAACAGCGCGAAAGACAGACGGCGACGAAGAAGAAGCACACTGTGTGTCGAGTGCACCTCCGTGGTCTTCCTTCTTCATGAGAGTCGAAAGGCTGAGCGATTTTTTTTTTGTTTGGCAACAAACTCAATGACAAAATAAACTCATTGTCCCGGTATATTTTCTAAATTTTTAGGCATCATTCTTTCCCCATTAAAGTGAATCATATGTAAGAGTGGCATAAGAGGCCATTTTCAAAAATAGCGCATAGATTTATTCTGTCAAATACTGCGCAACCCTCCATCTCGTTGGGAACCGTAAGTGATTGAGAGCTGTTTGCACACTGGCGCCACCACGTTTCAACTTATGTGAGGAAAAGCGAATGGGCTTGCCGCCGGAAAAAGCAAGGCCGCGACACGGGAAGGCAGAAATGGTGGAAGGGAGTGGCGACCCGAAACCGGATGGGCGCTCGACCAATCAGTGGTATAGGGCGAGGGGGACTCTGAAGAGGAGGGGATGATTTTTTTTAGAGGGTGAGCGTGTGCCGGAGGAACAATCAATGGCTCTTTTTTTCAGTATTGAGAGGCTTTAACCTTCCAATTTCATTACTGTTTTCAGTAAGGGACATCATCCCATTTCGTAATAATGCCGTTTCTCTATCTCGTGTAATTCCGCAAAACGTCTAGAGTGTTTTACGTTTTTTTCTGTACCTTGGCCATACCACGAAAGTTATTTTTCGTATTAAGTCCTACACTAACAGTTTGCATGCCGAGTTGTCGAGTTTCCTGGAGCATGACGCTAGTGGTCAGCGGTTCGGTGCAATTTGGCAGAACTCCGTCAAATGTGGGCAGGCTCCATGGTAGAGTCATTATTCATTGTGTTTTTATTTTGTTTCTCGATAAAAATTTAGTTCTCATATTACCTTAAAGGGTTATTGAACTAAGAAATTTAGTGTCCATAATAAGTGGCGCACGTTCTTTCCACGAGCCAGCAGCCACCGGTGTGCGCGAGCACACGCAACAAAAATGACGTCTGTAGTGGACTATTTCACTCTCGCAGGTATGCGACGCGAAGAGAAAGGATATCGAGACCAGTTTGATAGAAAGAAAAATAAACTTTAGATTTCGACAGGTAATACAATGATTAAAACAAAAAGCACAAGATATAAGCGCGAATGACATAAGTACAAAAAGGAAAGGGGAAAAAAAAAAAGAAACGATATACTAATGGAAGTCTTACAGTTCACAGATGCGGCGAGCTTCATCAGAGTTCATTTCCTCGTTGCTGGTGCAGCGGCGGAGTCCGGGTTTGGTTGTGCCGTCTTGGCGGAACGAGGTCTTGCGTAAAGCTGCAAGACTTCGACGTGGGGTGAAGACCTTGCGTATAGCTGCAAGCCTTCGCCCCCGTGAGCTTGATGATTGCCTTGTCCGTCCCGAGAACGTTTTTGTACCTCGTCTTCGTCTCTCGTCTCGGTCTTTTTTTCTCGTGCCAACTGCTTGCTCTTGTCTCTTTCTCTTCTTCATTTTCTTGCTCCCACCTTGTTGACACCGAAATCACCACAATCACCCCCCACTTGAGAATGTTGTTCAGCTGAAACAACTTCTAGCACGTTGAAGTCTTATTGTTCGCAGTCTATCACAACACAATGCACATTGAAAAACACATCACTTTTGGCAGACACAAAAGTACATACATTTACAAAAGTCACTTAATAAGCACCGCCGGGCACACATACAATTCCAAAAATTCAGTAAATTCGTGATATTGTTCCTTTACAAAAAAAAAAAAATCTTATTCGGCAACAGAAATGCGGCTCATGTAATCAGCGCCCACGTTGTTACTACCCTTAATGTACTCAACAGTATAGTCATATTCCATCAGCATTAGGCTCCAACGTAATACGCGACTGTTTACATGCTTTGCAGAATTGATGTAAACGAGTGGCTGATGATCACTTTGCAGAATGAATGGTCGTCCAAATAAGAACACGTGAAACTTCTTAACCGCCCAAGTAATGGCTAGTGCTTCTCGTTCCACTGTCGAGTAGGCAGCTTCACGTGGCAGCAGTCGACGACTTGCGTACGATACGGGGTGAAGCACATCATTATGGCGCTGCATGAGTACGGCTCCAATACTTCTCGACGAAGCATCGGTGCGCAACACGAAAGGTTCTGATAATTCTGGGGCTTTTAAGATGGGCTGGCTGGACAGTAGTCCCTTTAGTTTGTCAAAAGACGCCTGTTCGCTCTTCCCCCAATGCACCTTGTTTGGTGCTCTTTTACGTGTCAACTCCGTAAGTGGGTGAGAGATTTCAGAGTACTGGGGTACGAAATCCCTATAGTAGCCCGTAAGGCCAAGGAAAGATCGCACTTCCTTTTTTGTTTCGGGTCGATTGGTAGCTTGAACTTTCTCCAGGGTCTCGACTTGAGGGCGCAGGAGACCATGCCCAACGATGTGGCCAAGAAATTTGACAGATGCGAAACCAATTTCGCTCTTTGTGGGACGGATCGTTAAACCCGCCTGCTTCACGCGCTGGAAGAACAACTCCAGAGTCGATAAATGCTCCTCCCAGCACTCCGTGGCGATGAGGACATCATCAAAGTAGTGGTAGATGTTCGAGACCCCCTCGACCACTTTTCTCATAAGCCGGGTGAATACAGCTGGTGCTGTTTTGATGCCAAAGGGCATAAATCGAAACTGATAAAATC
Source organism: Ixodes scapularis (assembly GCF_016920785.2). NCBI lineage: Eukaryota > Metazoa > Arthropoda > Arachnida > Ixodida > Ixodidae > Ixodes > Ixodes scapularis. Next base: position 976,179 of record NW_024610169.1, read on the forward strand.
CAGACGTGGAAGAAAAAGCTGTCATGTGCTTTGAATCTTCGTGCATCGGAACCTGCCAGTATCCTTTAGAGAAGTCAAACTTCGAGAAGTACCGGCTTTTTCCCAACTTTGCAAACATCATGTCCACTCTTGGGATAGGTTCACTGTCGGGAATCAGGACCTTGTTAAGTTGTCTGAAGTCAATGCAGAGTCGCATTGTCCCGTCTTTTTTCTTCACCATCACGATGGGTGCTTGATAGGGGGACTCGGAGGGCTCAATGATGCCCCGTTGTAGCATTTCTTTTACTTCCTCCTGTACCGCTTCTTGGATGGAGAATGGTATGGGGTACTGATGGACTTGAATAGGAGTGTCGGTCGTGACTTTCAACTTGCACTCTAACAGGTGAGTCCTCCCTGGGACATCTGACAGACTTTCCTGGTACGTTGTCAGGAGTCTGGAAACTTGTGCTCGTTGATCGGCAGTCAGCTCCCTTGATATTTTCACGTCTCGATAAGTTTCGTTTTGTTGCAGTGTTGCACACGGGAGGTCTTCTTCCTCAACATTCCCATCATGGAATGCGACCGAAGCTCGTTGAGGTGTCTGATCAACGTTTGTCCTCTCTTCGTACTTTTTCAGCATGTTGATGTGGAACAAGCTGGTTCTTGTTCCAAGGTCGATGACGTAGTCAACGTCATTTCGTCTCTCTAAGACAGTGAAGGGGCCTTTCCAGGTCAGGATCAGCTTGTTGGTGTCAGATGACAAAAGGAGCAGGACCCTGTCTCCAACAGTAAGCTGGCGCCTCCTTGTCTTCTTGTCATAATAGGTTTTCTGTGTCATCTTCGCTTTCTTGAGCTGCTCTTGGGCTATCCGGCACGTGTCGTCTAAGCGCTTCCGAAGCTCGACCATGTAGCCGTACGAAGTCTTTGTCTCGTCGTCGATACTCTCCCCTGACCAGAACTCTTTTAATATGGCCATGGGTCCTCGGACGTATCTACCGTACAGTAGGTCAAAAGGTGCGAACCCGAGGGAGGTTTGTGGCACTTCGCGATATGCAAATAACAGTGGTGCCAAGTATCTGTCCCAGCTCTTGGGGCTTTCCTGACACATTCGTCGGATCATTTGTTTCAGCGTGCCGTTAAAACGTTCCACAAGGCCGTTTGCCATAGGATGGTACGGCGTGGTTGGCATATGTTTAAGCGAAAGCAACCGGCTGAACTCCCTCATGAGCCCAGACATGAACGATCTGCCGCGATCGCTAATGACTTCTCTGGGAAATCCCACACGTGAAAACATCTCTAGTAAAGCCTCGGCGACTTTCTCCGTTTCAATGCTTGGCAACGCAACCGCATCAGGGTAGCGCGTCGCGAAGTCAACCATGGTGAGTACATAGCGGTTTCCCTTCTCAGATGTTGGAGATAGGGGTCCCACAATGTCGATGGCGACCCGCTGGAATGGTGTTTCGATGACTGGCATGTTGCCCAAAGGTACGCGGCCTACTAGGTGCTTTGGGACAGTTCTCTGGCAGGTGTCGCACGACTTTACAAATCGAGTAACGTCTCCTTGAACGCCTGGCCAGTAGAACTCCTCGAGGATTCTATCTGTCGTGCGTTTAATTCCCTGGTGTCCAGCGAGAATTCCCTCGTGTGCCATTTTCAGCACGAAGTCCCGGAGATCGCTTGGAACCACGAGCTGCTCCATCTCCTTCTTTGATGGCAATTTGTACCGTCGAAACAAAATTCCGTTAATCAGTGTGAACTCAATGTCAGCTGATCTTGTAGCAACTTTGTTCCCAACCGCTTCAAAACATCTTTGGAGAGTACTGTCTTCTCTCTGCTTGGCGCTCAGCTCCGTCGAGTTGATGGCCAATGGATTCACTACCGCCACAGGTAATTGACCAGAGTTTCGGGAGGCCAGCTTAGCTGCGGCCCCGGCCTGTGACTCGTTTGGCTCTGTGGCAGCCGATGAAAGGCCCGTCTCAATGAGAACTGGTTCAGTTATTGGCCTGCCACAGTCGCTTGCCTCAATAACTGGAGCTGTCCCCCCTCCTTGAAGAGGCGTGTCTTGCTGAATACTCCATATAACGCTAGGATCGGAGGCATCCCGCACACCATCCACGTTTCCTAAAACGACATCAGAGAGAGGGTTTTCCATACAGGTCGCTGTCACCTTGCCTTGGTAATAGGGGGAATCAATGTCAACCACCGCTTCAGGCAGACACAATTCTGTCCGGTCAAGCAGGAAGATAACGCGGTTTCGTCCTGTAAGTTTGACGTCAGGAACCAGGGACCGCTTGACTATGACCGAGTTACACCCAGAATCTCGCAGGACGGTGACCTGATGACCCTCGAGTAGTCCTGTTGCCATGGGCATGCCGTCTGCTTGAACGTCAGTTCCCGTTTTGTCCTCTTCAGCTTTCCCAGCAAGGCGTTCGGATGGACGACTTCCAGATCCGTAGACGTTACGATCTTTCCGACGTGTCAGAGAACATGACGCCTGTCCACCACCGTCTGTCTTCTTCGGACAAGCCTCAGCTTTATGCCCGTTTTTGCGACATTTCCAGCAGAAATTCGTCTTCTGATCGGGTCCTCTTGATTTGGCCCAACAGTCTGCTGCCCGATGGCCTTGTTTATTGCAAAGGAAGCACTGCAGATTTCTCTTTGCACCTTGAGGATCAGACATCCTAACTTGCCCTGTCGGCTTGTCAGTCTCTTCTTTCTTTTTGCCGAGATTGACCAACCCCTGGGCCTCGAGGTAGTGGTCTGCAGTTTCTGCTAGCTTGTCGAGCCCTTGGCAGCCCCTTTCCTTTATAAAAATTGCTAGTTTCTCGTGGCATTTGTTCAGAAATTCTTCGCAGACAATTTTGTCCCGAAGTGCGTCATAAGTGCGCTCCGTCCTTGCCATCTCCTGCCAGTGGTCAAAATAACCTAATAGACGACCAGAAAATTGTCTTCCCGTTTCGGAGTTCTCTGGTTTCGCCTCTCTGAACTTGACACGATATCCTTCCTCAGTATAGCGAAATCGTTGGAGAAGAGTCTGCTTCAGTTTAGCATAGTCCATGGCATCGTCGGCAGCCATGCGTCCTATTACACTTAACGCTTCTCCTTTCAAACATAGGCTCAAGGACAAGGCCCATTTTTCCGGAGGCCATTCTTGACTTGTTGCCACCCGCTCAAAACGTTGGATGTATGCATCCAATTCATCACTCCTTTCGTTAAAGGGGGGTATAAGTTTATGTGGACTCCGATACCCCTGCGCGACACTAGGAGACGTACCCTGATCAGATGCATCTGGAACCCGAGTGATCGATCCTCCTTGCTGCTCTTGTAACCGCAACTTTAGCTCTAGCACAGTGCGTTCTGCTTCTAAACGAGCACTCGTTTGAGCTTCTACTTCTCGAGCCCTTTCTCGCTCTGTTAGACGCTCCTCTCTTTCGCGTGCGCGTTCTTCGTCTATCCATTGCTTTAGCGAAGCCCCTGAGAAACCCAATTCTTTACCAATTACCGTTAACTTCTCAAGATCCATTCTCAACCGACGCGGACACTAGCGAGGTGGAGCTCTTTGAGGTGGAAATTAAGAGCAGTCCTGTCGCGGACGCCAGAAGTGTAGTGGACTATTTCACTCTCGCAGGTATGCGACGCGAAGAGAAAGAATATCGAGACCAGTTTGATAGAAAGAAAAATAAACTTTAGATTTCGACAGGTAATACAATGATTAAAACAAAAAGCACAAGATATAAGCGCGAATGACATAAGTACAAAAAGGAAAGGGGAAAAAAAAAAAGAAACGATATACTAATGGAAGTCTTACAGTTCACAGATGCGGCGAGCTTCATCAGAGTTCATTTCCTCGTTGCTGGTGCAGCGGCGGAGTCCGGGTTTGGTTGTGCCGTCTTGGCGGAACGAGGTCTTGCGTAAAGCTGCAAGACTTCGACGTGGGGTGAAGACCTTGCGTATAGCTGCAAGCCTTCGCCCCCGTGAGCTTGATGATTGCCTTGTCCGTCCCGAGAACGTTTTTGTACCTCGTCTTCGTCTCTCGTCTCGGTCTTTTTTTCTCGTGCCAACTGCTTGCTCTTGTCTCTTTCTCTTCTTCATTTTCTTGCTCCCACCTTGTTGACACCGAAATCACCACAACGTCAAATACCTCCATTCGCGGTTAAGATGACAGTGAAATGTATGGGCTTCGGGCCGAGGAGAATAAAGACAAGTTAATTATCACTACAGTGGTGTCTGGTGTAAAAGGTAAGCGATGAATTGGTCTAACAACGTACCCTTACAAAAAAATGAGCTGAGTTTCAATTGAAAGTGTAAAGGACTCACTCAATAGACCGCATTCGGTCTCAATTGAAACTCAATTGACTTTTTCTAATGAGTCCCTATTGAACCGTACCAGGGTATTGGCCACCGAGTCGTAATTGAACTATTAGCAATTGCATTTCAATTGAATTTTGGCAATAGTGTTTCAATATAACTTTTGCTATTGAGCTTCAATAAAAATATTGCAATCGCGTTTCCATTGAATTTTCGCAACGTGTTTTAATAGAATTTATTACAACTGCGTTTAAAAAAAAATTGCAACTGGTTGAGAGCGTTTTTTTGTATAATTGTAAAAATTGTATAAAAACGAACACAAACATCATAACTAAGCGCTCACAAGCCACTATTCGTACTCCCCTTGACTACCCCCCCGCCTTATATACCCTACATAAGAAAGATATTCATTTGGCCGGTGACCACCCCAGCATTTATTAAGGTTCCTAGTTTGCTATTTTCTCCTTGGAAGTCTCATAAATGATAAACAGTGTTTCGACGTCACTGGACTCTATCCCTTAATAGAATAATAGAAAACCATTGGTACAAGCAATAACCGTTCGGTGCAGTAATCCACAAACGACCAAACTCAATCGCATTCCTATTGAGTAAATTCAATAGAATCGAAATTGAGTTTCTTATGACCAAACTCATTTGCATTTTAATGAGTAAATTCAATAAAATTCATATGAAGTTTCTAATGATCAAACTCAATTGCATTCCTAGTGAGTAAAGTCAATAGAATCGATATTGAGTTTCTTATGAGCAGTCTCAATTGCATTCCTAATGAGTAAATTCAATAGAATCTAAATTGAGTTTCTTATGACCAAACTCAATCGCATTCCTATTGAGTAAATTCAATAGAATTGATATTGAGTTTCTAATGATCAAACTCAGTTGCATTCCTAGTGAGTAAAGTCAATAGAATCGATATTGAGTTTCTTATGATCAGTCTCAATGGCATTCCTATTGAGTTAATTCAATAGAATCGAAATCCAGTTCCCCACAGAACTCGGGCGTCGTTAGTCAGGTTCAGCAACTACGTGAGCGATTCTCCTTTTCTTGTTTGGCAACATACTCAGGGGTGGTCATTTCCCGGCAAAATATTTTGCCATATCTTCGCCAAGGGCGTTCACGTGGTCATAGGCTGACGGGTGCAAGCTTTTCGGGTGGCGCGTCCCAGGCGTGTGCTGGCAATTTATCGGCAAAATATTTGCCCGAGCTCCGAGAGGATGGGCAGCTTTTCTTCCAGACTGTAACCAGTATCGTCACATCCGATTGGGGAAAGGGAACCAAGGGAAACAATGCTTGCCGAAAGCAGCAAATAGCGGATTCGAGTGACAAACGAAGCCACCGAGACAGAAACCAATTTGTGCTCCGAGAAAAGACAGCGAAAACAACGAAGATAAAGATAATCTATGTTTCAGAGAAAGCCAACATTTTTGTAAAAATTTGTCCAGCCTTCGCAAGGTCAGTTTGCTCTGAGACACGGGCTGTATTATACATTACTCTGTTATACAACTGTGTCAACACATCATTACACCGCTGAAAAAAGAATTGTATAGATTGCGATTCAGTTCGATACTCGAATACGCATTACGATTTTAAGGGGGGTGGACGCATTGAGAAAACTGAGGATTCCAAAAAAAGGTGAAAATATTAAACAGAATATGAAAAGCGACGTTTGCAAGCCTCCTTGGGACCTTTGTAAAATGGCGACGGTTCCTCGGAAATCCAAACACTGATATATTGAAATTTGACGCGTTTGCGGACAGCCCCACACCGACTTATTAATCTGCCTTTCCTTTAACTTTATAATTTAGATACTCCAAGATGTGCGGATGGCGGTAATTTTAATAATTCAAAAACTCTTGTGAAGCCGCTTGTGCTTACACACATCTGAAGGAGTCAGAATATTTATTGTTGGCACATACACCGTGCTTATTGTACCGTAAAATAATCGAGGAAGAAGTTAACAAAGCTCATGCATGACACAGGCAAAGAAGAATGCCAGTTGCCGGTGCTTTGTGTTCGGGAGGAGAGGGTCATCTGGTGCGCCGCTGGCGCGTTTGTGGTCGTCGGTGCCACCGGCAGCAACTCGCCGGCGATTGACCAGACGAATTCGCCATAAGTAACCCCGGCATACTACAAGTGCACGTATACTTCAAATTTGTTGCTCATAACTAGTTATATTAATAGTGCACTAAGTCTGACACTGCTATAAAAGGCCATTTGCAGAACATTGCGTGTATATTTTACTTTGCCAATACTGCGCCACCCGCGGCCTAGCTCAGAACTTGAAGTCGTTGGGGGCTATTTGCACACTGGCGCCACCACTTTTTAACTCAGACGTGAAAGGGGAAATAGGAAGACCAATTTTGCCAGCGCTATTAATATTCGTGCCCATTCAATGGAATATGATGTCACGTGGAATGTGTTAGCCGACAAAATAGGAAAGGAGCATTCCAAATTTTCCTTGATCTAAGAAGCTAACAACCATTCCGCCAATTCACAACTCATGTAATAATTTGGGATACCTTCTGAAACTGCCTTCATTCGGTAAAGGAAGACATGCGTCAAGCCATTGTAAATGCAGCGGGAAAATCAACAGTGCATATACCCATCCCAGAACAGTATACCAAACCGGACATGATCCTTCTGCATCTTTGTGCTCGCAGGAGGCAGTCCCAACGAAAGCTGCAAATATCTGGAAATTCGCTACTGAAACTGCAATTTAACAAGATAGGCTTTCCTTGCACTTCAGCGAGGAAAAGATCTCCATGTTGTAGCGGATGAATTTGCCAATTACTACGCCTCGATGCTGAGTCAAAGACAAGATCCATGCATAATATCTTTTTGTTCGTCACCTTTTGACGTTTCATCCACCTCGAAAAACTCCAGGTGTTTGTTTCACTATTAAACGCGCTGCCCCGGTTTTGATAGCATTACCCACCAAAAGCTTTGCAATTTTCAAGATGAAGGTCTAAATCTGCTTTTGTCCAAATACCAGGCTATCTGGTCATCAGGGAACGTACCTTGTGAGTGGCGTTCGGCATGGGCTGATCCCATATTCAAACAAGGGAAGCCCAGAGATTCACCGTCCTCTAACATATCAGTTTCGCTCACGTCTTGTGTAGCGAAACGGATGGAATGCATTACCCACGCACGATTTTCGTGTTGGCTCGCAGCAAAACTACTACTGCCCGATGTAATGACAGGATTTAGGGCTCGACTTTCAACGGCAGACAACGTATTTAGTCGTAATTAGTGCGATTGAACAAAACTGGCATAATAAAAGATAAACTTTGGTTGTCTTTTATATTCCAGAGGCTTTCGACAGTGTGATGTTATCAGTCGTGCTGAGAAAATACATCTTTCGGCATTACTGGATATATGCAACGCTTTCTAACATACTTCCAAAGAGAGCGGTCTTTCCAAAAAAAAAAATCAACGGAACACTCAGTACCAGCCATTCTTCTCCACGCGGTCTATTTCAGCGTTCCGTGTTTTCACCTCTTTTGTTTATTGTTGTTCTCTCCGGTCTCCCAAACATCCTACCATCGGAAACGCCGAGAATAATTTTTTTTTATATGCGGACGACATATGCATTTGGGCGACAGCGTAAAAATACTGATACCTGAAAGCAATTGGTTTTTCTGTTAAATTTAGCGGGGAAATTTCCCCACAATGCACCGCGCGGTTTCGCCAACGGCGACGATGACGGCGACGCCGACGCCGCTCAAGCCGGAAACGGGCGCCCAAGAGCTGCGCTCTAAAAAACACGGAAGAACAAGACTTGTAGTGACGAAGACACACAGTATGGTTATTTCAAGCGTAGTCTCTGTCTTTATCCCTACATGTTTTATTATTTCGTGTTTATTTCAAAACATATGACAGCGTGACGACGGTCTGCCAGAGCATGGCCGCTTGACCCCTGCCGCTTCACCAGGAGATCCACACAAACCGTAGTCTAGCTGAGTGTCTTAGTTCGTCGCTCGAAGCGTGGCTCACCTAACACAAGTAAAACAATACCCCCTGATAGATTGCAATTCTTAAATAATCCCGGGTAGGCCTTGCATTACGCTGCACGAAATATTTGTGGGTTCACACGGTCGCTGTTGACTCCTATTATACTAGAGGTAGGCGTTGGAGAAGCATAAAACTCTAGATAAGGTGGCGAAAACGGCAAAAACCATGAATACATCAGCGACTTGCCTTTTCTATTTGAGATAAGTGAGCGAAGAGCAACCTAATACAACAAGGAGCTGAAAAAAACACAAAAAACTTCTAGTTTATTTTTTCTATCGATGCCACAATGCATCTCGTCCCATGGTGGTCCTTAAACTGCGCTATGCAGATGCACGTCGTACGTAAAAGAGGTGCCTCACCGCGTATGAAGTCACATAAACAAAAATGATTCCAATATCGCTGCTGTCACTACGCCGATTCTCGACAAAATCCGATACAATTTTATGCAGGGTTTCCGACTAAGCAAAGGAGGGAAATTCAAACATCGCAACACTCCGCGTACCGTTGTGTTCGAAGATCGAGCCTGTTTTTCCGGGCGTCGGCGGTTTCGGATGCAGCCAGCACAGCTTTCGTCGATCGCCACCTAAGGTCCGCACACGGTTGTCTTCAAAAACCCAATCCTCCCTCCCGGTTGTCAGCGGTTTCCCGCCAACGGTGTCGTCGCTTCGCCTCGGTTTACGTTGTCGCGTAGCTTGTGGGGACCCTCTCCCTGGCTCCTCCGCTCTCCGTGACCTTGCCGGTCCCCACCGCCGTATTGTCGGGCGCTCCTTCGTTCCCTGTGACCTTCCCGTTTCCAGTCGCCGTCCTGTCGCGGAGCCTCCGAGCTCTCCGGGAGGAACGGGGCAAGCGCCCCCTCACCCAGCGCTGACGTCGGCAGGTCGGCTCGCAGCAAGGTTCCCGATTGGACGGTCGGCGGGACAAGGACTTGGGAAGGTCTTAAGAGGGCAACGGAGACAAAGGAAGAGGGCTTGGGCTGCCGACTTCACAAGGGACCGGTCATGGAGGCGAGCTCGGACGGCGCTGGACGCTGGCGCAGGGAGTGCGGGCACTACGTCGAGTGGCGGACTCGACGAACGGACCGGACAGCGACCCTGGACGACGACGTCCCCATGACGCGGTGTGGATGACCACCGCTGGGACTCAGAGAAGCTGCTGTGGCAGCGGACTCTCCCCCGGCCTCGCTGATGACCGTCCCCCGATCCCGAAACCCCCCAAGGCAATGAGTGAGTGAATAAACCCTTTTGCCGAGAGCGAAGTATTGCAGTGCCATATTCATCCGGAGACAGGGTTTGTGGGAATCGGAGTAGAAGATGCCCGCATAAACTGGCGCCGCAACGTGGGGCCTGATTTTTGATCAGGCAGGCATTTCGATTCCCAACCTGTTTCCGGTTGAATTGGGGTACTGTTTCGCGCTCTTTTTGGGGGTCATCTTTGTCGCGGGAGCGCCGCACGAAGTTTCGTTGCGGGAGCGCCGCACGGAGGCCCTGACATTATCGCCTGTCTGACTAGGAGGCGCGGATTTTGACCGCTGTTTTAAGGGATTAACCCTTTTGCCCAGCCTGTCAGGAATTCGCCTATCCCCCGTTACGAGAAGCGCTTTGAGTATTTGCTGTTCAGCGCACCGTTCAATGCTGGCAGGTTGATCCTGCTATGCAACAGCGCTGTGTGCGTCGAAATTACCGCACCCCTCGAGGCCTGTAGCGTCGGGCGTCACCCCACCTACGCCTCCGGCCGTCCGCACCTGCTGGGAAAGATGCCGGCTCACGCTTCGGGGGATGTGATGCGCCTAACCTCCTTTTGTTCGCGTATCGAGGTAATGGTTTGTAACGCTTGTTACTGATCGGACGCGCTAAAGAGGCATCGCTCTGGGTGGACAACGCTCCCATTGCGGATGGCGGTTGCATGGACTGTGTTTGGAAATTATTCCCGCATTGCATTTTGTCCGGGAGGAGACTAGCGTCTCGGTTTGACCGCATGCTAGCTCCCAGTTGGCCTTGCTTGAGCTGTCGGCGCGGTTTTGAGCGTCGTTAGTTGACAGCGTTTTTAAGGTACGGATGCGCTCTTGTGGTTCCGACCAAGATCGCTTTGAACGAGTACCTTGTGGCCAGAGGCTGCATTTAGGGGCTGAGCCCACTAAATCGTGCCGGGTACGCGATGTCCGGTGCGTGGACATCGGAGTCCCGAAAACCACCGAGTTTCCGTGTTCACTTATCAGTGGCTGTGCGTGTGTAATGCTCCGTGGAGTCCAGTCTGACGCGATGGGCATGACCCGTGCGTATCTGGTTCTAGAGTCGTGAGGTTGATTCCGTTTAATTGTGCGCACAGTTGGTTCCGGATCCTCACACCGCCATATCGATGGTTGAGCCTCGCGGCGGGAGTTACTCTTTTATTTCGTTTTCTCCGTTTCCGGAGGAGCGGCGGCCAGCGCGCGCTTTGCGCTGCCGCCGGATACGGTTCTCAGCCGTGCTTTGGTTCGCGTTGGGACGCGAGGGCGTAGAGAGCGTAATTGGTCGTGCAAAGACCTGGGCTGGAGTGAAATTATAGATTTAGGGCAGAAAAGACAGCTAGGTGAGGAAAGAGCTGGGCTCGTGCAGTCAAAACCTGCACGAGGGGAGTGGCGGTCTTGCGAGGATGTGACGAGTTGTTCATAGTTTTATCCTGTACAGATGCGCGGTTGGCCCGGGAAAACGTACGGTTCACGTCGGCGGGTACGTGCCCGGGAAGCCTAGAAATTATGGCAGCGGCATGGCCGTCGGCGGCCTATAACTGTTGTGCGTTGCGTCAGCCCGTCGCTGTACTAACTGCAGCCTCTGCATGAATGGGTAGCGGGTGTTGGAATGCGGCGGTAAATGCTGTAGACACTTCGACGCTGCGGAAACTGTTTATGCAGAGCAAATATAGTTTATTAGCTCGTCCATCTCCAAGACTGGCCGGTTAGATTATTTGGCATTTCGGTATCGCGCTCGTTGCGCGGAAGTTGAAAGGTGCGCGTGTGGGATACTTACATTGTTCGAACCCTGCCTGTCTGTACAGTCGCAGGAAGACTTTTCAGTCATGCGGCGTGTTGACTTGGCTGGGGGCGAGCTTTGTGCGTAACTTACTGCGTTTGTATGTGGACACGTTGCTCGATTCGAGAACGTTGAAGAGTCGCGAGACGCGTTGTCGGCGTACCTTTATTGCTCGATCCCGGCCGGCCTTGACATCAGCTGGAAGACTTTTTAGTTATGCGGTGTCGGGGTTTGGCCGGGGGAGAACTCTAACGTGCGTCGATGCGCTTGTCGCGGTTGTCGAGCCCGTGCGGGGTTCGGTGCGGACCGCCGTTACGCGCTCGTCGCTCCTGTTGGGTGGTCACCTCCGAGCGGTGAAGCGGTAACGTCTGGTAGATGCCCAAACGTTACGGACATAGCCGTGTTAATAGGCTGTCCAATGAGATCTGCTGTTCGCACGATCCAGGTACTGTTCCCTTTGTACTGGTTTAAGTGGCCGGTACCACGGAACAACGGCCTCTCAGTAAGGTGATTACCCCTTCTGATGAAGGCGTGCTGCGCAGCTTGGCTGTTGCGTGTTTGTAGCTCGGGTAGCGTGAACGCCGAGTGCATGAGTGCCCGTCATGGGTTGTTGGCAGCGTGTTTTTTCGAGTCGCACCTCGCGAACGGGACTGGATTTGTGACCGTTTCTGTTTTACGGGAGGTTATTCTTAGTTTTTGAGGTTTTGTGCGTTCTTCGCGAGTGTGTTGGAGATTAATATTGTTGTCAGAGGTGTGCGGTTCTGACGCTCTGGTAGATTGCTTACTGTTTTAAAAGAATGCGGTTGAGTTTGATAGGAGCAAATGTTGTATAGTGGGCGTATGTACGATTTGAGTATACAATGAGTGCTCACGCTTTTTAGTTTAGGAATAGATTTCCTCTTATGTACCTCTTGAACGTGTAGCGTGACGTTCTTGATGATTGCCTGCCTGTTGGTATTGAAATGAAGAGTTTTGTTTTTATCTCGTGGCATGTCCAACGATCGAAAGATTTTGGTTTCGTCACGCTGTTTGATATAGCGTGCCGGTATTCGTTTTTGCGCGATTCGCTGTCTGTTACATTAGGGACGGAAGCGAACTTTAAGAGCCGGCGTGTTGTGTGTGCCTGAGTGCCCGTCCGTGTCGTGAGCTGTGGTGCTCCGGACCAGTTCGTGGACCGTGCTCCGTCGGTCACGAGCTTCCCAGTGAATGGACGTTCACCGCTGACCTGCTTGGTTTGATGCCATCATCATCATCGAGGGTGCTCGTCGTCATCGGCGACACTCAGCTGAACGAGCTCCCTGCCAAGGGTCCTGGGGACCACGCAACCTCAAGCCCCCCGGGGTCCGAGCCTTGAGGGAGGGGAGGTGTGGGGACCCTCTCCCTGGCTCCTCCGCTCTCCGTGACCTTGCCGGTCCCCACCGCCGTATTGTCGGGCGCTCCTTCGTTCCCTGTGACCTTCCCGTTTCCAGTCGCCGTCCTGTCGCGGAGCCTCCGAGCTATCCGGGAGGAACGGGGCAAGCGCCCCCTCACCCAGCGCTGACGTCGGCAGGTCGGCTCGCAGCAAGGTTCCCGATTGGACGGTCGGCGGGACAAGGACTTGGGAAGGTCTTAAGAGGGCAACGGAGACAAAGGAAGAGGGCTTGGGCTGCCGACTTCACAAGGGACCGGTCATGGAGGCGAGCTCGGACGGCGCTGGACGCTGGCGCAGGGAGTGCGGGCACTACGTCGAGTGGCGGACTCGACGAACGGACCGGACAGCGACCCTGGACGACGACGTCCCCTTGACGCGGTGTGGATGACCACCGCTGGGACTCAGAGAAGCTGCTGTGGCAGCGGACTCTCCCCCGGCCTCGCTGATGACCGTCCCCCGATCCCGAAACCCCCCAAGGCAATGAGTGAGTGAATAAACCCTTTTGCCGAGAGCGAAGTATTGCAGTGCCATATTCATCCGGAGACAGGGTTTGTGGGAATCGGAGTAGAAGATGCCCGCAAGCTTCAACACCGCCACGGCCTTTGGTTCTCTTTTCTCTGCCTCCAGCGGTGCTTCAATGGAAGCTGGCCACAAGACCCTCCCTCTTGTAAGGAAAAAGTGGACGTAAGTTGAAAACAAACGGAGCGAAACAACAAGGCGGGAACCGCGCAGGGGCCTTACAAAACCATTCCAGTCCAGACCAAACCAATCCAAACCACAACCGTCCAAACGAAAAACGGCTGCAGGCACCGGGTTAATAAATGCTAACGCAATTAATGAACATGTCGGATCATTTCTGGAGTGTACGTTTCGTGATGCTTAGTAAGGCAGAAAGTAGCGTGCATGCTAGAAGCTGGGACCTGCCGAAACCGCTGATCTTGCAAGAGCATGATTGCTCGGGATCCAGGGCAGATATCGAGGCAACGCAGCTCCGAGATGACGGACGGAAACGATAATTGATTCCGATCGCTCACTGGCAGACGAGTCTTCCAGAAAAGATCATCCCGGAGCGTGTCCGAAATGACTATTTGAAATCGCCTTATCCGGCAGGAAATTGGTCGAAGTCGTGTTCCTCGCACGACTTCGCACGATTGATCGTTCGCTTGCTGAAACTGCCGTTGTATCCGAAGAAAGCACTGGGATAGTTCGACGATCGAGGTGTTTCCATAAATATTAGTAACATGTGAAACATTCATCTAATTGAATCACGGGTTGTTATTTCCAAACACATCATCGCTACGAGTGTTAAACACTGAAATTATGCTGTCACGGTTTAATTGTCTGGGTCTAGATAACGAAGGGAAATCCTAAAAAGGAGAGTAGATGAAGATAATGAAGTCGGTAAAATAAACGCGCTTCGTCTGAAGCCGGTAGCTTTGTCCTTAGTGAAGCAGCCTGAATTGAACTATAAAATTAGATTAAATAGAGACAAAGCATTTCAATGAGCAACGACAATTCTTTCTCTTTACCAAGACTATACAGCGTTAGGCATTGAAAGAAGCAACGAAAAAAAAAGTATCTCCCTTTGTAATATTATATACCTATACCAGAAAAAATCTACCTATCAATATTATTAATAATAATGAAACCTTATAAAACTACACATCAGTTGAAAAAAAAAACATCCAAAAAACTATATCCAACTTGTCAATCTTCATTTATTTTCTGGTCCTAGCTCTCTGTCATGTGCTTTCACAAGCAACATAGAGCTGCCTAAATTTCACTCTTTTGCATATTTGAGAAACCAACCACAAGCAACTCAAGAAGAAATATCCCATAAACCGCACACTTTAATAGAAAACGCCACGAGCTCAAAGTAAATTGCCCAATCGTAAAGAAGCAAAATCTTTCCTAGAATGCATAGGACAATATTTTCCGTCTTGTAGTCGTCACAGTTAACAGTCCTTAGGAAACCGAAACGTCAGTTCTTCAATCTTTACAGCTTACCACCTTGTACAAATCATCCCTTCTCTTGTTGTTCACGGGCATTCGGTTCCTCACCCAATCCAAATAATTGAAGTCCACTTCGGCAAGCACAAGTTCTTCGCCAACCCCGGCAGACTGTATCACATTGGCGGTCGGATCCACCAACATGCCGTGTCCCCAAATTACATACGACGCCGTTTCATCCCTTGCGGGCGACACCATTGCCACGTAAACCTGGTTTTCAAACGCCCTACACCTCGGAACCAGCTTCCAACACAACGGACCGGTTGTCGTGTTCAAAGCCGCAGGATACACCAATAACGCAAACGCAATATCGAAACATACACCGACGCCCACTTTGCAGAACGGAGTGTCAAAGGTGGTCAGTGCGTTGCCCGGAGTCAAAAAGTCCGACTCCCGAAAGGTGATTTAGCCTGGAACGTCGATGTCATAGAGGTGTACTTTCCGGTGCTTTGCCAGCATCGAACCGTCCGGTCCGTACACCAAGGAGGTGTTGTAGAGCTTCCCGTTCTCTCTTTCTGACAGGGTGCCTCCGACGAGATAGACTTTGTTTTCTTCGGCGCATCGTGACAACATTTCGCTGGATATGCCGGGTATCGACTCGGCGTACTTCGAGAAGTATTTCGGTTCGTACAAGAAATTGAAGCATTCTGGGAGGCAGAGTATCTTGGCTCCCGCGGAAGACGCATCTCTGATTAGCCTACTTGCTCTCTTGAGGTTTTCCGCCTTGTTGGCTGTCACTGCAAGCTGAAACAAGGCCAGGCGAAACTTGTTCATCGGCATGATTCACAGACTTGGAGCGAAAAAATATGCTGTTTCACACTCCGTAGTAGTTATTAACAGGACCTTGCCAAGGCAACTCCTAAAACGATCCGGGCGAGGTTTTCCACGAAGAGATATCAGCGGATCCTTTTCTGCAGAGGGCGCCCTATTTGTTGCGTTTAATATGAGGTTGTTGTGACGTGTCAGCCACCTCCCTACGCAACTTGGATATATTGTGTGCATTGACAGGCTTCAGTTAGAACCACCAGAGCATGCAGCTTCCGTACGCCTTTAGTCGTTCCACATCGTTGCCTATTGTTTGCTGAGTCAAGCCGCGCATACAAACAAACAGAACAAGCTCTATTGTTCTAGTTCACTGCGCTTTTTTGTTTTACTGAACACTTGCCTAGAAAGGACGCGTCGGCGAGTAAATATATGACCTTGTAACGGTTGAAGAAAATGTATCACTCATAGTTCAAATAATTATGACAACGTTCTCTAAAGATCGTTTTTCGACGTCAATATTGTCAATACTTCAGCAATATTGTGAAGTTGTTGATGTATTAGTAAAAGAATTGAGGCATTCAATTTGAGTAGCACTGGCTTATGAACACGATCACAACTGCCACTGAATTGTCCGGCTTTCACTTTTACGCAAATAAATAACACTAAGTGACTAGGTGCCGATTACGCTAATGGCTTGTCAAGGACAGAACCTTCCTTCGTCAGGAACTGACAACACTCTATGGTAGATAAATTTAATATTAGAATTTTAATTACTGTTTAGATTATCTATTGTCACGGGTGAAGGCGATGAGACGATAAATGAACTGAAGTAAACGTTTAAATGGTCAAACTTCTGTCTAAAATAAATATACAACCAAATGGGGTAAACGAAGATAACCAGAACATTCCAGGGCGTAGGGGTAGGCGGAAAGGCAGAGTCGAGCATTGGCGAAATAGTTGGTCGTCGTCGGAAGTGCCTCAGCGAGCCGTCAACGCCGCGCTGGGCTCTTTATCTACTACAATATTCGATCTAGAATATTCTGGGCTGAGCTAGGGCGAGACTCACTAGACAAGGACATTCTGGCCGCCTTTTGTTTACAGTTCGGGTAACAGCAAACAGGAATCTTCTCGATGCACGTAGTAGCGCTCCTTCTAGGTAATGCAAACTGCAATATGGACAGCGAATATTTTTGTTTTTAATGTGCAGCACCTCCCAGGTAAAAATCTATGTTGTGGAGACAGTCGGCGCAACAAAGTTTCGCAACAGAAAACAGTTTTACTGCAGCCGCGCAACAATGTTGTAGCAACAGTCATAACACTGCAGAAGTGTCCGCTGCTAAAGCTCTGCGGCAACTTTGTCAGTCAACTGTTAATTGTTTCATGCTCGCAACAGTTACCTAAGCATTGCTTTTACCCAGCAAAATGTTGCTGTCCTGATGTTGCTAAAGTGTTCCCGTGGCAGATTCAAAAACAGTTTGCGTTTACACTGCCAGAATGCAGTCGCCAAACATTGCTTTCCAAAAGTGTTCCAACCGTACGACACAACAGTTTCGCGCTAGGTTGGATAGATGTGTCGAGGAATTGTTGCGGAAACACTGGACACCATTGTTCGTCGACTGTTGCTCAAACCTATTCGGCAGACGCTGCGTGCCACAATGGGACTGCAGCTGTACATCAGTCTTCGCCAACTGTTGCCGCATGCTTCTTCTCGACATTTGCACTGCATGAACAGGCAGCGCTCCTCGCGACAGTGCTTCCCCATGATCGGGGACAATGTCTTGTTTTTGTTGCTAGAGCCTGTCATGCCACAGCTGCGTGGCATAGTTTTGCGGGCATTCCTCACTTGTCTCGCAACAATTAGAAAACACTTGGGCAGCGTTTCGGCAACATTGCGGGCACCTTACAGCGGAACAGTAGTACAGCCAACGTCACTACAACTCCGTATACTGCCATGGAAAATTCCCAAAAGAAGTTGCTCCGACTCGTACAATGGAACCTAACTCCCGGCGATCGCGACGCCGCCATTTCTCCCGCCTCGGCACTGTGCACAGCTGTTTGAACTGGCTCAGAGGATCGCATTCGATAGCGTCAACTGTTAGGCCTGGTTCACACTCACAGCTAATCCGCTGCCGCCGAAGCAGAATCGGCCGCGGCAATGCACAGTGGACGCTACAACCGCCCGCCGATTCGTAAGTGTGTACTTCTATTTTGGCTTTAATCGGCAATATCGTAGCCGAAACAGATTAGGTAGAAGGGATATCAAGGTTGCCAACACCTGTCTCCCATACTGACGTACCGTGAGTAAATACAGAAGTCAGCACGCACCCAGCATGGGACGCGCTACCTGAAATCTCCGGTGACTCGTGGTTGTATAAAAACAATAGTAATTATGCCGCGAAACATTGCAAACTAATTTTTTTTAAAACTATCTTGTGCCTGCTATTTTGTATCAATCTCCAATAAAGGTTCCTACAAAAAAGGTTTATTTCCGTTTGTTTTGATGCAAAGAACTAGCTTTCTTAGCCTCATGGTGACCAGAGTCCAGATGCCCGCATGTGAATGCTAGTAGAGGGCGCGACCGCCGCGTTGTTTTGCAGCTCTCCGGCCCCGCCAGCAGCGCTCCAGGGGGGTAAAGTTGGGTGAGCAATCGCTGTCCGGAGTTGGCCCGCGGCGGGCAATTACGAGTGTGCCGGGCTCGGACCGCCCGCCCTCGTGCTCTGCGTGCCACACAAGGTCGTAGGTGTCACTGGTCTCGTCCATGTTTTGCGTTTGCTGTTTGAATTTCTTTTATCTTTTTATCTTTGTAGTCTATGTATTTTTTGCTTTTTGTTTTTCTTGCTTCTGAGGTATTTCGCTCGATTTTTGAGGTCTCCACTTTTCAAGTCCCGCTTGAGGAAGAAGGGTCCCCCTTCGAAACGTCGTGGTTTCTGTATAACTTATACATGTTGAATTAAACCTTCCAAGTTTGTTTGACCCTCGGTGGCTTCTACTTTTATAAAAATACGCCTACAGCCTACTTAGCCCCAAGATATCATTATATATATATATATATATATATGATGCGTGTGATCAGGGATCGGGACGGGCTCCACTCAAACGTCTGTGTTTATTGTCTAAGCGAACATTTCCGACCGACTACTTGAGGAGGGGAGAGGCGCCCGGGAACCCCGCTCTAAGACGAGGGGGATTGAATGTGGCGCCGGTCTTGAAGACAGGAGACGAAGGGCTCTTCTCGGTTGGCCCTAGGAGGAGGGGTGGACTGACCGGATGCGCAGTGGTTTTCGGGGTGCGGTGCAACTTGCCGGGGACGGTCCGCACGGCTCTGGTTAGGAAGTTTACGTTACAGGCCCTCCCCCCACCAGTTGGAAGTCAGAGGGGAGGCGGTATCGCCGCAGCTTGCTGGCGTGCACAATATCCGTCTGTCTGTTTAGTGTGCGCACTGCACGGTCGATCTCGTAGTTGACAGCAGTCACATTTCGGAGAATCGCGTAGGGACCCTCGAAAACGGGAGCCAGCTTCCTCTTGTTAGGATGCCAGGCAATTTCAAGAAGAACCAGCTCGCCCGGGAGAAGGACGGCTGCGACGAACTTTTTGTCGTAGATGATTTTGTTTTTTAGGTGATACCTTTCCGAGTTTTTCACGGCTTGTTTTCTTGCTTCTTCCAAAGTGGGGACGGGATTCTTAACGACCAAGGCGTAGGGCTGGGAACCGAACGTAAGAAAAGCTGGCGAAAATCCGGTTACTTCGTGAGGCGTGTTGTTCTAGTCCTCGACGACTTCTCGAAGAAGTTTTGGCCACGGTGTTTTTGGATGCTCATTAATCTTGAATTTGAGCCTTGTGACGATCGTTTGATTCGTTCTCTCATTCGCTCTCTCATATGTGGACGTCATGACGTGATGAATTCCATTATTTTTCATGAACCTTTTGAATTTGTTGCCAATAAAGCAGGATCCGCGATCGGAAAGGAATTTCTTCGGTCTTCCGGTGTTGAGGATTTGCTGGAGGCATGACAGGTACGCGTCCGACGTTTCGCTTTTGTGTGCGAATGCCCAGACGTATCGGGTTGCGTGGTCGACGGCGACGTGGATGAAGCGTTTGGCGGAGTTGTATCCGGTTAGTCCTCCAACGGTGTCCATTGCGAGCAAGTCAAAGGGCACCTTGGCGGGCGGCAGAGATTCGAGGAATCCGAACCTGTTTTGCTTGGAATGTTGGCATTTCTGGCAAATGTCGCAATGCTTGACGTAGGCGGAGACGTCTTTTATGATGTCGGGCCAGTAGTACTGTGGAGACAGTAGACCTAGCATCTTCTTTACGCCGACATGGCCGTAGTCTTCGTGGTCTTTTTGGTGGCTTGTTGGCGAAGCGAGTGCGGAACGAAGACTTTCCGTAGTCCTTTTCTTCTCATGACGAAGATGCCGTTTTCCTTGCAGCAGTTTAGGTGATCTGGTGGTAGATCAGGTTGAGCTTGTCGAATGTCCTCGATATCATAATAATTAAGCCGACGATGGGTGATCTTGAGAGGCCATCTGCTTCCACGTTGTCGGTGCCTTTTAGGTGTTTTATGGTGTAGGCGTACATAGAAAGCTTGAGTGACCATCTAAATAGACATCCGGAAGGGTTCTTGATGGTTTTGAGCCACTTGAGGGCAGCGTGATTTGTAATCACAGTGAACTGGTGACCATGCCGATAGCAGTGCCACTTGTCGACGGCATCCACAATCGCGAGGCATTCCAGCCCTGTGATGGAGTAGTTGCGCTCATGATTCAGCAGCTTCCGGGGATAGTAGGCAACAGGGTGCTCGATACCATCACCATCAGTTTGTTTCAGGACGTATAAATGTATATATATTTACATTTTGAGAGAGCAGTTAGTGCTTTTTCGTCAAATGCCCCATGAAACGAATTTTGGGCCAGAATAAATCAATTTATATTGGGATTTTTTACTAATAGCACATCGTTCAGTGGGCCGAAAGAAAAAAGAAAGGTGGAAAGTCAAAAGCCTGATTTTCGGTATGAAAATTCGAAAACATAGCGGACTATTTCGTACCTCCTTCCCTTCGTAACCCCTCTGCCTTTTCACAGTGACACATCCGCGGACCCCGCAGCGCGTCGCCGGGCCCAAACGCAGGTCACACGGCACCGGACCTCACTTAATCCCTTCACCCCTAAGCTGACATTGTGGTGGAAGCTACGCGCTTGCCGGACCGATCAGCCGCCTCCTTTTCATCCTCTGACCTCTTTCTCTGCGCGTGGGTATGAGCGAGAGAGCGTGATCACGTGACAAAAGTGTGGCTGGCCCAACGAGCACGTAGCTTCAACAGCTCTGCCAGCTTCGGGGTGAACGAGGTGGGGAAAGAAAATTTTGAGCCACGGGCTAAACTTCTAGGGAGAGAATGGCTGTGCCCGGCTACACACACGAGAATGCGAGCAAGAGGGGACTCTCCCCTTTCCGTCTTCTTGAACTCTTTGAAAGAATGCGCGATTTAGGAGTTAAGAAGGAAAGCTAAACAGGAAAAAGTTGGAAAAGCGTTTTTTGCATCCTTCGGGACCGCTAACAATAACCAGATTAGTCGGTCTTTAGCGGGGTCATGGACTTGTCCTTCCGTTACTCTTCGAACGATTGTACACCGACGTGATATTTCCCTTCTTAATATAGAAAGACGAATTCCTCAGAGTGATGTCCCTCAATCTCTCTAAAAAGTCATTCGCATGGCGAGAGTGCCTTACCGAACATATTGAACCGTGGTATTTGTGTGTACGTCCCGCTTTACGGGAGACATACTCGTTGGTGTAGTTTATTTTAAGTTCATTTATTTATCTTCATTGCCCTGACATCCGGTTTGATGTTAACCGGATGTCTAAAGATTTGTGTATTTGTATTTGTGTATTTGTATAGACAAAGCGGCTGACAGATGCCTAAGCATGCCATCTCTTTGTCTGTTAACCAAAGAAATTGCGTATCTTGAAGCATCTGTGTAATGAGGGATAAGAATTTTTTTATCAGTTGCACGTGTTTAGGCGATTGGGATCGAGTTTGACGATGATTTGTATTTCAATAAATCAGTTGGAAGTTGGCGCCTGTCCATGTCGTACGTGTGTCTTTTGACGTCCTGTTTGTTCGCGCATTTTAACCTTTTAATGTGTATCCATTCACGCTTTCTGGTCAATAAATCCCCAGCTGCGTTTGCCTTGACCGTTTTTGTTTTAATTTCTCATCTCGAGTTTCATCGTAATGTGGGCGCCACATGTTCGGAGCGTCAGAAGGCGGGTGCTCCTTAAACTAAATGAAAGGCCGCGAACTCGGAGCGACCGCAACACGCTGGTAGTTCACGGCCAGCGATCTTACAGAGTTTCAGTGGACCGTACTCTAGAGCTTCACGTACGCAAGGAAATTGCGGGTCGTGAGCGCGGATGCGCAGAACGCAATAGTAGAGCTAGCGTATTGCGTACGCACGCAACGCTGGGGATCTTGCGTTGGGGGCTAGCGGTCTTTGCGGGAAGCTCTCGAGAGGTATTCGGGCCCAACGAGAGCAGCAGTTTCAAGATGGCAGTTACCTCGACCGGCGCAGCAAGGGTGACAGGGTATTCGGGAAGTACAGGGTTACGTGAAATTGTGTGGTGTTCAGCTCGGCAATTCATTCCGGAACCTACCGCGGTCTAATCAGATCGCCGTGCAGCTGAAGGGGTGCACAGTGAATATGTTCACCGCTCGCGATGTGCGTCAACGCTGCGATCTGCTCAACGCTAAACCTATTCGCGCAGTTTATCGCCGACGGACGAACTTCAAGGAATCGATGAAGTGGTCGCTATGACTGGACATCAGTAGGTCGTGGATTTCATTCCGCGACAGCATTGATGAAAGGTGCCGTATCTACGGGACGATTGACGGAAACTCCGTGATCGAATTTGGCTACACACTCGTACTCGTAGCCTCTGTACCCTGCAGAAAAGCTCGCTTGACGAGGCAGCTGCGGCTTCGTTTAATTTGCAATGAAATGAATTCCCACGTTAACATTTTCATTTCTTTTTTTTTTTTTTTTTTTTGTGAGGAGCATGGTGTCTTTATAAGCACGCGGAATTCTACGGCTCAGGCGAATTTAACCAAGGTCATGCGAGTTGTTCACTCGGAAACGTAACGCACAACTAGATTCGGTCCGAGCAGGTCGTTTTTAGCGCATGCTACATTATTGCGTATTGCCTACGTAAGAGCCAGCAACGCTATACTAAAACTGAATATAGTTAAGGGAAAGTCGACTACAGCGCTGTCGCAATCCTCTGTTTTTTTTTGTTCTTTTTTTTTCCCACGTTTGTGAGTCCCCTCGTTGAGACCAGTTTCATGGCCGAGTGGACCAACTACACCTCTCTAGGCAACTGTATCCACAGTAAAGAAAAAAGATTGAGCCGCCATCTTGGCACCTCGTGCCTGGGAGTTTCGGACTCTGGGAACGTTCAGTGACTAGCAGATAGCCATATGAAGCAACTTTCATGTTTCAACTTGTCGCTAAAGGGTGGAGCTGTTATCGTGCTTAGTTTAATTCCTCCTCTTTCTGCGTTTTACTCCTTTCCATCGAAAGCTATCCTCCTTGCCCTCCTTCCGCGCTACGTCCCCACCGCCATGTCTGGGCGAGGCCCACAAGGCGCTGCGCCTGCGTGCCGGGTCGTACTTGTTTGCTATTAGTCCCGAGAGCGAACACAAGCGTCGCTGCGGTCGCCGCGCCCTGATTGTTTGAGGTGTACCGTGACGTCATGGGGAGGACTCCGCTCCGCGATCTCGCATCGGCTCGCTTCCCAGCACCGGTTTCCTGGTTTGGCGTTGTGTGCCGCAAGCTCTTCGAGGAGCTGGACTTCGTTTACCCGGTGTACAAGACGTTGAGTTAGGCCGATATTGACGTGCTTCCGTACATTTTATAAGCCTGATTGTCCCTTTTACCTTTAAAATTGGGTTACAAATCTCGAAAGCAATCGGCGGAGGCAATTCCGCCGATGAACCTCCCCGTCCATCCAAACGACACAAGGCAATCTTGCGAGGGGTCGGTGAAGCGGTGGCGCAAGTGTTTCAGACGCTGGAATTGTGTTTTTTGCATGTTCATGATTTAGGACGATATTACATCCCGCTTTCAAGGCAGTTGAAGTTTCATTCATATCATCGGCCTTTGGGTGGTCGGCAAATTAGCTCGCGACCCCGACTCTGCGCTGCCACTCTGCATGCGCTGGTTCACAGATGTTTTAAAGGCCCTGTGTCTGATTATCTTTGAAGTGCTCGTGGAACAGCTATTGTTGTTTTACATAAATGTAGTTTCTTCGTGAATTAATTATATAGTTTATACACGTATGCAGGCATATTTCTTAGAAGATGCACAGTTACTGGAAATTAGTTTGTATATGGTAGCAGCAAAAATGGCCGAATTGCCCCCAGTTGCCTGTATGACATGTATTGAACTGTCCAAAATATGCACAGCAATAGTGCCGTAATTTGGAATGTTTATACTTTTTTTTCCTGACATTCTTTATTCCAGTCTTGGGTATTCGGAAAATACACCGTTTAATCTGAACTGTCATCTCCAATTAAAAGAGACAATCCTGTAGCTTGTTCGAGTTCCGAATGTTCTACGCGTCGAACATTCTACGTCGATTATTCCAGAAGCTCTCGCATGTACATAAGGAGCTCCGCGCGGCGAGCCGCAGTCAGTTTCGCCCCAGCGTTCGACTCTGCTCTTTCGCCCACTTCGACGCCCGCGACGCCCTGCTGTTTTCTTCTGTTTCCTTTTTTTTTTTTTTTTTATGGGGGGGGGGGGGGGGGCACAAGTTCGGTCCCATTAAACGTTTCAGTTTCCCCAGTTATTTTTTGTTTTATCTTGTCATTCGTCACAATATAGACAAGTCCACACATACCACCCGTGTGGTCCCTTGAAATACTATTTGAATCCAGCAAAGGTCAAATGCGAGCAATGTATATAATAAATGTTCCCTGTTTTTTTTTTTTTACTTGGCCCCTGCACTTGGGCTGTCTTACTTGTGATTCTCTTGCCATGGCCCAGACTGTATTTAGCATGTTGCTCGAGCAGCATGCAGCTTTTCTGCTTCGGCGATCTTATTTAAAAAAAAGAGATGCAAAAAAAAAAAAATAGTGTGCATAACCTGCCAATTCATTCAAACCATCACCAGCATTTATTGTGCGAGATGTAAATCTATAGTGATGCTCCTGTGATTATGGCCATACTTCTTTATTTTCATATACCAGCTGTGATTCATGCGCTGCCTGCCTTGTCAACCATGCTCAAAATGTTGCTTGAAGTTTCGCCTGTAGTTACAGGCCATACCTCAATAAAGGCGCATATAAAAATTTACACTTCCTACGAAAAACACGCCAAAAAAAATTAAATAGAAAGGAGCGCGCCGACAGCTAGCGTCGTCACAGCCTCCACAGGGCGAGCGGTGCGAGTCGGGGAAACATTCTCTCCTCGCCGTGACGTCACCCCGGTTCGCCGTAAGGGGGCGCCACGCGAACTTCTCGGGGCTAATTGCATACGGCGGACTATAGTTTTTTTTTTCTTTTTTTTTTTATATATGACGACAGTTTTGTTTTCTAACGTGAAGAAACTAGCGTGTGTGCACATTTATTGGAGCTCTAAAGCACGTGAAGGGGTCTTGATCAGCAAATATAATAACGCGAGCGGCGTTGGAATTGCTTTCTTTCTCCTAGCTTTCTCCGATTCCGCTAAACACAAAACATAAAAAAATGCCAATGTAGTCTTGAATATTTTGGGAAATCGGCATGCACTGCAAAAATATATTTTGTTTGCCCGTTTATTGCAGCAAGAGCTGAGAGCAGGCACACGATAGACTGCACCTGTACCTGAGTGTAAAGAGGTTCGTAGGAGGATTGCGTTGCTGGCGGGAGCTCGTGCCGTCGCTTTGAGCATGGATTGGGCACGCGCCCGCAACGCTCGCAGTCCATAGCGCACGTTCTGCTAAAACTTTTCTTTTTCTTGAACAAAGTACCAATAGCCCAACTTTCCACGCTACTACATTTGCAAACTCGGCATCACTCGAGTCAAGGCTGGTTCACACATTTGCAACGGTTGCGTTCGCAGGCAACCGAAACGACCGTAACGACCAAAACACCGTAAAAACCGTGACTCATGGATGGCTTCCCGAAGCGACCTCTTGCATTGCTTGCCATGCTGTGTACGGCGAACACTTGTCCCGGTGCTTTTGACGTTACAGTTGTTTCGGTTGCATGCGAACGCAACCGTTGCAAAAGTGTGAACCAGCCTTTAGGCAAATAAAAGACACCATAACGCGCGCAAAACCAGGGCTTTTCGGTAATTTTAGGCAATACCGCTCGTCTCGCCATACCAGCAGCTTGGTTTACTTCGTACACATTTTATAAACGCCGAATACTATCTAAGACTGTGCACATGCGACGACTGCTGTTTACGCGCCTCGTGCATATAACTACCCACATAATCCATTCACTTGTATCGCCTCAGTTAGAATTTAAAAAAAAATAGCGTGGTCGGTTTCCTTGGCAGTGCATTTCTCATTTAGCCCATTTATTAGTCAGGCCCTTTTCATCCTTAAGCGCGAGACGCATGGACGGCAGAATCGTCCGATCCGACGTCCGATCCGACAGCCCGAACGCCGCTCCGAATTGCCGCACCCGACAGTTTGAAACACGCACACGCTTCCGACTTTGCAAGCGACACGACTTTCCGTTCGGCTCCGCCCAGGAGATCCAACTTCCAAGCACTCCAGCGGAAGTCCGCGTTCATAGATCTCTGGTCCCAGGTTGACGGTTTAGCTCGCACAAGCGAAGTTAGGAGCTTGTCCTCGCTAGCGCGTGCATTCTTTGCCGGGGCCATCTTTTTCGAATGGGTCAGCGGAATCCACGCGTCCAGCTTTCCGTCGCCCGTCCCGTTTTCTTGTTCGCCCCGCCAGACCCAGTACCTCATCATGACATCCGCACTAGCTGCGCTGTCATTGGCTGGACGCTTCCGACAGTCCGTCCGCCGTGCGAAACTATCTGGCACGTTGGACGCACGCCGGATCGCCGATCCCATATCTGAAGCGACCAAATTTTTCGGATCAGGCAGTCGTATTGCCAGATCGGACGTCGGATCGGATGGATATTTCGCGCATGTGTCTCGCGCTTTTATCTGTTTTGAGGTATTGTTTTGACGTCCTCACGCGCAAGGTACGCCCTTGAGTTCACTTCCAAGGCATATAACCTTTGCCGTGCACCCGCGGGCGTGCCTGACTGCATGAGTTACATATGAGGAGAGAGATATGTTTCAGCAAAGCCTCAAAAACACAAACGCAATTTTTTTTCACTGTAAATAAATAATGTTTTATTAATCACAGATGACAAATCACATACAAATATGAAGACAAAAAATATATATATTTTTACAAGGCAAAATATTGCAGATTCGTAAGAGGTCGGTGTGAAAAAATGGAAGGAGTTGTAAATGGCTCGCGCTTCCTCATACCAGTCTTTGCCAAGATCACTGACTCAAACTGATCGTTCGTGAAGTGAGCCTGAAAAATAAATGCAGCATCGCATATTTTTAGTTGCCACTTGTGAAGTATCAATCGCGGAAACATGTTGCACAACAAAAGTGTGAGTTTCTCGATCGTTGGTGACTCTTCTTTCACTGACGCAATATGGTCCTGGTAACGCTACAACCCTCTTTATTTTAGTGACACTTCCCTCTCTCATGAATTGTTATTAATTCGGCCAACTCAGTGCAAGCGAGCGAGTCAGCTTTCATTATCAAATACGCGGGAAAAGACGTGCCAAAGTTCTTCGTGCCGGTAATTTTGTTCCGTGTTTATCTCGTCTCAATCTCTTATTAGTCGATCTTCATTGACGAGACCGAAAGAGACAGGTAATACGATTCAGAGTTTCACAATGACTTACCTAGCAAAGTCTCCCTCCGGAGGCAGTCGAAACTTTTCCGGCCGGTCCGGTTGACCCGTTCCAGTGTTTTAGTATATCGTTCAGTCACCCCCGCCACGCTATCCGCTAGCTGCTACGACCTCCGCTCTATGTAGCGTAGCGGAACCACCATTTTAAGTTTTAGTAGAACGTTCGCAACCCTCTGCGAACTACAGCGTTACGAGAGCTAACGCAACGCCACTAGTGGCTCTCTCATACACTAAACTCGTGTAAAACAGTATTCTAAAGCAATTTTCGTAATAATTTTGTAAACGTCGTTTTCTTAAGAGAATGTTTTTTTTTTATTGAATGACGTGTTAATCGTGGCTTCTTTTGTAAGTAAATGACAATTATGTTTGTAATTGAATACAACTGGAGGGCCAAGTTGTCGAAGCTAAACCGATATCACTCAAGCGCCGAGACACCGAGAAAAATCTCCATAAATAAATGAAAATTACCGTGGCACTCTTGTTGCGTTGTTCACCGAAAATGAAACGCCAAGGAAATCCCTCATATCCTCCTGCTCGCTCGATTCCTTAGTCAGTTTTGTCCTCACGACAAAGCGGCCGAGCACGAGGCCGCGCCCTTCGCTCGCAACACCACAAAGTGCAAAGCTTTTCTTCCTTTTTTTTTCTGTGGCCGAATTTAGCATGTTTGCCAAGGAGATTAGAAAGGGAGGAGGGGAGGGGGCACGACGTCAGCCGTGTAGCCTCCACAAGCCATGCTCATTTTCCTCCTTGCTTTTCACTTATCGGGTGAACGTGACTACAGCACGTGACCATCGCGTCGTTGATGGCTGTGGGTGGCAGTGAGCGTGGCGCTGGGGGGTTTTATTTTTCAGTCATCACAACTCGAAACTCTGGCCCGTGCCCAGCCGACCGAGTCTACGGATGCTGCGCTTCGTTATGTACCCTCAACTGTAAACTAAATGCATTCTGTTTTTTTACGGACCGTTACCATCCTGAAAACGATAGTATTCAAACTAGAACGCCAACGCTGTAACAATTGCCTGTTTGTGTGTTTTGGGTAATGTACAGTACATCGGCGGGGAGTATTCTTTTTGATCTCCTGGCCACTAATTACTACAGTGGCCAAAGAAAAATAAATTATATACACGCATGATTGCGTAATTATGTCGACCCGACAGGTTGGACCAGGGCCGTACACAGAAAATATAGAGATTTCTTTTTTTTTTGGGGGGGGAGGGTTTCCAGAACACGGTGGCCATCTTGAATGGCCGTATTTTTATATTTACTTTAAAAAAACAGAAGCATATGATCGGCCTGTAATTAACAATTGCGAGCAGCTAAATGTTTCACATGCACCATGGTCTAGAGTGACTCTATACTGATTAAACCCTAGTTACACGGGCGCTCTCAACTGCCATTGAGTCAACGGCAGTTGACTCAATCGCGATCGGCCGGAGTTACACGGCGGCGCCAGCTGTCATCGAGCCACTAATGACAGTTGGGTTCAACTAAGCTTACCTACCTCAGTTCAACTGAACGGACTTCCTCAACGGAGATAAAATGGTGCCTGTCCGCGGGACCGCTGCCGCCGGCCATCGTTTGCGAGGCACTTACTGTTTTGGAATGCAGTGGGAGGCCTCTAAAACGAATCGTAGCAGCAAAATATTGGGGAGGGAATAGGTTTAGGCGTCCGAGCTGTCGCTAAAACGATCTCGGCTAGCCGGCGAGCCACCAAACGAGCGAAGATGGCGGCGGGACCAGCTGTGTGAATGGAAAAATAGTAATGGGCGCACCCACCGTAGCGGGCGGTAGCTTGCACCACCTAGCCTAAAATATGCGCAACTGAGCCCTGAATCTGCTTTGGTACTCGTGTAAACGCCGCTAAAAATCAACAAAGTATTGAACATAATGTAGAATATAGTTATAAAAAGTGAAAGGCGTTTACAACTCCCTGTAACACCGAATTACAGCGCAGCTCTTGAGGAGGAGGAGGGAAGGGTACTGGGGGGGGGGGGGGTTCAAGTGACCTTGGTTGGGGGTCACGTGACCTAGGGGGTCACGTGACGATGACGATGCCGATGACGTCATCAGTAACGATAACGATACGGATACCGATGACGTCATCAGTGACGTCACTGATGACGTCATCAGTGATGATGACAATGACGATGCCGGTGACGTCATCAGTGACGTCACTGATGACGTCATTAGCGATGATGACGATAACGATGCGGGTAATGATGATGACGATGACGATGACGGTGACGTCATTAGTGACGTCACTGATGACGTCATCAGTGATGATGACAATGACGATGCGGATGCCGGTGACGCAATCAGTGATGATGACGATGACGGTGCGGATGCCGGTGACGTCATCAGTGACGTCACTGATGACGTCATCTGTGATGATGACGCTGACGATGCGGATGCCGGTGACGTCATCAGTGACGTCACTGATGACGTCATCGGCGATGATGACGATGACGATGTGGATGGTGATGATGACGATGCGGATGCCGGTGACGTCATCAGTGACGTCACTGATGACGTCATCAGCGATGATGACGGTGACGATGCGGATGGTGATGATGACGATGACGATGCGGATGCCGACGTAATCAGTGATGATGACAATGACGATGCGGATGCCGGTGACGTCATCAGTGATGACAATGACGATGCGGATGCCGGTGACGTCACTCATGACGTCATCATTGATGATGACGCTGACGATGCGGATGCCGGTGACGTCATCAGTGACGTCACTGATGACGTCATCGGGGGTCACGTGACCCCGGGGGTCACGTGACTTGGGGAGCCACGTGACTTTGGGTGTCACGTGACCTTGGGGGTCACGTGACCCTGGGGGAGGGGTCACGTGACCTTGGGGAGTCACGTGACCTTGGGGAGTCACGTGACCTTGGGGAGTTACGTGACCTTGGGGTCACGTGACCTTGGGATGACCTTGGGGTCAAGTGACCTTGGGATGACCTTGGTTACGCCGACGGCGACGGCGACACCGCTCAAGCCGGGAACGGGCCCCTAAGAGCTGCGCTCTAAAAATAAAAGGTGTGTCCCCGAGTAAATTACTTTAACAATTAGACTGACCCCATGCCACAAGAACTAGTTTCGTTTTGGTTTCAACTGGGTTCTAGAGAGCCGTGTAGCACCACCTCTGTTAAGTTCAATCACAGCTGAGGCTGATAAGTGGAATTGAACTCAACGATGGTTCATGGCGCCCGTGTAACTAGGGTATTATGTGTCTCGTCCTCTCCCGCAGCATGTAGGGTTGCTGCCTCGCTAGACCAAGAGGAGGAAAAAAGAGGAGGCCAGAGAACAGACAAAATGGTCTAGCACGCTGCTTGCACACCAGGCGGTCGGCCTGCAGCGTGTCACTCGACACAAACACATCGTTCGATGCGCTGTCAAGGCTAGTGGTGTTGGCGTCTTGGGGGCTCCGTGCGGAACGTTCAGGAAGGAAAGAGGGATACAGGGAGAAAAGGAACGAAGTAGGAGAAGGGGTCTCCGGGTTGTGAATGGAAGAATAACCCTATTGAAAATTCCATCAAGGTACGTAATTTGGGACACTGACTGCCAGTCAGCAGCCCTGGTGGAACGTGCCCTGATGGTCCATCAGATGACGTCTGACTGCCACTGATGGAATGTCCCAAATTACGTATGTGGTGGTCTTTGATGGAACGTATTGTGGTGGTCTTTGATGGAACGTATTGTGGTGGTCTTTGATGGAACGTATTGCGCTGGTCTTTGATGGAACATATTTGATGGATGGTGTGATTGTGATCACTGCTGAGCTGATAGGATAGGCTAACCAAATTGCAGCGTTGCCAGAGAAACTATTACATACTTTCGACTGCTATAGGATCACTGCAAGTTAACTTCAAGGAGAACAGCCAATAAAATGACAAGTAAAATGCAAAATCAAACCTGTTGTATCTTTATTAGGTCACAGAAAACGCCTGCCTTGAGCCATGCTCAATCTGAAAAGGTAAAACAAACAGCACAGTTAGAATAAATTAAGTTAAAGCAAGTGGTAACTGCAATGGTGGAACTGACAAATGGTGATTTGGAGCTCTTGTAGCAGGCAAAACTGGTTTTGGGGCAGACATTCTCACTTTTGGAGCAAACATTTTACCAATGTTATGCCGGAGCTGAGGGTTTCTCAGCAATGGTGACAGCTGCTCATATTGAATTCGAACAAGGGAATAAGTGTGTACCCGTCCTTATTTCTTCTTTTTTTCTTTCACTTTTGAAATTTGATTTTTTAGGCAACAGGGACATTCCTTCACAAACGGGCCCACGTGCACCCAAAGCATGTTTCTGAGAAACGCCCTCGATGTCTGAACCTTTCGGGACGACCGTGTACTTTAATTCACAAAACGTATGCGACTCAGCTGAAGCTAGAGAGCAAGCATGCATGCTACGACAGGCAGTCCCTTGCTTCCACGGATGAACACGAGCAGCAGCCATATCTGAACTATGCACACGGATGCTTTTTGTCTGCGCTCTTCATGAAACAATAATAATGAGCTGCGACATAGCGGTAATGCCAATAGCCCATCTGTAAAAAAATTTGCCTCTTTTACGGAGAAATTCTCTGGCACCTATGCTGCCGGAAAGGTCATTCGTAATTCTAATAACGGAAACATCCTTTTAAACATATACACAATCCGTAAATAAAAGGACATTCCGCAAAACAGATTATGGAAAGTGCTCTACTATCCGTAACGCTATTCAAGAGCTGTCCGTAAAACAACAGACTGGAATATGCATTCCGTAAAAGCTATTACGGAAATCGCTCTAGTATCCGTAAAAGTGCTTAAAAGTTGTCACTAAAAGGGCAAACAGAGTAGGCTTTCCGTAACTTATCTTACGGAAAGCACTCTTGAGTATCCGTAATCCTATGGGGAGCACAAGTTTGTCTGCTTCTTGCACAGGCGTTGCGGTGATGTCAGAAGGCCGAGCTCTTATTGGCTGGTTGAACAAAAAAATAGTGCGTAGACCTCATGGTGTCTAGCATTGTGGTCTACCCACTATATCCTTCCAATCAAAGCCAATGAGAGCTCGTCACCGCTCTGACATCACCGTAATGCCTGTGCAAAAAGCAGACGACTTGCTTTCCGCATAGGGCGGTGTCAATAGAAAGGTGGGCTGTAAAATGAGCGCGAAGAATTAATGCTTTCATCTAGCAAGCTGAACTTATCAAAGGTTTTCTTTTTGAGACACAGATTCCCATGAAAACTTTTAAGGTGCAACTCCAGTCTGTGTAAAATAAAACTACATTATTTAAATTTGACAATGGGCACCAATGCATACAATCGAGAGCTGCCACAACCTGTTGTGGAAAGCAGGCAACACAGCTGAGCAATGCATCTGCAGCAAGTTTCCTCAATGTCAGTTGTTTTTTCTTCTGTCAGTTCTGGCATTCAGACCAATGTGCACAATTATAGAAGGTAGTGGGATTACAAAACATTATCTGCAGTCTGAACGACCACCGCAGTCATTGCATTTTTAAACAGCGATATAAAGCACCTTCTTGACAAAACCAAACGTCACTCTCACTCATCTGTGTCGGCACTCATGCTTGAAAATAAAGAGAATGCTGTTTTCACATTCCACAGAGACGGAGCTGTGCCTTTACATGTCACAATGGTGTTCACTGCTAAAATAGACCTTTGGTAAGAATATGAGCTCAATGCTTGTAGGTGCAGATTTCTCCAGTTCATTTAACAGCCAGTCGCTTAGTGATGCTGCCCTATACATAAAGTAATGTTCATTATGACGCTGATACAACCAGGTTTTCTATAAAAAAAAAGTTACAGAATTTTGAAATGGAAAAGGATCTCTTTAAACGAATATTGAGTACTCTTTCCTATGCTGCTTGCAGCAATCATGCAATGTCACCTGAATAATTGATGAGAAAATAAGAAAAGTACCTTCGAACACTTTATTTGGGTCCTTGAAGAGCCAAAGTAGAGCCCCCCGTGGTGTTTGGCCTTTGTTTTCAGATGCTGCATGTAGCATGATGTGCTAAAGAGAAAACAGAGAAAAAATTATTAAATATCTATATCAGATCAACAAGATGTGCAAATTGAGCTTGTGCATAAAACACAGCCCCCTCAGTCCATTTAATTATTAGCCATGAATCTTATACAAAAGTCAAATGGACATTGCCTCTAATTGTTCATCCTGTGACCCGATATCTAAAACCAATGTTTGACTTGAGGGTCTTGTTCTCCTGTTCCTTAGTTAAAACCGATACACTTCAAGCCTAAATTTGTTCGAAACTTAGAAAAAAATGCAAGGCCGGAATTGCAATAGTGATTTGGTTTATAATGTGAAGCATTTCTTGAGAACTGATGAACCAACCGGAAAACTCGATCCAGTTTGAGTAATGCTTTATTTCTAAGGTTCATGAGACGTTGCAGAAGAGTCTATGTAAAACTGGCTAAGCTCATATCCCAGACTTTCATAAGTTTGGGCAGCCACTCAAAATCTCCCATTAGAACGAAGGGCTAGTTGCACTCTTTCTCGTTGTCGAATCAGGTGGTCAGCCTCGAGTGCTTAGAGTGTGTGAACATAGAAACTCGATTTTCTCTTTAGATATCCCTGAAGGTTTTCACAGAACTGAGCGGGTGAAAGAGTGCATGTGTACTAAAACTGCTATCAAAAACTGGGGACTAAGCAGTAGCTTAGTCCATAGTCCCCAATCTTACAATTTGGGAGCTCCATCCTACCCACGTCTGAGCACACCTGTGCACACGCTTTTGAGTTGAGCGAGTGGTAAAAATTTACAGAGTATTTATATATGGCATGCAAGTCTGTTTGCAAGCTCCACACTTTGTGCACCTGATTACCCCCAAAATGTGATCTAGCCATTCCCTTTACCCCAAGTGCCTACCACTCAAGGAGCTTGCTGGGCCACCTCGTCAGCGCATTCTGACTGCGCATTTCTTTTGTTGCCCGTTGAAAGGCGGACCCTTCTTCATAATTTTCTCTAAGAGACTGTTCCGATGTGTGCGAACGATGCATTTTGGTGTACCTGCATGCCATACACTCCAATTTACAAGTTGGATTTGGAGCTAACAAAAGCATAGGGTCAGATGCACGATTTTAAAAAGCTTTCTCTCTGCGCGAGCGCTCATACAAACCAAGCTGTCATCATGTGCCTCTGCCGTTGCCTGTGCTAGAGTCAAATCGGTCACACAAACCATAAAACAGACCAACCGACTGGTGAAAAGTGACAAAAAGGTTCGCCCACAAATGCTGTCGAATTTAAAGTGAAAAAAGGTCAAGCCGAGACGAGCGACCCATTAAAAAAAAGGTACCATGAAACTTTGATTACACCAGTTATTTTATATCTACAAGAAATAAATATGTGAAGCCAACCGCATAAAATAATTTATAGAGACCATATCGGATCTGCACAGATGAGGAAAAAGCCAATCTTGTGGAAGGCCTTCTTAATAACTGTGGCCTTTGATCTAGTGAAGCTGTACAAGTTATGATAGAATAAATGTTAGACACAGATTTATCTCCATACATTGTGGACAAATAGACATCCGACTATGACTGTGGAGGGGAGGGGGACAAAGGCAGCAGCTGCATCTTTCTTCTGCGTGCACCTCGACCAAGTCATATTAATTTGGGTTGTGGGGTCCTGTACCTGCATGTCTTGGCACAGAAGTCCACCGAGCACAGCGATTTCTGTGCCAAGACATGAAGGCCACAAGACATTTCTCAAAGAATTGGGCAGCTAGCAGGACTAGTGGGCAGCGAAACCACTGCCACCCACTGTGAGAAAAACCCTGGTTAGATGTGATCAATATTGTCCAAACAGTTTTCAGAAGGGTGCTGTCAGTCACATCAAGTTTGCTTTTCTCTCAGACCATGCTAGATTTTAAAAACAACTATTCACTTGCCAGCAAAAAACATGTGCAGCCAACTCCACAAAATGACTTTTTCAAAGTGACCAATCGTCAAAAACTGCTCCCCGTTGTACAATTCCAAATGTAGTTCCTGAAAAAAAAAAAAAGAAGACAAACACGAATGACAATCTATACAAATGAGAGTTGCTTAAATCGTAGCTGGCTTTATCTAAGGTAATCCTGCAGTACAATGGCCACAGGAGACTGCCAGAAATCAGCTGACTTGTGCTCCAAGAAATTCCTACAAACAAGACTTAAGAACCATGGAGTTCCCTTTACTTAAAGGTTACCTTATAGTATGTTAGAATATACAAGAAAACAGATTTCAAATCTTAGAGCAAGACCTTGTAGGCATCGACATAAACTATGCGAAAAAATTATGCAATTAGAGGACCCTTACAATATTTGTCGCCTTGGGCAAGATACTTTATATAAAAAGACAACCTAATTAAGCTAGTTAAGAAAAACGTAGCCTATAATAGTTACTCGTAAGAGGTAATTCCATTATCTTACTTTACTTCTTTTATTAAACAAATAAACAAGGAAAACTAGGAACCGGCTATGCTCAGGTTTTTTGCACAAAGTGCCTGTATCAGTGTTATTACATCTTATACTGAAGCAGCAGTTGCTTTTCTAAATTTTCATTCAAAAGTTTTACATTACTGAAGGCAAGCACATCCATTTCCATCTCTGAACAAGCTTTCAACTGGCACACTCGGTGGAATGGCTTGCATGCACAAGGATTTGTTCCTGGTTAAAACCTCAACAATACACAAAGCCATTGCCTCTGAGGTTACCTTTCTCCACCACTGCTCCTCACTGTAAGCACAACTTTTGGAGGGAGTTGAGAAAAAATATTCTCCTTGTTTATCTGTTGTCAGTGTTTTCTCTACATTGCCAGCTGCGCTTTGTCATTGGCACTTGTCATCCA
Source organism: Ixodes scapularis (assembly GCF_016920785.2). NCBI lineage: Eukaryota > Metazoa > Arthropoda > Arachnida > Ixodida > Ixodidae > Ixodes > Ixodes scapularis. The sequence goes on from NW_024610169.1 coordinate 1,012,478, forward strand.
TAATCCGAAGTGCATAATCTTTTTGGTCATTGTCTATCCATGACAATCTAGATATAAGGTATGCATCAGATCATGCTCCTCAATGTAACTGTAATTAGAAAGATTAGAAAATTAACTCCAAAAGAACATTGCTACTTTTTTATTCAGTAAAAATAACGTGATACAGAACTTACTTCCCACAAACTTAGCGTGTGACAGTTAGTGTTACCAAGAAAACAATTGTTACATCAATATGTTGCTTGCAACGTGTCACTACTTAATACTACCTGCGATTCAAACGTGGCAAGTTCATCGGCTACAAAAAGCCAGCAGCAGGTGACCTAGTATGTTTGAATTTAGCTATAGTAACTAGATTCAAATGAATTTAGCATATAAGGTTTGAATCTAGCTATAGTGAATAGTAACACCAGTTGGGGTCAAAACAATGTTACATGCGACGGACACTACTACAAAAGTTGTCGAAAGTGACACCAGCTGGATCAGCGTTGTCTCCCTCTCAGAGCCGTGCTCGATCTGTAATAACTCACTTTTTACTTACCATGAAAATACACCAGCGAAGTTGACTCCGTAACTCGACTTGTTCAAATAGTTAAATCATAAAACGTTGCTCGACATCTCGTATCTTCTGAAAAACAAGACATACACAAGACTGTCGGAATGCCAGTTAAAGCAAGTGAGAGTAGCTTAAACCGCAGTTGGCACTGGACATGCAAAGTAACCCTGCAGTCCAAGCATGGCTGCAGGAGGCTGCAAGAGATCAGCCAACTTGTGCCCTGAGTAACCTCTACAAAACAAGAATAAACCATGCAGTTCCATTTTGATGTTAACTCATAATCTGCTAAAATATGCATTAGAAAAAGGCTTGATACATGTTCAAACTGGGGCTTTAGGGGCAACATGTTAGATGTGGCTGATATTGCTACAACAGTTGTCGAAAAAGTGACATCAGCTACATCAGCGTTGCCTCCCCCTCAGGGACATGCTAATTCTGTAAGAACTCAGACTGGAGACTTACCATAAAAAAAAATACAAAAGCGAAGTTGACTCCGTAATTCAACTGGTTAAAATGGTTAAATCGTCAAACATAGCTCGACGTCTTGAGGTGCACACTGTATTTTCTGAAAAACAAGACACAAGATTGTCAGACTGTCAATTTAATCGGGTTAGAGCAGCTTAAATAGCAGTTGGCACTTGACATGCTAAGTCATGCAGTGCAAGCATGGCTGCAGGTGGCAGGCAGACCGGCCGACTTGTGCTTTGAAAAACCTCTATAAAACAAAAAGAAAGAACCATGAGGCTTCACTTAGTTCAAAGCTTAAAAGTCACTATTCAAAGGGGGGTGCAACGATTTCCGGACTTTGGTCAAAAATTTGTGGAGGTTGCTCTCTGACACTTCTGAAGTAAAGAACAGGAAACCGATTTCGCCTGCGCGTCCTAGTTGTAGCGTAAAAAAAAAGAAAAAAGATAGCTATTGGCATTTCGGGCACCCCTCAACTCACTCCCAGTCTTCAGGGTCACACCTGGTCGCACTCCTAGCGACGTCATTCGGAGTGCCGTGTAGGTTCCTGTGTGCAGTCTTGGGTAAGTTACTTTTAAAAAGTAATTCGTTACAGTTACAGTTACTTTCAGAAAAAAGTAGTGAAGTTACCGTTACAGTTACCGCAACAAAAAAGTAACTCGTTACAGTTACAGTTACTTTTAAAAAGTAACGACGTTACTTTTCAGTTACTTTTTCTATAACACAAAGAAAAAATTAGGAAAACAAGAAAACGCTTTTCACCAAGTTTATTTGCATAAAATTAAAAAGTGTGCTTTTTACTTCGTATTGTAAGTTAGCAGCAGTTGCTTCCTGAAATTAGTTTCTGAAAGTTTCCCTTGTTTGATAACGAACACGTCCCTGCCCTTGTTGAACAGGCGCTCGTCTAATGCACTAGATGGGATTGCAGTGTTGTTTCGCCGGAAAAGGTTTTTGATTGCGGGGTAGGCGGTGAGGCAATAGAGTGCCGTTTTCAGCGGTCAAGATGTTAGTAGCCTCCTCCACGTCAGCAAAATACTCTCTGTACGCCGGCCATGGTAGTTTTTCTTTGTTCTTATCAACATTCATATCCTTGGTAGCACTAGCACATTGCTGACTCGTTGACGGTTGCGCTGGGTTCATAGAGTCCCTGGACATATTTCAGTTTGTACCCGGCAAGCCAGAAACAAACCCCGCGCAAACAGCAGTAAATTTTGCCTCGACTGTAGACACTACACCGGATTAATGGCGCTAATCAAAATACGAAACATGCGCAGTGCGGAGTGGCGGCGCTAATCAAAATACGAAACATTCGCAGTGCCCTCCGCGTGTATTGTTGTTTCACGTTTGATTCACCCGATTAAAAAGCGTTTGCGCAGAAAAAAAAAATAAAAACCGCGAAAGAGATAGTTCTTCAAGATACTAAGATGCAAGTGTTCAGTCACAAAGTACAAGCGCGTGCTAAAGATAACTACATTTTTTTTTTCACCAAACCTACACGTGGCTATATTCGGGTAGTGACTGGCGAGAAAGAACATATTCACAAGTCTGTGCAAAAAATAACTTGACACTCGAAATGTCGGAAGAGACAATTTGGAAAGCGCGAAAAATTGATAAATTGTACTCGTTCAGTGATATATTATTCATAAAAAACTGGAAAGTAACGACAAAAGTAACGTCGTTACTTTCACCGTTACTTCAGAAAAAAGTAATAGAACTACAGTTACAAGTTACATTTTTAAAAAGTAACTCGTTACAGTTACAAGTTACCAAAAAAGTAACGAAATTACAGTAACGCGTTACTAGTAACGCGTTACTACCCAAGACTGCCTGTGTGCTATCTCGGAGGACGCTTCCTCTCCCTCTCTCTGCTGACATTAGCGGGCGTTATGCTGCAGCTTGGAGCCGAGCGAGGGCACGTAATCTTCTAGCCGTAGTTCCTTCGGCTGCCACTTGCGGCTGCAGGTGGGGTAAAAAGCTTGGCTTTTGTTTTGCGATTATGCAGCGGAATCGCAACATTCTTAATGAAGGAGACGTTTTCTGTATCCTCCGGGACGTGATAAACAACGTAAAAATGACGAGATGCAAATTCTCTTAATCATAAAATCGTTGCACCCCTCTCTAATAATAATACATTTAAATATCAAACGAATAATTATTTTGTGCGAGAGCAAGGGGCAAAAAAGTTGCAAGGAGATAATTTGTAAAGTGGCAGGATGCCGGTTGCTGTAATTAAACAGACGCAGACTCCTAATAGCACGGGATATAAATACCATATCATGTCGCCCACATCTGCCTTGACACTGTAGCACTCGCACTGCGTGCATGCATCACCGGTTCACAACAGCCTACCGCAGCAAATCATGTATTGGCTCTGGGGGCTCAAACATTTTACAGATCAACCATCTTTGGTTACAATTACAGGATGCCTTCCCGTTTTAAATAAACGAGTTGAAATAAGTTTTATTTGCATACAGTTCCCAGACTTCTGTGTGGGCTTTTGTGAGTCGTTTCAGTTGCTTTTTTACAATGGTGTGTCCTGGAGCATTCTCAGATTGAAAATTCGTACAACTGCCGAACCGTCGTATCCGATGAAAGTATAAACAAAATATTACATCATTCGCTTCGATATCTGAAAGTTCTGAATACTCACAAAGCCCTTTGTTACGCTTCTCAAAAGATTGGCATCAATCACATTAGAGTTGTCTTCCTCTTAGGTACATGCTAGATGTGTAGGAATTCATATTTGCACTTACCATAAAAAAACATACAGGTTCAAGGGATTTCTGTGGAGACTTCACTTGAAGCCCTTCAGCATCGCTAAAATCTTGAGCTGGGCCGTCCTTCGCTTCACTGCTCCCATTCTCTTCAAGCCCTTCTCCAGGTTGATTTGGAAGATTGGTCTAGGAGGATATATTGCACCATCTAACATTAATGCCATGCCTGCTTCAAGCATACTCAGCCTGGTGAAGGTGAAGCCATTTATTTTCTACTATCGAGTCAGACTATGGTAGTGTTGGAACATGTTAAACCTGAATGACTGCTGAACAAGCACACATTCTATAGACCGACACCCTGTTTATAAGCAAGCCCACGTTGGCCAGACCAGGTGTGAGCACTGTGCGTGCGCAAAAACCAAATTCGCGTAAAGTGAAGTTGGTCAATACTTCAGCTTGGGCGAGTTGGTTAAACATAACTGCAACGCCATTAACGCTAACTCAGGCCATCTGGGCATTCATTGTAGAGATTGTGGATGTTCCCCCCTTCTGGGCAACTGCACAGTACTGGGACGAAGCAACAACAAACTAACTCGAGAAATCATCGAAGCCGCGAGCATAGACCTGCTAGACGGAGTATGCGTTAGTACCCCGTCGATTAGCTTATCAAGAAAAGAGTTATATTATTTAGGAAAACCTCCTCAGTAATTTTACTGTAGTAGGACTAGATCTTATTTTCTTCCATTTCTTTCCATCTTTCTTTCCTATATTAATCTTTCCCCTTTCTTTTTATTTTTATTTTTCTTTCGCTGTTCTTCCTTGGTTAACATTTATTTCTTTTTTAGTGCGTAAGGGTGAAAGATAAGAACGAAGATTAATATATCCGAGAGTTGACAGTCAGCGCTGCGTGAGTGTTGTTTCTTTGTGTGTATCTGTTTTGATGGTGTGTTGTCTGTTGTGCGCTGCGAAGTATTAGCATAATAAAGTGAAGCGTCTGCGCTCTGCCGCCGACAGCGCCACCGCAGCTGTGTGACGTCAGTGCTGCGTGCTGGTCTATACAAGATAACCATGCTTCCTGCCTTGAAAGTTACAGCCTAATGACAACCAGTGTTCCCACATTATCAATTCATTATAAATATGCAGCAGCGTAATTCTTTGTAAAATTAGTACAGCTCAAATGTTTGTGCGAGTTGTGAAAAAGGGCGCTACGGCACGATAAATGACAGGGTAATCTAGATTATGTCATTCTATGACACATCCTGAGGACTTGACGCATTTCAAGATTTTCTCACATTTGCATAAACTCGAGAGTGGCCAAGGCTTCCATTGAATAGGTGAATTCAACGTGTAAAAAGCTCCAAACAAGACGCATACCGCCTTCAAGAATGGCATAGGCTCTTTAAACATTGGCCGATGCTCAGTGACAAGGAAGCAATTGTCGTTGAAGACGCCTCCTGAAAAAAATATGAGCTTGCATCTCAGACAATTTGAAACTGCAGGAACGGTGGCTATGTTTCTTACAAACAGTCTGACTGAGGAGCCAAGATTAATGCACACAATTTTGCAGTCCGTGGAACAGTGGTATTACGTGCCCTCCTGAGTGGCGCCGTGCAAGTATTGAGCGGAGGTATATTGCTTTAATATACACATAGAATATTACGAGCATAAAAATGAATATCAATACGATGATCTTAGACCATCTGGTTGGGGGGAATCAGCGTACAGTGACACAAGTGCATTCTGTGAAATGAGAAATTCATCGGCTGCATTATGACTGCTAACCAACCAGTGAACGTGAAGTACGTAGTGGTGATACACCAATGGGGAATCAGTTCATCGCACGACGTTTCCTCGACAGATCGTTTCATCGACAGATCGTTTCATCGACAGCTCGAATTAACCTTCTTTTTTCTTTCTTTCTTTTTTTTTTTTTTTTTTTCGGGGGGCGGGGGGGGGGGGGGTAACCTGCATGAGACTGTCGCCGCAAAGCGACCTGTACGGGTCGGTTAGGTGGGTTAACATTTTGGAACGAGCAGCCGCAGACTGTCGCCGCGAAGTGGTGTGAACGCAGGCGGGGGTGTGGGTTTACGCGCACTTCAGTGATACACGAGCGGCGAAACGTCCCTGCAGCATGAAATTCGCGTAACGAGTGTCGATGAAACGTTCGTGTCGACGAAACGTGTCCATAAAAAGTTGTCCACGAAACGTACTGCCGCGAAACGAATTTCGACGAAACGATATGGACCCCTCGGCGAAATGAGAAGGCTACAGGAAGCGCGAACAACGATGCGAAACTCGTAAAGCGCACTCACGCACTCAGACGATGGGTTGTCACGTGCTTTACTGCAACTCTTGCGAGCCAGCACGCGCGAATAGCCTCCCAATCGCTACAAACGACGAACCGCGCGTCCCAGCGAGCTCACGACATGACACAAGATTCAAACGAGCACCCGACTTGAGCTTTCAACTCTGAGAAGAACGTCAAACACGAACTGAGATAGCAGCGACAGTCATTGAACCCGAAAGTTTCAAGCGACGCAAATCCGTGGTTTCGTTTCTTTCGAGGAAAGAAGTGTCAAAAATACGAACGTATATATGACAGTCCCCAATCAATGTTAATAAAAAGAGCAGAACAAACTCACCGTTTTGATAACAACAAGGAAAGCTCGCACAGAAACCACCAAGCACCTCTACCCCTCGACAAAACAAGCGCGGCAGTAACGGCCAGTGTTGCCAGACGGAGAAAAAAAAAAGTCAGCAGATTGATCCCCAAAAAGTCAGTAGATTTGCACAAAAATCAGTAGATTCTACGAAATCTGCGTTTTGCCATGTTTTGCTAATTCAATTAAACCATACTTCATAGAAATAGTATAGAGTAACAAAAAACATGGTAATAAACACAAATAAAAATGAAAAAAAAAGACCAATTCTCGAGTAATTCGTTATGAAGGACAAAATAAAATGGCACCGCAAATGTTTATTTTTTTTATTAGCATTGATTAGTTTCGCGATTTCGAGGATTATTCTTTGAAATCGAGACTGAGTCACTTTTGGGATTAACAGATGAGGGCGACGAGGGCGACAGTGCGACATCCATCTGTCGCTAATATTGAAACGAAACCAAAACAAGACGTTCCGGCAAGTGCGTGCGTACATGTCCAATGGAAGTCCTCTGCAAGCTGCCATTTTTCCTTTCTGGGCTGTGGAAGGTTTTTGACGCAACGCTGTCGGCGCGGAGCACTGTTGAGGGTACGCATTGTCTGTTACGGGCATATTTCTTTTTCGCCTCACTCAAAGTTTGCGTTCAAACTTGGAGGTACTTAATTCGTTAGCTTTTTAATCCACCGAGGAATAACGTTATATAATTTTCTTCCCAGAGCCTGCCAATAAAAGGAAAGAACCGAAATTTGGATGTCGATCCGTTGCATTCCGCCGGGCGCATGAATAAAAATGGTAGCCCTCTCCGTTCAGCTGGGAGCAGCCGAGAGTTCACGCGCATGCGCTCACACCTCTCGCTCTGCGCCGCAGGCTGATTGGCTCACTCTGGAGAGGGACGTTACGGCGGCAAGATCAGTCTGGCCAAACTCTCCCCCTATATGTCTCTGGCCCGAATATCACCGTCGAACCTGCTCTGGGTGAATAGATAGATGAATATACGGCTAAGCCACTCGAATAGGACGGGCTTCTGGGCCATCTAGCCAGTGCTTCATTTTCAATTCTGGGAGAATATGAGTTTCCTTTGATGGGCGACCCTGGCAACTGAAGGGGACAAATAATAAATTTTAATATGTTTACTAAAAAAAAAGTCAGTAGATTTTCGTTTTTTCCAGTGAATCAGTAGACCCGGAACGAAATCAGTAGATCTACTGATAAATCAGTAGACCTGGCAACACTGGTAACGGCCGTAGCCGTAACGCCAGCAAAACGAGCGAGCGGAGATGGGTAGATGAAGAGATAGCGGCAGTGTGATTATACTAGACAAAAATCTCACCTCGTGCTTTTCAATTGAGCGGTAACTAGCGCCACCTCGTTTCGGAACGTTTATCGTTAGTTGATTGACAGTGCAATAAATGATTCTTTAAAATGTGAGAACCGTTGTCTATTAGTCTAAACCAAATAAAACAATTTTCAGCTTGTCGCAAACAATTTTAGTTGTTTAAAGAATCGTAACTTTAGATTTACGGACAAGTCAATCGTATTTCAGATTACGGATGCTTCTCCGTAGCTTTTAATGAGAAGCTATACGTTTTTTTTACGGAACGTTTTTACCGTGCACACCTGATAGAAAGATATAAACATTCTTGCCTAAACCTCTCGGACCGAGTCAAGAGCATTTCAGAGGTTCCGACAATGAGAGCATCACTCTAAAAAGTGCTTCGGCTGCATATGCAGTTAAACCAAGCAATCGTACATCAATCGCCGTACTTCAGTTCTACTCACCTGCCATGCACAGTAGTTTCGCGTCGTAGAAGCCTCCTTTCGTTGGAGCGTCTCCGGCCCAGTAGTACACCTTGTCGTCTTCAACTACACCGCTAAAGTCCCTTACATCGTCGGAACTCACAACAGGCTGGGTCTTGTCGAGTAGAAATTCTACTAAAACGTAAGACATTGTAGAGCCCGGGCAGGATCGACAGGTTGGAGCAAGCGGGCAAACAAAACGAGTCGAGAGCGATCGTTCATGGAAGCTCGGCGAAGCCTCCACGGGCGAAGCGCGAAGTGTCGCGTTCGACGCTTCGGCGGCTTCGGCGGGCTTCTGATCAAGGTTGTCGGTCGGTTGCGTGTCACATCTCTATCGTCAGCGGTTTTATGGGCTCACGTCCGGAAATCGTTTTCTCGTGCATAGATTACTTTTCGTATTCATAGATTTGACGAAATAGTGGTATCCGAACGAACTTTACGTCCTTTGGCCGTACTTCTGTCTGCACGTCAAAGCTTTCTGACGTACAGTCAGAGACAATCGATGTACAGTCAGAATCACCACCAGGACATCCTGATGGCATTTCGCGGCGGCCGACTGCCACCAGGAAACCATCAGAAAGCCGACAAGCGGGGTCTGACTGGAGTTTGACTGTCGGTCAGAGTAACTTGTTGTCCAATCAGACATGCTTGACGTACAGTCAGGCACAGTCAGCGGTCCACTAGAAAACATTGACTGCCACAGCGTTACATTGATGGATTTTTCCTTCGGGAACATAGGGGGCCTACGACACACACACACACACACACACACACACACACACACACACACACACACACACACACACACACACACACACACACACACACACACACACACACACACACACACACACACACACACACACACACACACACACACACACACACACACACACACACACACACACACACACACACACACACACACACACACACACACACACACACACACACACACACACACACACACACACACACACACACACACACACACACACACACACACACACACACACACACACACACACACACACACACACACACACACACACACACACACACACACACACACACACACACACACACACACACACACACACACACACACACACACACACACACACACACACACACACACACACACACACACACACACACACACACACACACACACACACACACACACACACACACACACACACACACACACACACACACACACACACACACACACACACACACACACACACACACACACACACACACACACACACACACACACACACACACACACACACACACACACACACACACACACACACACACACACACACACACACACACACACACACACACACACACACACACACACACACACACACACACACACACACACACACACACACACACACACACACACACACACACACACACACACACACACACACACACACACACACACACACACACACACACACACACACACACACACACACACACACACACACACACACACACACACACACACACACACACACACACACACACACACACACACACACACACACACACACACACACACACACACACACACACACACACACACACACACACACACACACACACACACACACACACACACACACACACACACACACACACACACACACACACACACACACACACACACACACACACACACACACACACACACACACACACACACACACACACACACACACACACACACACACACACACACACACACACACACACACACACACACACACACACACACACACACACACACACACACACACACACACACACACACACACACACACACACACACACACACACACACACACACACACACACACACACACACACACACGCACACGCACACGCACACGCACACGCACACGCACACGCGCACGCGCACGCGCACGCGCACGCGCACGCACGCACGCACGCACGCACGCACGCACGCACGCACGCACGCACGCACGCACGCACGCACGCACGCACGCACACACACACACACACACACATGCTATCAGCTTAGGACAAAATTTATTTATTTTCGCAAACTTCGCCCCAGTCAACATGAATTTGGTGAAAGGGACCCGGTGGTAACAATAAAAAAATATATATACAGCCATACTTGAGCCAGATCCCTAACCGCAGCCCCGCGTATCCTCTGCAGGGTCCAATGACACCAGAACCCACAGCTTGGAACGAATCTTCGTCATTATCTGTCCATCCTCTTTTCACCGCGCGAAACACCTCAAACCGACATCTTGGAAGCCCTGAGATGGGGAACGATAAAAAAACGGACGAACACAACAAAATCTCAAACGCAGCTGAATTTTATTGATATGAGCATACCAATAAGTAGGCCTTCAGACAAAAGCAAAAGAGAAAGGGCAAAAAGAACTCAAACGCATAAATAAGACAGGCAACGAGTTCGTCCCAGACTGCCTGAGCCACTCCCCGGCTTCAACACTTTCCGAAACGGAGCCGACCACCCGAACAACAGCCCCGAGGTCAACGCACAAGGCGACTTCCAAAACGCTAATGCCTAATCTCCATTTTCTACTTCCAAGCAAACGCTTCCCGGTTTTCTCCCTCCCCTCCCTCTCCCCCCTTTCAAGGTTTACAAAGCCCCCCTCACACAAGCAAGAACTCATTCATCCGATCACTGATAACCAAGGACGTCTGGCTCACACAATTCCCCCGCTCACGAATGCACAGTCTCCTTAATTAGCCTTCTAAACAATTCTTTTTCGTTACACAGAACGGAAGTTTCATCCCAAAGAGGGGAACAAAAATTACAAGAACTAACGTGACTTGTCAACTCAGAATTTTGCGCCATATTCTTTACACACAGTTTATGTTCCGCAAGACGGTCATTCAAACAACGCCCTGTCTGACCAGCATAGCACAATCCGCAGTCAAAGGGGATTTTGTATACCACCTCTGGAACACAGGAGACTGAGGGATCTCTGTGTTTTTTCTCGCAACATCCCTCACGTCTGAAGGTAAACGGGGTGAGCTTGTCTAAACGAAAGTCCGTCTTAAAAACCACATTAACGTTAAATTTCGCACCCAAGGCTTTTAGGCTACGAGAAAAACCATGAAAATAAGGGACCACAGCAAAGGTTCTACCTTGAACCCTCTCAGCGGTCACCGATGCGCGTACAAGCAGTCTACGTGCACTAGAATCGATAAAATCTAAACTATAACCCGTCGACAGTAAACTATAACTTTCGGGACTCTCGAAATTGCTCCTCCCTCCCCAGCCAACAGTAAAAGCGGGGGGGGGGGGGGGGGGGGGGGGGCGGCTCCAATATATTTGGGGAGGAGGGGGGGGGGGGCGGGGGTTCCAATCCCGAAACCCTCCTCCTGGGTACGGCCCTGCCCAATACTTACGGATTTTTACGGTGACGATTTCCGCTTTCCCCTGCAAATGTTAGCTGCGCTCTCATCGCTCTCATGTTATATCACACTACAATACTTTTGTTTTTTTCTTTTCGTTGCGGCCGCTGTGCAGGTCGTTCACTGAGGCGTTTTACTGCGGTCGTGACAAATCGAACCAGCCTAATTTGACTCGAGGTTGGGAGATGTTTTATTGGCTATTAGGACTGCACGGAGCACATCACGCTCCATTTTGATGGGGTCCAGCCACCGCCGCGACTAACGGCCAAAATGCGTCGTTTTCGCAGTTCGGCGACCGTTGGAAATCTAAGATAATTGTTGATCGATTCCTGTTATCGTAAAACTATCTGTGTGTAATGAGTCCAGGGCTTACCGGTGAAAGGTAACCCGTGCTGAAGAAAAGCCAGCCCGAATGCGGCAGCCAACCACGCTGCAAGTGCCCATCGAGTAGCCGGCGGAAATTAGTGTCCCGACGACGCGAGGCCTTCGTTTTCTCCGTTGCGATTGCGGCGATTGCCCTGATCGTCCCGCGCACAGGTCCCATCTACCAGCAGCGGTGTGTCGTCTGCTCGTGATCCGCCTCAACCACTTGTTTGCTTGCTTGCTTGCTTCACTCTAGCCTTCGATATGATAAAACCTATTGGACGGAGCGCGCTCAAGCCTGCAAGGAATCCTACTAGAATCAACCATCCATCTCGCACGTGACATGTCACGCGCACCGATTGCCAGAGAGATCGGCAGTCTCGTTGGCCACAAAATCGTTTAGGCTTTTTATGACTAGGCTTCACAAATATTGCAACGTGCGCCCTCCTATTATTTGGACTCCTTGACGTTAGCCATAAATCGCTACCTGTTGCAGTCGTGGAACGGATTTGTCGCGGCTATTTCTCGCAGCAGCAAGATGTAACCCACCCCTCAGAACCACGATCGCGAAACACACAGACCGGACTGGCGCGGCGTGGCGGCCATCTTCAATTGCGTCCCTCGCTGGCTTTCCCAGCCCTTATCCCGCCAAGACTCGTCTCACGAGACCCACGCTAGCACGCCGCGCTACGCACCTCGCTATTTTGGTCCGATAGCGCGCCTCCGCTATAGCCTCCGCAGCTCCGCGGTGTTTCCGCTAGCAGCGCGCATTCGCAGTAGCGTCGTCGCTCTAGCGTATAACGTAGCGGGGGAGACAAAACGATTTACTAAAACACGATATCTTCGTCGCTGAAGATTTTCTTTTTCCGTCGGGGACGGCAAAAACGGGCTTCTTTCGCAATGCTGTTTGTGCAATCCTTAGCACTGCATGATGGCATCGCGTTGTCGTCCAGATCCTGGTAAAAAAAAAAAAAAAAAAAAAAAAAAAAAACGGCCGGATTGTAAGCAAAGGAGCTACCGCTACACCTCGCCCAGTGATGGCGTTGGTTTCTAGCAGACCAGCGAATCGCGCGGGGTCATAAGAGCGCAACGGTCACGTGTCGCGCCCGATCCAATTGAAGCGAGGGAAATGAAAATTTTTGAGTGGGAAAGGCCACGGGTTAGGAAAAAGTACTCTTCCCCATTTCAGACAATGGTTTACGTTACCTCTCAGTCTCGGTGGACTCCAGTGGCCCAGGTTTCAAGAGTGAGTTTCCCAACCCCAGAAGGCAACGCGCTGCCTTTCCTCGCCTCCGTCTTTTCTTCGGCTACATCATGACACAAGAGAGCAAGGAATCTCCATCCGTCCGTCGTTTCCGACAGCGTGTCCCATAACGCCTCTCCGCGCCTGTCTGCTCCCGCAGGCGGTCGTTGATACACCTGCCAGTCCGGTGTATGCATTCTCCGCCGCAAGTGAACGGGATAGAGTAGACCCTCTCTTGTTTACATGGGACGAACTGATGCCCGCGCATCTTAGAGCAGATCTTATTTAGGGGAGTGCAATTAACCATTTTGTTAACTGAGTTTAATTTGCAGCGGAACGCCACCCCTACTTCGAATCTGGACGCTAGCGTTTTTAGCCGATGCGCTGTGTTGTGTTTATAAGCAATGCCGGCCAGTTTTCCCTTCCCTATTCTGCGTGCCGGTGTCGGAGTAGGAGGGGCAAAAATTAGCCTCTTGAGCGGGTTTTCCAGGAAGTCGTCGGGAAAGCCGGCCTTCCTCGAACTCCGCGTCTGCAGCCGGACACTATTCTCCGCACAACGGGTGCAGGATTAACAACGCGCTGACGTCATAAGGGACTTGACAAGCCCTGGTTTAATTAGCGGTCTTGGAGTGAGCGCTAGCGAAATGCAAAACTGACTTCGTCCGTCCTTTGCCTAAAGTCACAGCAGATTCCTCCGGGATGGATCACCCAACGAAGGTCTAAGAATTGGAGAGTTCCATCGGAGGTGTCCTCCTTTTTAAAGACAAGGCCTGCGGGACCCGACGAGAAGGCCTGCAGGATAGTCTCAGGGTCTGTCTGCTCTTCATGCATGATTAGGTAGTCATCTACATAATGGTACGGCCAGCAGCCCGGCGCGGAATCATTCAGTCGCTCCCTGATTGCCCGATTGACGTACGTGAGAAATAAATTGAGCATAGTTGCAAACTAAAGACTGGGAGAGGGGGGGAAGGGGGGGGGGGAGGGGGCGGGTAACGAACAAAAGACAAAACACTGAACAAAACAGACGGAGTCTCAAACCACAAAAAAAATTGGCTTCCTTTGTCCTGTTTATACAGCCTCGAGCTGAGACGGGTTAGCCCTATTGTGCGTACATGTTTTTGCTCCGTTTTAGAGTGGCGCCAGCTTCTTGTTACCGTTTCCCAGATACTCTCCCACCGCCAATTTTTTCCACTTCTTATTTCGCTAAACGTAAACAACGTTGAATTACTATAGTCTCAAAACACCGGCAACATTGTGAGACCACTTTCGTTTCCGCTCACGAGAGAAGTCGGAGACTCAGCAGGATGGCGGTCGTGGTGGCTGTCGGTCTCTTTGTTCTGGTGTTTCATATTTTGAAGCTGCGAGAAGGAAGTGTGCGTTGCTTTTAACGAAACCCGAGTTCCCGCGACAAAATAAAACACATCAGACCGGCATCGGACGCCGGAGCCTCGCCGTTGGAACTAGAGCGGGGGGCGCTCCCTAGCGCTAACTGACGATAATTAGCGGCGTAGTGCAAGCACAGGACCGGCGAGTGTAAGAAAATGGTCGACGAAAACAGCGCATGTTGCTATGGTGACGAGGTAGGCAACACCGGTTTGTCGGCAACGGGTATCACAAACGTTGTCGCCACCCTAAACAGCGGAGTGGTGGAAATATGTAGGCACCCTAGTTTCCCCACTCGGCCACTTCCTCAGCTAAACACTTAATTTCACGGGACAAACTTATATGTCACTCGCTACCCTTTGTCCCCCTCTTCTTCATTTTCCCTAAAGCCCTACCCCCTTGCCTCTTCCTTTCTTCAGGCCCCGGTACATTCCAGCCAACGATAAGCTCAGACGGCGTCAGCTCAAAGTTGCCGAACGGTCTCCTGTCAACACACATACACCACGACATCGCGAGGACCCCCCGGTTCTCCCGAATCAATCACAAAGCCGCCGACAGATCCCATGTCATGATGGAAGCATTGCAGAAAGTGGGTTACTGGAAATAGAAGTTTATATTCCATTGCCCTGGTGCGAAAAAGTATTGCGTATTTTTGTCTTATTTTCGTGCCAAAATAAAAACAGCGTTTAGAAACCGAACACTGTGCGTTCAGAGGAGCGCCGAAAGGACATAAAAAACCGGGAATCAGCTTGTCCTGGCTCTTGTTTTTCAGGAGCCTTTCAAAACTGGATGAAAAATTATGACCTGTCTGATTTGACTTACCACATTAGAGGTGTTCATTTTCATTACGATAGGCTCTCTTCAAGTGTCTTGCATAGTTGAGCCTTGTTTTGGTCCGTTTTTATTTTCGGTTCCATTCAAAAAGTGAGGTCACATCGCGAGAACCCCCCGGTTCTCCCAAATCAATCACAAAGCCGCCGACAGATCCCGTGTCATGATGGAAGCATGGCGGAGTGCAGATTGCTGGAAATAAAAGTATATATTCCATTGCCCTGGTGCGAAGAAGTATTGCGTATTTTTGTCTTATTTCTGTGCCAAAATAAAAACAGCGTTGAGAAACCGAACACTGTGCGTTTAGTGGAGCGCCGAGAGGACATAAAAAACAGGGACTCAGCTTGTCCCGGTTCTTGTTTTTAGCCTTTCAAAAGCTGATGAAAAATTACGAACTGTCTGACCCGACTTACCACATTACAGGAGTTCATTTTCATTACGATAGGCTCTCTTCAAGTGTCTTCCATAGTTCAGCTTGTATTGGTCCGTTTTCATTTTCGGTTCCATTCAAAAAGTGAGCTCTAAGCCACTGGACCAATCTACCACATTCATAATTTGCGGAAGCAGCAAATCGAAATGCGACAAAAGGAAAGATTCGTCCGCGTTATTTGAGGCCTATAGAAAAGCGGACCGGATGGGAGGGGCCGAAATCTTTTTTTCAAGAAACACACAATCTTCCCTACAGTTCTGTCTAACGATTTGATATGAAGGTATACTTGGACGCCGGCATTATTCGTTTAGAAATCAAGCGAAACGTTGTATCGGATAATTATACATCTACGTCCACTCCCATTTGATGGTTATCGTGTTTTAGACTCCGTACACAGGGTGGTTTTTAGCGGTGGGTTTTTAATCTGACTGCCCGCCAGAGCGCGAGCCAGAACGCACTATGGCCGCGAGACGTCGCGCTCTTCCCCTTCTTCTCCGTATCAATAAACAGTCAAATACCTGGGCGGAGCCGTCAATCGTGCTGGTGTCGGGAACCAGTAACAGCTCATTCACACTGGAAGCGGATCCGCGTTCGCAACCGCTTTGCGAACGCGGATTGTATAAAGATCCCGTACAATTGCACGTGTACTCGATGACAGCGAATGCGCGTGCAATTTACTGGATCTTTTTAGAACCACGTTCGCAGCCACCTTGCGAACGCGGATCCGCTTCCAGTGTGAATGAGCCGTAAGTCTGACCCTTGAAATGCAGGCGTGACGCAAAACCCAGAGGCGTCTCGTTCGCCCACTTACGTTCTTCCCAGGCGGTGGGTACTCTTGTTTACAGGGGAATATCTGAACAGATAAAAGTTACTCGAGCAAGCTTGCATTCAACATCAATTTATTTTCTTTCTTCCTGGGTCATAATGTTGGAACTAACGCGTTACAAGTAACAACGTTACTGGTAACACGTTAGTTCTTTTTAGTAACGTACTATCGCACTCGTTAGAATACCAAATGAGTAACGCGTAATGTAATGTCGTTATGATTTTACGGTATCTGCTATCAAATTACGTTATCCATTACTCGTTACTTCTGATTAAAAATGGCAGCATGTTGGTTCGAAAGCAAACTAATTTTTACTCTGCGCACTACAAAAAATGGCAAAGAAACCCCACCAAAGCTATGTATAAACAACTTAATTTCAATATTCCTCGGAAGACACTTTCAACGCTCCCGCAACCGGGACCAAAAGGCGCGTGATTATCGCTTTGTCGAATTCTTGAGCGTCCGTGGTGCAGTCTTTGTATCGAAGCTACTAAGGCCACCATCGCCATGCCTTGAAGGAGAAGCCGTCTCGCTGGAATGAGACATCCGCTCAGAAGGCAACAGTCTGCCGCCGCTCGAAGAATTCTGCCGAATCGTCCCTAGCTACTCCAGCTGGTCAAGACTTTCTCTTCAAAATAAATATATTCTCTTTCTGTCAAAAACAGAAAGGATAAACTCCACATTTGGAAGCATTGACGTCTTCACGCTTTGAACCAAAATAAGTGGCAAGGCTATCGCAGGATTGAAATGCGTCCGTCACCAGAAAGACGTCATCATTTTATAGAATCCCTGCCGCCGTGGTACAAAGGTGCGTTAGCTCGCTCGGTAACGACTCCCGTTCAGAAGGTCGCCTCCCACTAAATCCTCCGGTCATCCTTTCTCCCATAGCGCCCCCAGAATGAGACAAAAGACTGCGTAACCACCACGGAATGCACCTTCTTTGTATCGGAGTTAGCCCCAACTCCCTGGCATTCAAAGACCGAATTATGCTGGACGCTGCGCCCGCGTAGTCCTTCTCTCAGTTCCTGGTTGCGTGTCAAGGCTACTATACCATTTATCGAAAGAGACACATTCGTAGCAGTAATAGTGATGGCTTTCGTCTGCTTCGCCCTTACTTTGCCGCTACCGGCGTGAAAAAAAAAAGTTTTTGGACACGAAAGACAAACTTAGGGTAAAACTAAAGAGCTTATCAACGGTCGCCACCTTTTTTAATTATATATACACGTAAAGATACTACGAGTACGCATGGAATATTAACCAAAGTATGACCGGCGCTATACTTCGTTTATAATCACCAATAATCTTTTTTGGTTATTATTATGGGTTATCTTAAGCGATCGGTGTCCTATTTTCCAGACTTGGACGTAGTTCAACTACTATGCTCAAACTACTGCTTTTCTCTCAAACTAACTACTACTCAAACTACTTTTACAAATACTCAAACTAACTACTTTTCCAAGTAACTTGGTAACTTTCAATTACAACTTTATTTGGGTAATTAGTAGTTTAATTTAACTACATTTTTCAGGTAACTTCTACTCAAACTACTAACTACTTCCGAAATCTACCGCTAATTTTGCTCATCACAAAAGTTTGAGCGCAGAAATAAATAAGACGCCAGCAGATGAAGTGGCATTCCGGAACAAGGGGCGCCCTCCCATTCCAGAAACTGCATCAAAGGCGTCCTTGGGCCAAGGTGGTGACGAGCAGCCAAAACATAACACCGGCGCGCACGAACGCAGGCAAAGATGCTTAATAAGCCTTGGTCGGGTATTGACCTAATCCGGTAATGCACGCAGGCTGACTGTGTCGCCCGTACTGTTTTCCTCATCTCGGACTGGTTGAAGTTCTGAGCTGCACCCATCATTCTTGTGATCTCGCGGCTGTACGTACGTAGCCCGTTAGGCGCCCGCCTCCAGCTGCAACCGTGAAGGACGGGGACACTCCCAGGGTTGTTGTTGTTTTAATGTTGTCTGCCTTTAGTGACCTCTGCCTCAAGCAGTTTGGGGGTTCGACAGAGAGCGCCACTGGAATGACCTCGCAGCTGGGCGCCTGTTCCCATGGTCGCCTTGTCGTCAGCGCGTGCTCCCTTGGGAAGCCCGACTCCCCCGCGCACAAATGCAGACACGGATAATTCGTTCATGGAAGTACGTTCCCGCTTCCAGCTGCAACTGTACGAGCGACGATGCTTGTTCACGTAGTTCGACTACGCGTCCTTCCGACTTTCCACGCTAAGGAGACCTCCTCTTTGTTGGAAACGATTTACTTGTCAGGCGTGTCAGGCGCGTCAAGATACCGTAGTCGCCGGCAAGGATTGCGAGTCGCCTTGGGGAGATCCTTTTGTTGGACCCGACATCAGCGGCGTAATATACTTCCTTTCATCTTCTGTCAAACCAAAGCAATTTTTTTTTCAGTAGCGTAGCACTGCACAGTCGGCCGAATGATCTCATCGTCGTGGCGCGAGACTTGAACCCTTGACGGTCAGATGCACTCGCTCAGCGTACTCTCCGAACGTCGTGGGATAAAGAAGGGCCCTTCATAACAATCTCAACTTGCCGAAGAAAAGAGAAAAAGCACGAGATTTTCTTATAAAAGACCCTCTAGCCTAGGCAAACCTCACATGTTTCGTCCCGGACACCTAAGATCGAAACTCGCTTACCGACCCTGCACAGCCTCTTTCTCAAATTCAACACTGCCGTTCCATCCAGCGCGTCGATGGAACGCATTTTAGCTTGGCTGGGGACGTCTTTAGGAGGAAAAGGGGAAAACTCCCGTATCAAGGACTTTGAAAGTCAATTGCTTCTGCGGGCGAATAATCTATTTTGGTGAAAACGCAAGCCATTAAATGACTGCATTTATTTTAGGCTCGCTAGGTTTTTGCACGGATCAAAATTGATGTTCATTTCGCTACCACAAAAATCGAAAAAAGTAACTTCGAAAGTAACTTCAAAGTAACTCGCTACTTTTTTGCAGTAGTTAGTATTTTACTCAATTACTATTACAAATGCGTAATTTCTACTCTATTCCCATTACTTTTGGCGTCGATACTCAGTAACTTAACTTAACTACCTTTTTTGAGTAATTTCTACATGTCTGTTATTTTCGTTGCTTGTGTAGCCTAAACCGGACTGTGACTAAAAACGGTGTGGCTATAAGGTATGCTGTTTGTGAGCAGTCTGTGTACTGTATGTACACTTGCCTTTGTCATGCAACTCCTGCCTCTAACCAACAGGGCCGTTTTGGAACGCTTGTTATAAAAGCCCTTTTTACTGACATCTCGCACTCACTTTTCGTGCAAGATGGCAACGACCACCGAAACTTTGTTATTATGGCCCGGGCTAAAGGCTAAACTCCATGGAGCGAATTATGCAACGAATAACTGACGAACGCCGCCCGACGGCACGCTCGCTTGGCGCGTGACGCAGCAGCAACTGTGCTAATGCCACGCGCAGAGCAAAAGCCGCCGGGCTAAATTCGTCGATTTTTCGCTGTATATTCGTCCCATGGAGTTCAACCTAAAGTGCTATGTTTAAACTGAGCGAAACGAAGCCAGACAATTTGCTGTTTAAGTCTGCTCTGTATGCCGAAACTCAAACTGCTGAGCACATCCAGGACGTCGAACTCTAATTTGAAAAAGCACATTAACAGTTATTTTTCAATGTCACTTACCCTTTTCCGTTAAAATGTCGTCGTTAAGCCTTCTTAGCCAAAAGAACGCACCTTTCTTTCGAGATCGCTTTGTTAGTCGCAGTTTTTCAGCTACATCTCACAATGCTCATTAATGTAACCTAGCGAAAAAGCCTTCGAAAACGCTTTAGTTTAGTTACTTGTATAATGCAGAAGGAAAATAAATGAATCATAGAAGTTATATATAAACACGCCTATGTGATATATGTTTAGGATTGCGGTTTATTTAGACCGTTTTTTTTCTATACAAATTCGTGATGCAGTTTATTTAGTTAATCTTTCGTTGTTCGACACTACAGATAACTAGAAATTAACAGCGGTGCTTCGCACCAGTCATAATTGTTTTTCTTTTCCGCCAGTCCCTGTATACGCACAAGCTGACAGGGTTCGCGGTAATTTCAGAGAAACGAAAGACCGAAGCTACAACCCACTTTCCCAACACACCCTTGAGGAAGCAGAGGAAGATCGACCGTATGCATCGAACTCCCGTTTCTCAAGAAGTGTTCGACACTCTTATAGGCACGTTTGGGGTTGAGACTCTACAGTCATATACTAACAGCTGTCATATACTAACAGTGAAACACAAAGTAACAACAAACTAACGTAAAAGTACCGTCGGTTAGTCATGGCAAGTAACGACACTGCGGTATTTCGTTACATTTACAAAACTGAAACGAAGTTCTGTAACGCGTTAGCTTTTTTCCAAGCTAACGAGTAACGCTATTTTATTGATTGTTTTCTGCGTCCGGACATTTCATCGAATGCCGTTTCATCGAAGCCGTTTCATCGAACGCCTTTTCATCGAACAACGTTAAGGTTTGTAATATTTTGGAATTTACTTTAATTTTTGTACATAACTTCATATAATTCTCTCTGATTTTTTTGTTTTTTTGTTTTTGTTTCTGTTTTTATAGCACTGGGGGCATTGACGAGATAAGTTCCATCGTAAACATATCCTGCTTCGAGAAGAAAGACTCCATGAAACAATGACCCCTTTCCATGTAACATGAAACAATTAAAAATGGATCAAAAACAGAAAGCACAGACATTTAAAAGTGTTCTCAGTGCGTGTCCTTTATTTGCAGTGTCGTGGTTTCAGTCATGTATGTACATGAGTAAAGCTTTTCAGCAAGTCGCATACCCAATTGTTTTTATTTCTTTTTATGGCAATTGTTTTTATGTTTAGTAATTTGACACGACCTTCAAAACAATTTTACAAGTGACTACCTTAGTTTTAACAAATGCTAAGTGAAACATCTATAAAACACTGTTATGCCCCAAAACTCGGTAAAGAACCATAACAGAGAAATTCGATGAAACGGCCCAAAGCGATTCGTTGAAACGGCGTTCGATTAAACGACGTTCGATGAAATGTCCGTTCATTCGATGAAACGGCTTTCGATGAAATGACGTTCGAAAAAATGTTCGCTACCCATTTTCGGTAACGGGGACAGTACTGCTGGGAGACATTTCCGGTGTCAAAAGGATCGGAGATACGGAGTCGAAAACATGATAATCATCGAATGGTAGTGGACGTACACGTAGAATGATCCGGTGCAAAGTTTCGCTTTATTTCCTAAACGAATCACGCAGGCGTCTAAGAATAGATTCATACGAAATTGGTAGACACAACTGTAGAGAAGATTGTGTGTTTCTTGTAAAAGATTTTGGCCCCCTTGTATCCGGTCCGCTTTTCTATAGGCCTTAAATAACGCGGGCGAATCTTTCCTTTTGTCACATTTCCACTTCTTCGCTTCCGCAAATTGTGAATGTGGTAGATTGGTCCAGTGGCTTAGGGCTCACTTTTTGAAAGGAACCGAAAATAAAAACGGACCGGTACAAGCTGAACTATGCAGGACATTTGAAGAGAGCCTGTCGTAATGAAAATGAACTGCTCTAATGTGGTAAGTCGGTTCATAATTTTTCATCCACTTTTGAAAGGCTCCGGAAAAACAAGAAACCAGGACAGGCTGAGTGCCGCAAGGCGCCTCGTATTATTGAGGTTGTCCCGGTTTTTTAAGTCCTTTCGGCGCTCCTCAAATCTCACAATGTTCGGTTTCTAAACGATGTTTTTATTTTCGCAGAGAAATAAGACAAACATAAATAATAATATTTCACACCAGTGCAATTCAATAGAGACTTCTATTTCGAGCAAGCTGCTTTCCGCCATGCTTCCATGTGATCCTCCAGGCCGAGAATGTTTGTGTACAGTGATTAAACTATTTACATGTAAATTGACATGCACTATAAATCTGGCACTCTTTCTTAGAAGCAGCATGTTAGTGCGCATGAATTCCCCCGCCGTCTTGCCTTCTAATTGCGTGGAAGGAAAATGGAAATATCCCAGGCATGATTTGTGCAAAAGGCTAGATTCAACAGTCGCCTCTTATTTCTACAAACCCCCGGACAGATTCACTACCATATACCGAGTCCTTTCTCCAAGAAGCGAGGTTTTAGTAGAAATTCGCTGCTGGGCCGCTGTTCTTTGTAGTGGCACGGAAGAAAAAAAATGAAGAGAGAGAGAGAGAGAGCGCCGGGTGAGGGAGGGGGGGATGCAGCAATTTTTGCAAGTTAATATGTGTTTGTTTTTTTCGACAATTGCGACATTTTTTAGCCGGTAGGTATGCCTTTGTTTATAGTGTTTTACGCACTTCCAAAAAATGTTTCATCGTTAATGACAGTTTGTAATGTATTACGCACTGCCTCGGGTGCTTTGACCTTACGCACTGGAGCATCGGAGGAGCGAGTATTTTCGCAAAATAAATACGAGGACCGGTTTCTCCCTTTGAAATTTGAATCGACAACTTCTGTGGCATCACAACGAACATACTATCACCATGAAATCATAGCAAATAATGATTGATGATGAAATTGATTGGGTCTTAACAGCAGAGTCACATTATTTAGGCTGCAAATAATTGGGCGACGTTCAAGTGATGTTTTTAGTTCCAAGTTCGAATGTGTTGAGAATGAGTAGCCGAAAACCCTGTGTGCAGGCTGCTTCCTGAAGTGGCCTGATATCTTCCCAATTTGGGAAAGGGGGGAGGGGGAAGAGAGAAAGGTGTGGTTGTTGTGTGAAGATGATAATATTTATTCTCACTCAGGAGAGCCACCGGTCATTCAAAAGTCGACTCGCTCATAACGGGAAAGCCTGTGGGGCCACATCTATAGTAACTATGAGTAAAATGTGGTATACACCTATGTCACTGAGAAATTATGATCGTGCAAACGATGGGGCGTTGTGGATACAGGTGAAGCAAAGACTTATTTCATGACTGCACCGTCTTTATTAGAAGCCAAAATTGCGGCTTGCTTCTTCCACCCTCCTGACGTGTGTCACGTCCAATATTTGATAATTTCGGTAAAGCGTCGATCGCGGAAGCCCGCGCCAATATTTAAAGGTCTCAATCAAGTTATAAAACAAACATCGAGCAGATTTAAGGACAAAAAAATTCGCAAAATAAATCAAAATGGGACGAACAACCTATGAGGGAGATCTATGTTTCGAACAGTAATGACGAATTAGGGAAAGCGACTTGATTTATATGTCTCGGAAAGAAATGTATTATCGACGACCTGAACCCTTTATTGCGCAAGCCAATACTTGTGCAGACACGGGAATAGTTCCAGCAGCCGCGCGATGCCAGAGGGCGGCTGCTGCAACGACCCCAGCACACCGCGGCCCCTCGATCTCCACCGACCGAGCGGCCTCGGGCCTGCGTCGGGCCGCGCTGCCGTCCTCAGTCTCGCGGATTGAGCGTGCCCGCGACAATGGGGGGAAGACACCTGGAAGTCTCAAGGTCGTTGTCGCGCTCGCAGCTAGCCGCGCATTCCGCGCTTTTTGAGGATTATCCGTACAAGAAAAGCCGACACAAAAGAAGCCCCTGACGTCACGTGACTCTTAAGTAAGAGGAGGAAGGGCGCGAGGGGCATTTTCCGAAAGGGCAACTCCGCTTCATTTTTGGTTTTGAAAAAAACAATGCAGTCCACTTCAGTAACGCGTAGGAAGACCGCACGTCAAATATTACGACGCAGATTTGTCTAAATGTTTCCGATCCGGCAAACTTTGCAGCTTGGCAAGTTGCCGAAATCGACTGAAGCGCAGACCGAATGCGCGTTTTTGCTCGGGATTGAGGCGCGTCGGCGTCAAACTGACGTCATTTCCTGCGAGCGGGCGCGCGTTTTCGCAGGAGCGTTGGCCGACCCAGAATAAGACGCGCGCGCCGAGGCGTCGAAGCGGCTCTAGCCCAATGAGGGTCGGTCGAATTATCACGGGATCCTGCGCGGTACGCTGTTTCGTATTCAGCGCATTTGAAAGTGTTCAAAAGCATTTTTATTTTCCATGGAAAAATTAAAAAGAGTGTTTCTTCTGACAAACAAACCCATTTTATTTACTTACTCTTTCATTTAATTTTTATTTTGTAGTATTTGCGTCAACATTTACATCGCGTGTTGAGAATTCTGATATCTGGCAACGCTGATAACGCGCGGCCGGTAGTGCTTGGCTTTGTCTGCATGCGGGTGCCCCCGAGCTTTGCGAATTTCGCTCCCTCTCGTCCCACTTTCCACCTTTGCTGGCACACCAGAATCGGAGCCGGCTAGCCGTGTTTATCATTATCAACCAGTTATTAAAAACGGAAGATGACTACGTCTCTGCTGTGAGGCGTCAAAATTAGTTTCGCCGAAAGATAGCTCCTTGTGAAACAACCTTCAAAACGTGGTGGCTCTTTCAACTGGCGACTAAAAATTTACGCAAAAACACGTTCTCAACATATTTATTACGGATGTCATATCTGGTTTGATATGAATCAACGTCGTGCAAGCTTGAGTCCGTGTAACCATTATCAAATTTCCAGTTGTCCTGCACCGACAAAATTGTCCATCTAGCGTATCTTATAGGGTCTCAAGCGGAGAGAGAAGCCGCTTCATTCTATTGCAGACGGAACCCACGTTTGTAAGCAGAATAAACGCTATCATCATCATCACTTCAGCTTAGCCTCGAACAGTACATTGTGGCAATGTTGCAGTGCCCTTTCTCTCAAATGCTTTCAAACCCGGGTGCCGCGCGCACTGCAAACCGGTTGCGACATTGCAATTCGCTGGCAAGTATGGCGTCGAAATGGACGACAGCGTATTCGACATGGTAAAAGTTTGTTGGACATGTGAAATCATTGATTGAAAATTGAATACAACGGCCACTCTCCTGTTGTCATCTGCGGCCGTGGGTTGATAGAGATCGGGATATTCTTGGCTGTGGCGTTCTCCCCCATGTCGCAATGGTAAACGTGCACGAATTAGCAGAAAAGATCCATAACCCGTGCGGTGGTATTATATCCAAACTCTGCAAGTGTAAGTAGTTATAGCGCGCCATTCACTAGTTAAATTTGAGACCACAAATGTGTACAGCCCGGCGACTGGCCGGCTTTGGCAATTAGGTCCCTGCAGGCGCGACCCGGGATGCGCCAGATTTGGTAGCGAATGCACTAGCGAGCGTTGTACCTCCAGCCATTTTCCGAATTTTAATACACGGCAACGTTGCAAGAACACTCAGATGGCAAACTCACCGCTGAAACCTGGGCCCCTGGCGTCTACAGAGACCGAGCTAAATACGACCATCTTGCCACTCTTAAAGGAGCGGTGCAACGATATTCAATTGGAATGTTTTTGGCTTGACACGAGCTTACTGGCACACCTGGGACTCAAGGATACTCACACGCAACGCCACTGGTCAAGAAACTCCTTTGTTGCGGTGTAATTTCAAGGACAAAAGCGATCATTTTCATTCAATCTCTCCTTTGTGAAATTTGATGACGTAACGTGGGGATCGCAGTACACCCAAGTGACGATATTTGAATGCGGTTCATAGATTGGACCCGAGCATTGCATGGGCACTCGACTTGGGCTCGTGATAATTGCTAGCTCGAGAAGCATTCGGGTAGTGACCTATGTCCAATCGCTGCAACGACGACAACAGCCGAGCCATAACAATGTCTGGAACTCAGCGCGTGTCCTGCGCTTTGCCAACCCCAGCGCGTGGCTATGATCAACATTGGCGGCATATAATCGGCTCCAGATCACGTGGCCGCTTGTTCTGGCTGCGAGTTGAGGGGGTGAACGCTGCTCGTTTTTCTTTGATGTTTTTGTGGGACTTCTATTGCGTGGGGTGAAAAACGAACGCGTGTTTCATAGGTCATTAACGTTAGGGATCCGTTTTAAGCGGTATTTCCGCAAAGTACAAAAATTGTTGCAGCGCTCCTTTAATCTTTTTTCTTCTTTTTTTTTTTTTTACTGTGGTCACCTTCAGCTTGCAGAAAGCATGGTTTTGCGTAATAACAAACAGAAAAAGCTTGTTTTCTTGTAAATTTTATTGGAGTTTATTACTAAATGATGTGCACGTGATCTTTTCCAATATCTTTAGCTTCAAGGTTTTGCAGCACAATTAATATTCTTTTTATACAACCTTGCCTCAGCGGTGACTTCAGGTAGCGCGGCCCGGCCTGGGTGCATCGCATCCTAACAGAGTGGTTCTGTAGTAACGTTGCTACACAGTTTCCTAGGCAACATGGAGCTCAAAGCAGTGCAGGCCCATTCACACCGGCGGTTGAGTTGCGTTTGCGGACACGTTTGCTTAAAGATTCAGTGCAATTGCTCGCGATTCGTTGAAGAAAACAGGCGGATCCGCTAAGCATTTCCGTTTCGAACGCCAGTGTGAAGAAGCGGATTTAAGCTGTTTCTTTGTCGTGTCGATCAAAGTTGCATCACAAACAAATTGGTGACAGTTCACTACACAACGTTGCGATGTTTGGGTCTGTACTACTTAAGTACCACGTTGCATAAGAAACATGTCGTGCGCTGCAGTTGCGCAACTTTTAAATTACGCTGCCTAGCAAGCGTTGTACCTTCGACCTTTTTTTTACTTTTAGCACACGGTTTCCTAGGCAGCATGGAATTCGAAACAGTAGCCTAACGCTGTGCCTTTGTCGCGCCATTCAATGTTGCGTCAGGAACAGATTGGTAACAGTTCACTATACAACGTTGCGATTTTCACGTCTGTACTACACTGATACCACGTCGCTTAAGCAACATGTCGCGCGCTGCAGTTGCGCAACATTTAAATTATGCCGTCTAGCAAACGTTGTACCTTCAACCTTTTTCCGACTTTTAGCGCACGGTTTCCTAGGCAGCATGGAATTCGAAACAGTAGCCTAACGCCGTGCCTTTGTTGTGCCGATCAATGTTGCGTCAGAAACAGATTGGAAACAGTTCACTACACAACGTTGCGATGTTTGCGTCTGTACTACAGTAATACCACGTTGCATAAGAAACATGTCGTGCGCTGCAGTTGCGCAACATTTAGATTATGCCGCCTAGCAAACGTTGAACCTTCAACCTTTTTCCGACTTTTAGCACATGATTTCCTAGGCAGCATGGAATTCTAAACAGTAGCCTAACGCTGTGCCTTTGTCGTGCGGATCAATGTTGCGCCAGAAACAGATCGGAAACAGTTCACTTCACAACGTTGCGATTTTCGCGTCTGTACTACATAAGTACCACGTTGCTTAAGCAACATGTCGCGCGCTGCAGTTGCTCAACATTTAAATTATGCCACCTAGCAAACGTTGTACCTTCAGCCTTTTCCGACTTTTAATAAATAGTTCCCCAGGCAGCATGGCGTTCGAAACAGTAGCGTAACGCTGCGTGTTTGTCGCGCCAATCACTGTTGTGTGAGAAACATATTGGGGACTGTTGCGCAAACTCTCCCAACACTACCACAACATTGGGAACATTCTCGCAACATATCTACAACATATCAATGTTACTTGGGCTGTCGAACAGTGTCCGCGCTAAATCCGCATAAACATATTGAAGCAGATGTCTGCTTTTAAACTCTTTAAGGCTGCGGTCCCACGGCATCCATCTTGAACAAGGCGTTAGTTCAACCAACAGATGGCGACACGCACCCGTGGGGTGGCCGAAACATTGGTTCACAGTGGGATGGCTCGAGCACCATCACGTTCCCCTCGTGGCCTTCCTCGCGCCGCTGCCAGCTGTGCTCAGCTGGCTCAATAGCGTGGCCCAGCAAATGTGATGTATGCGAGAATGTCAGGCTGGGTATAAATTGTCCTCTTATATAGGGAGATGCGGTTCGGCTGTTGTAACGGGCTTTCCCTATAAATCTTACCAAGAAGGAATCAAATGTTGATTGACGTGTCAATATTCTATCAATGAAAATTTCTTCTGCAGGAATGCACGGTCAGTAGACTCTACCTACGAAGACACCAGTGGAAGCGGACGTCAAGTAAACTGCTTCGCGATTTACGGTATTTACCTCACCATTTTAATGACGACTAAAATAACGTCACGAAATATTGTGTTTTACGGGGTCCGGAAGATGTTGTAAAGGTTATTACATTATAGTTTCCGGAAACTTTCTGGAAAGACTCGAAGTCTTCCTTGAGTCCAACGCCATCATGAACAGTAACTGAAAACGATTCACTATTCAGTGGGAGGGTGGCGAAACGTATCCGCATCTGCGCAGTCATGGTCGATGCGTACTCTAAGTGGCTGGAAGTTTACACGATGCCTGCCACGACGGCCAAACACGTCATTGTCGTTCTACGGTCTCTTTTACTTATTTTTGCCCTACCGAAAATACTTTTCGCTGATAACGTGCCAAATCTTGCTTCAAATAAAATAAACAAGTTTTTGAAGAAAAAAAAAAAAAACCGGCATCAGGCATCACATTAGTGCACCATACCATCCAGCAACTAACGGGCAAGCAGAACAGATGGTGTGCGAAACGAAAAAAAACCCTTTTGAAGCGTACGCAAGAGGCAGTTCAGTGAAGAATCGCCTAAAGTCCCTTGATAAAAGCGCAAACACATCGAGGGGCTTTAGAATCGCCAGGTTTTTGTTCCAGCAGCACGCGACGGTCTCATATTACACGATAAAAACACCCGCCGAAGCATTATTCGGCGGACGAAGAGCCACACCCCTCGATCTCATGATACTATGGCCTACGAACGAAGATCGAGAGATTCCCAGATCGAAAGTAATGGCAGTTTATTCGGTCGGACAACTCGTCTACGTGAGGCTCTATGTTGGTTGAACAGAAGGTGTCATCCCTCTGAATATGTTGGATATCAATGCCATTGAGTGTAAATATAACTAAATCACAAACCTCTCTTTGTGTATGGTGTAGCTGCCCTTGTATTTGATAGTAGAAGCTATGGTGGTGATTTGGACCTTTCACACCAGGCTCCTTTTTCTTATTTTTCGCCTCATACTCCTTTGCGGTTGAAGTATGCTTCAAGAATCTCTTGGAACGGGGACACTTTACGTCAACAAGGAAATCTGTTCCAAGTAGGCAATCAGGGAATGCGGCTAGAAATCCGTCCCTCATATTAACGAATAAGCCGCACTTCTGCACAGTGCAGTTTTCCTGTTCCATGTACAGTTGTAAAGCAGCATCCTCATTGATTCTACCATATTCTGTTGCGGGCGAAGAAAGTCTTTGAGTACACGATACTTGAAACAAGTCTGGCACTGTACGTTGTGGTTCGACACCCACTAATGTCGTCGTCCTCATAGAGCCTCATCATTTAATCATTACCTCGTCACCTCATATTGCTCTTTATTAACAGTAAGTACAATAGGCTACTGCCATATTGCAATCCAAGAAGTGAAAAATTGAGTCGCTCAGTCCTTCAACAAGTTTATTATTTATATAATGTTATTACTTTACATTACCTCGAGACGATCGACGACCATCGTCGATATTCAAATACTTATACCTGTATATAAATTAGACGGACAAAGGGGGGGGGGGGGGGGGGGGGTGACCGAGTGCATGGTCTAGCGCCCACCAGCTCGGAGCACTTGGAGCGAAAGCTCGCGCTGCAGAACCCAACCCGCCCCTGCCCGTTTCGATCTGGAAGAGCATCGTACCGGCGTGCGGTCGTGTATCCCTACTGCGTGGTGCACGTTAAAGACCCCAGGTTTGCGATTGTACCGCACTAGCTAAATTGCTCATCTAGAGCTGAGAGACCAGACGCCCACTAAGGCAGTCTAACTTCCGGCTGTATAAACATACACACAACAATTTGCAATTCGACGCATAATAACAAAAAAACACAGCCTGTCGTCTCTTTTCTTTAGATGCCTTTTTTAAACCAGCGAAAGCTCGCGCGTTCTCTCTTTTGAGACGGTTAGAACGTTCGCACCTAAAACCCGCGTTTCTCCTACCCGGCCGCTTCCTCCTCTCATTATGTGTAGTTTGTTATAACTAAATAAGCTATAATAATGCTGTATTATTCATATTTACTTTCAGCTTCAGTCAGGGAAAAGGAGTTTCGCGGGAACTGGAGCCAATAAATGAGCTGCGCTTAGTGTATCGGCACTCTCTTCCACGACAGTGTTGTGAACGCCGCCATTTTGGTGCTTGTGCAGAGCAGGCGCAACTGCCGATCGTCATGATTCCAAAGTGCGACATACTCAGCATTAGATTCGGTGTTAGGAAGCTCATGTAATGTTGCTTTGCTTTGTCGCAAACTGTTTAAAGGGGAAGACGGAAAAGCGTTTCTTGTGATTTCAGATACAGCTTCATATAACTGGCAACCAGGATTTTAAGCCACAATATGGCCATGTGTCGCTACTCTGAAGCCTAGGTTATTTAATGACACTGTTCACGCTCTTGTTCAAGAGGCTTGTAATACCTGGAGGGGCCATGACGTAAGCCCCGTGAATTCCACAAGCCACTACCTTTCGACACCTGCCTCTTCCTCATTGTGCCCGCTTGTGCCAGTAAATTAGCTATGGTTCAGAGTAACGACACTTGGCCATATTGTGGGTTAAAATCATGGTTGCCAGTTATCTGAAGCTTTATCTAAAATCACAGGAAACGCTTTTCCGTCCCCCACAAATGTTTAAACAACCCGTGACAGAGCATTGCAATATTGCATCAGCTTCCTAGCACCACGTCTAATGCTGGGGAAGTCGTACTTTTGGATCATGACGATCGGCAGTTGCCTTTGCTCTGAGCAAGACCCAAAATGGCGGCGCCCAAAACAATTTTGGGGAACGGAGTGCCGATGCTTTAGAGCTCATTTAGTGACTCGAGGCATAAAGTGAACACAGGTGTATTCTTTTCTTCTTCGTCTTTATTGTTTATTGATTTCAATCATATGGAATAATGAACTCATTATATCACGCTACGCTTGTGTAATTATTTGTATAAGATTTATTAACCTAAACCAGTACTTAAACCATTCATTTATTGATAGTAAATCTTCCAATATATTTTTTAAATGTGAAGGTAAAAAGACACAGAGATTGATGATGATACAGACGCCAACGCCGCCCTCGGAAATTTTTTGAACATTAAAAATCAGCAGTTTGTCTGCCATCCGCCAGGTAGCGCAACAAAACACCCAAACAGTTTTTAATTGTTTTTAAAATTAGCTAAGCTCTACACCTATTAAAAAACCAAAGCAAGATCATTCTGAGAATCTAATACATCGCAATGTATATCTATTTCAAACAATAAATGTTATTAGATGCCAATAAATCTGTTTGATGTCAAAAAAGATATGCATCAAAAACAGGTAAGTTTGAAGGGCTCCTAAAGCGTTACGACTTTGAAAATGAAAAAACGCCATCGTCCACCTCTTGGGCAAGCATTGTAGATCTAAATGGTATAAAAGATTTTATCGTAAATTAATCATTTCCTCAGCGGCATTTGAAGTACCATGACTCGAAGCACAAAAAAGTGCTACGTTTGATATAAAATATCTAAACAAAAAAATTTTACACAACATTACATTTTTTTCTGCATATTACCAATTATAAGCACTACATCTCTAGCTAATTTCATTGTCCTAGCTCTTGTCATTAAAAAAACATTTGTGCTGAAAAATGTCAATTTTAGGGCAATTTTTGGAGGGATGAAAAAAACAAAGTAGTGCAAATACCAAAAAAGTGTATCATTACATTCTGCTCCGAGATCATCTTAACAAAACCGCTATATTGGAACCGTGTTATCTTTAATGGATCGTTTATAAAACATGAACTAGCGGAGCAAGTTAGGGTCCGCGCCATCATATTCACAACGCTACAAATGCGCATGAACAGTAAACACCAACACACACATAATATCAAATGAAAGAGGATTGCATTGCCTTTCGAATGACATCAATCCCACATAACAGTATTTAAAAGGGGATGAGTAATCATCTGCCAAAAAGTACTCAAACTGCCACATTCACTGGGACCGTGGCCTTAAGTACAGGAGAGAACGTCCGTCATCTTCTATCGTTCTTGCTCCGAGCCCCGCGCGCTCTTTCTGCCGCGTTGCTAGCTCGTCTTCTTCGCCTCAGCTACACTATTCCCCCCCTGTGCTCCGAAGCTTCAGTTAGGCTTAACGAAGTCTTTCGTGCAAAGAACAATCGATTCAGAACCACAAGGGCCCTGAATCGATTGTTGCGGCGTATACAA
Source organism: Ixodes scapularis (assembly GCF_016920785.2). Classification (NCBI taxonomy): domain Eukaryota; kingdom Metazoa; phylum Arthropoda; class Arachnida; order Ixodida; family Ixodidae; genus Ixodes; species Ixodes scapularis. Next base: position 1,045,361 of record NW_024610169.1, read on the forward strand.
TAGACCACATCACTGAGGCGTTTGATGACGGTAAAAGGTCCTCGCCAGGGTCGTTGTAGTTTCGGAGACAACCCTTTTTTTAATCGGGTTGTAGAGCCACACTTCGTCGCCTGGCGAGAACGGGCGTGTTGTGACATGCGCGTCGTACTGTGTCTTCATGCGAGTCAGACCGCTTGCTAAACACTGCTGAGCAATTGCGTGCATCTGTTCAAGGTTTGTTCTCAATTCACTTACGTAAGATACAGGGTCTGTGGCCGGTTCCGGTGCTCGTGAGATGGCTACCTCAGAGGGCATGCGAAGGTCATCACCGAAGAGCACTGTGGCAGGCGTGTAACCAGTAACCTCATGAGCGGCCGTGCGGTATGCGTAGAAAAATAAAGGTACAATCCTATTCCAGCCATTTTGACGATCATTAACGAACATGGATAGATGTTGTAGACTGGCGCGATTCATCCTCTCCACCACGCCGTTTGACTGCGGGTGGAGAGGCGTCATTCTTGTCTTTGTGATGTTGGAAATTTCGCAAACTTCTTTGAACACTCGAGATTCGAAATTCCTTCCTTGGTCCAAGTGGATGTTCAGGGGGATTCCATACTGGGTAATCCAGTTCTTCACCAGAGCGTCGGCAATCTCGCAGGTGGTTTGGTTTGCGATAGGAATGACCTCCGGCCATTTAGTGAAATAGTCAACAATGACTAGAAAGAACCTGTTGCCACATTTAGATCGTGGGAACGGCCCCAGTACATTAATGCCAACGCGTTCAAAAGGTGCCCGGTCACATGTTCTTGAAACATGTAACGTAGAGGTAAAACAACGAGCGCCACGCTCGTTGTTTTACTTCAGGTCCTTTAAGCGAGGCACACATGTCCCATTAATGGCACCATTGCTTTACGTCACTATGGCACTGCAGCCAGTAAAAGCGTTGCCGATTCGTTTTGACCGTGCGATTCACGCCGAAGTGTCCTCCTTCAGGGCTAGTGTGCAGCTGATGAAATACTTGGGAGCGAAATCTTCGTGGCAGCACCAGTTGCCAGAAAACGGAGTTACCTGCAGCGGACTCCCAGCGTCGGTAAAGAATACTGTGGCACAGAAACAAGGAGTCCCGTTGCGCCAAATAACTCTTGAGGGCCGGAGACAACCTGGACACTTCATTAGTAGGGGGCTTGCTATTCTGTCTCTTCCATCTGACGAATGGGCCGATGTCCGGGTCACGAAGTTGAGCATCAGAAAGGCTTTCTGACGTTCACTGCTGAATGTCGCAGGGGAGGTTGTTCAGTACGTTGAGCGAGTCGAAGCTGCGTTTTGCTATTCTCAAGCACTGCTTGCACTTTGCACTGCACGGGCAACTGGGGAGACCATCGGCATTGGTTTCAAGTGAGCCGGCATGATGCTGGATGTCGAAGTCGTATTGATGCAGGCGTTCCACCCAGCGGGCGATCTGATCATAAGGGGTCTTGAAACTCAGCATTCATGTCAATGACGCGTGGTCGGTACGAATAATAAATTTCCGACCAAGTAGATAATGGTGAAAATGAGTGATGGCTTTTATGATGGCCAGCAATTCGCGTCGGGTGATACAGTAACTGCGTTCGGGCTTCGTAAAGACCTTGGTGTAATAGGCAACGACGCGTTCTTGTCCGTTCTGTTCTTGCGATAACACAGTACCAAAAACTGAAGCGCTGGCATCGGTGTCGAGTATGAAACGTGCGGTGTCCTTTGGATACGCGAGTGTTGGCGGAGACGTGGGTGCAGTTTTGAGTGTCTCAAACGCAAGCTGACATCCAGAGGACCAAACGAACCTCGCCTTTTTCTCAGTCAGGGCATAGAGAAGCTTGGCAATGTGAGCGAAACAGGGGTTAAATGTTCGATAATACGATGCCAACCCAATGAAGCTTTGCACGTCTGTGGTTGATCTTGGGGCTGGCCATTCAGCTAGAGCAGAGAGCTTCCGAGGATCTGTAGAAAGAAACTCCATCTGCCGAAATTGTCACAAATGACGAGTGATGATGCGACGAAAACTGAAGTAAACTAAACGTTTAAAGGGGTATTCACAGGAGGGAGAAATCCCCGGGATTTCTCCCTCCTGTGAATACCCCTTAAGGAGCGAACTTGTGCAGAGAACAAAAAGGGAACAGAAGATAACAATAGAGCGTCGTGGGCGTCAATGGCGGCGTAACAGCAGGATCAAACGCTGGGGTGAGACTGACTCCGGCGTGCCACGCGGAGTCTTTTTTGTACGCACGTGGGCTTCTGGAACATTCGGCGTAGAAAGTTCGGTGCGTAGAACGTTCTAGCCTCGAATCAGCCAAGACGGTTCTCTAATTTACCAGAACGTCACATTACCGAGTCAACAAACATGTGTAGCCGCGGCCAGGAATCGAACCCTGGCCTTCTGCATGGAAGGCAGGCGCGTTAACCCTTAGGCCGCGGGCGCGCTGCTTCCTTTGTCAGCTGCGAGCGCGGCAATATTTCCCACCTTGCGTTCGGCTGTCCTGTGTAGTTCAAAGTAAAATCACTGGACCCTGGGAAAGTACTGCCACTGCCTTACCCTGTCACCTAGTTGAACACGAAGAGACACTAACACACACACGACCAAGATCTCGTTCCCATAAAAATTGCCATGTTTCGTCCTTTCATCTCTTCAAAACTTTGAAAGGGTCGTTCTAAACCAGTTGTGTCAAAATCACCATGCAGCGTCATTGTACTGAACGCGTTCCTCGCCTATGTAGGCTTCTCTGGCAGTGTGTATTCATTCAACTTAGCGATCATGCTTATCTCCACATATCTGCTACAGTGATATTGCTTTTCTTACGCATTTCTGGAAAGTAAAATTTATTTTTCTATCCTCCAAACATTAAAACGCCGCATGTGGTGGCGGTGCGAAGATGCACGCTTATTTGACCAGTGTTGTGGATAGCGAAATCCTGGTACACAAACAAAAGACGCCTCTATCAAACTACTCTTCACCAACGAATTTAGGTAAGCCGATCAAGAATGAAGACAATAAAGAAATCTGATCATTCCTCTAATAAAAATGACGACCAAACGAGGAGCTAGGCACTACTTTCCCCAGAATGCAGCAACTTTAGAAGAAAAAACACAACTTAAACACATGCTCAATTTGTTAATTCTAGAAGTGTTTGTCATCCCGTGGCACCCCGAGCAAGGACTGAGTAGCCCTTATTTGTCTAAGGAACGTTTCTAACTGTACTCATTTATGCTGCATTTCACGTTCTGAAGACTCTGGTTTCTGGTTGGGAAATCAATGTTTCTAACGCACGAAATACGTAACCTTGAAATAAGTCAGACACATATTTCGGAGGAACATACTGGGGACACAGTATACTCATGGAATTCGCTCTCAGCACCATTTCATATTACGTTTTACCGTAAGATGTACGTATCAGAGTGAAGGGTGCGAGCTGCCGCGTCTTGCTAATATTCACACTGGTAATATATTCTACAAAAGGCGGTCCGCAGACGCTCTCTGAAGAGCTTTTGTTTCTTGTAGGACGGTTTGGTCACATCGCTTATGCAAAAACTGTCTGCCGTCTTTCTCAAAGAATTCGCATGTATAAAGTAAATATGCTTCAAATCTATGCCCGAGGCGTGTCCTCAGAAAATTATGTGATCAGTTCTGCAGCCGACACGGCGTCTTTTGTATCATGTTTGAACAGGGTACTGCGGCTTAATGGGATACTACAACTAAATGTCTGCGCTTATTTTTTGGTCCATTCATGTTCAATGGAGCATTATCACATCGGACACACCAATATCTTGTTAAGAAAACACGAAAATAAATTTTAAAACGAATTCAACTATTAGCAAAGAGCACCTGGCGGATGTCGCTAACGCCTCGTTTGTAATGTCCGTCTAGGAACCTTGACAGGCAGTGACGGTAACTGTCTCGCCTGCGGCCACCAAGAGAAAAGAGGGCAAGGAGGAACTTCCTTTCTCTTGAATCTATTTTTCTGTGTGTCTCAGAAGTCGTTCATGTTCCTCTACAAATTAGTAGAAGATTCACCCGTCACTCATAATTCGTACAAAAGCAGCCGCTTCGGTGGCTCAAACGACTAGGCCATCCTCTCGACGTTAGCCTCGCCCCTGCTTTACTCGTCCCGATACGAACTACGTCACGATTGCGTTGGACGTCACGTGGTCTTCGCTGGGCCTTCTCCGAACGCTTGCCAGAGTGGGCCGTTTGTAGCGAAAAATACAGTCACGAGGCTCAAAATACGAACGTGCGATTGTCATTTACGGATATTGTGGATCATAATAAATCTCTTTTTGAGCACGTCGCCTATATTTCAAATTTAGTTGAAGTATCTCTTTAAAGAGACGCACCTCGGCTTCATAAAGTTGTATCCATAGAGTTATTATAATGTACGCTAGAGGTTCAACTGGCGCTAGTGTCTACGCGACTTCCGTGACGCAAATTGAAGCAGACAGCAACCAGTCTCCTTTTGTGGTGCTCCCGTGCATTCCTATGGGAAAATGCGCGTGCAGTTTGTCTCTTCGCCGGAAAATAACACGGAACATTTTGGTTATTTGGGTCGTACCGAATAGTATGTACCTTGATTAACACTGTAAAAGTGTAATTGCTTTAGTTTGCGCATTTTTCTTCATCAGTGAACGATATTTAACTTCGCTACATTTCAGTCCCAAACGTGTGTTCCACAGCGGGTGTGTAAAAGCAAGCGACGATTCAAAGCAAATTTACGATCGAAACGAATATAGTGTGTGTTCAAGGCTCGCCAGCATTCCGGTGACGCTTATATATTGATAATATGACAGTCCTGTCACTATATGAAAATGACCCCGTCGTGCATGAGCGGATAAAAACATTCAAACCTTAGAGAATAAAGTCCGTAGGTTATGAAAGGTGTCTCTTCGCCTTGTTTTCTCTGCCGGGCAGCTTTTATCGGGCACTTGTTCTCAAAGATTTCGAGGGTGCGGGTGATATTTTGAACGTAGAACGAACATCTTCGCTCAGAGCAGAAGGAATAAAGTGGTACTCACTTATTTAAAGTCGGAATAGATTACGTGGCCTTCAATTTATTTTGATCGTACATGCACTGCGAGTTACTGATCCAGTGTTATTGCGTAGTTCCTGCCGCCGCTCTTGATTTTCCAGATGTCCTTCGTTCGTTTGGCATGTAAATCCCCCATGCTGGAAATCGCCCACGCCGCGTTCGCGCTAACAGTGTCCGACAGTGCACATAAATACACGTACGTAGCCGTTTTAGCACCGTTTTTAATGCGATGAATTCGAAAGAAAAACGCCGTAACTGACCAAGTCTTTCGAGGGCCTGACTGAGAAATGTTCCAAGCTACCTAGTACGTACGAATTATTCGGGATATTTGCTCTTATGATCGAGCGCAGAGAGAAAATGCACTCACTTTTTCCCATAGAAATGCATTACCGGAAGTCAATTTCGGACTGCTTGCTGTCTGCTTCAATTTGCGTCAGCACACTAGCGCCACTTGAACCTCTAGCGTACATTATAATAACTCTATGGTTGTATCCACACGACGGACCGGGCCGCGGACCGATTGATCACGTGATGCGCGGCCCGCGGGCCGGCCGGCTGCAATGAGCATCCACACGGCGGACTAAAAGAGCGGGCGACAGTGTGAACGGGCCGGTCTAACCCTCGACCACACAGCTCCGTCAGACGTATGCAGCGAACTTCTTTGAGGCTATTTGAAAGGAGCCAAGGTGGAGGTTGAACAAAAGAGACGTTTGGCCGCGGTGGCCCTGGCGTTGGCTGTTGAGGATGAGGAGGACTTAAGTGCACCGAAAAAGGCATGTGGACATCTTTAGATGATTATTTGAGTATACGTCGCGACTATTGTCCCACAAAGAGGGGAACTGCTCTACGAGCGCGATGAAGTAAAAAGTTGCATCGCCGCACAACAAAATGTTCGTCTTCTTCGTTTTCAACAGATGGCGCCAAAAGAAAACGACTTTGGATTTCGATTCCAGTCCAAACAACAAACGTCAGCTTGTTGCCAGACTTAGCGCTTCGATTATACTAAAAACGCCGCCGTCCGCCGCCAAGGTCCGGACGAGAAAAGTCGCTTGGCATCTCTCAGAAGCGCGGGCCGCGGACCGCCGGCGGACCTCGAATACCGGTGACGTAAGATCACGTGATGCACGGCTCGCGGACCAAAACAGCAATTTGGTCCGTCGTGTGGATACACCTTAAATGGTTGCGCACCTGGGGTGCATAAACCCCTGCGCGTTTCAATCTGGATGAGCATTGTACCGGCGTGCGGTCGTGTATTACTACTGCGTGGTGCACGTTAAAAACCCCAGGCTAGCGGTTGTACCGCACTGGCTAAATTGCCCACCTACAGCTGAGACACCAGACGCCCACTGAGGCAGTCTAACTTGCGGCTGTATAAACATACACAGAACAATTTGCTTTTGCTCGCCTAGCAGAGGCAACTGCCAAAGCGGGGATCGGAATACTTCGTCTCACCCGCCGTGGTCTCACCTTCGCAAGGACTAACTGTGAAGCCTCTGTACAAGTGCGAGCGGCTAGCCTTGACTGCGTTGACTGATGCACTCGTTACACGTGCGCTCGGGCAGCCGCCGAGGCTTTATTCAAAGCGACTAGCTCGGGCTCTTTTGAATGCGTGGGTAACATTTGATCATGCTATGGTGAGACAAATATATACTGTAAACAACTTAATTTTAGGGAGGACCTAATTTTCGCGAATCGCCTAAAAATCACGAAAAATATGTCCCACGAACGATTCCGGTGAAATGTAAACACATTGGAATCAATATTGAGATCCCACCACGTCGCGAAGATTAGAACCCGAGAATTACTCCAAAATTTTAGGTTTGACATAAATTGCGAAATATTGAGCCCACAAAAATTTAGTCGTTTACAGTTTTCCGCTCACCCTCAAGCTGAAACTACAAGCTCCGGGTTCAGCGAGCGCTTTCTGCCTTTCCGTGTGTGAAAGCGCAGGCACACGCAACCAAAGCACTGCGGAAGCCCGCCAGCTCGCGCTGAAGGCATAGCTTCTAATCTTAGCTTAGGGGTAAAAGAAGTATAGTTTTTGCTCCTATACACATAAAGCTTAAAGGGATTATAATAGTCTGGTGTATATTCAAACGTTTCGTATGTAGTTAATAACAGGACACCCAAACATGATTTTTAAGTGCAGATACAAGCCGCGTTTAGCATACGATCAGTGTACACAAAAAAAAAAAACTATAACGGATTTTTTTTTTTTTGCCACGCGACGCAACGGTCATGCATTTTACTAGGGAATATCTTGCTTTGCGAAGATCCAATGGCCTCAGCGATGACAGTTTTTGCATATTTGAAACGGCTTCGTGCACGGTTTCTCACGGTTTTCCCCTTTGAATTGTGAGGTGTGACTGTCGCCATCTATCATCGTGGAAACCCTTCGAGACAGCGAAAAGGGTCTTCTCTGGTGTGTTTGCGAATCCGGTATCTCGGTGTGTCGGCGGTAGCCCTCTCCCTCGGCGAAGCTTGAAAGCGCTACAGTGTCGACAGCCAGATGCGCATGCGTTCTCTCGGACCGCTCGTCGAGGATTTTGCTCTAAATGGGCGCTGTCTAATGCAAACGAGCCAAGTCGGCTAAGTGCGAAGGCTACAGTCCCAGTGAACCAACCAGCGCGTTTGAGGGGTTTGAGACTATATATGTTATCCAGTCTCGTAATTCATTATTTGCTGGTATTTTTCTGTTTTTTTTTACAATTTCTGTGCCCCCCCCCCCCCCCCCCCCACCTTTACTCTAACGCCCGCTGGGCGATACAGCTGCGAATAAATAAGAATGTTATATGAAACCTGAGTATAGTGAATATTCACTGGACACCATATTTGTGGGTGCTGTTTAGAGCGCATGCTCAGAACGAGCTCACATCAATAGGCTGCTAAGACCGGCAGTACTGATGGTGCGAAATGCACTTTGCAAAAGAACTGTGGAAGCTCGCCATCACCACGCGCTCAGAATTCGCGCACACAGCTATGGCCGCCAGTGAATACTCCCTACACTCTCTCACTGATTGCGCGCACTGCTGTCAAGAGCTTCGACTGGTAAGACAGCAAAGCCGCTTTTGTGCGAATTTTGAGCGGTGGTCTAATCTTCTGGGGGAAAAAACGCGAAGTCCGGGGAACACAAAAGGAGGTCCGAGTAAAGGCTTGTTCACACATACAGCGGAGCGCTAAGTTAGCGCTACGTGAGCGCTCGAAGGAGCGCTCATGTGGCGCTTCTTAGCGCGTGACGTAGCGCTAGGTTAGCGCCTCAGCAGCGTTTGTTTAGCGCTTCAGAAGCCCTCTGTTAGTGCTTCAGAAGCGCTTTGTTAGCGCTTTCACGCTCCATGTGCCGTGCTTGCTGCCGCGGAACAGCGCGTGCAGGCGATTTCCTTGTTGTTTTTCCTTTGGCATTGAAAGCAGACGAAGTAAAAGAGCCGCTCTCCAAGCAAATTGTCGGACAGGCGATCCAGAGTAATGGACTCTGCCCGACTAATCGATTGGGTACGACCTCATAGTTTCCTGTTCGATATGTGAGACCTTGTCTCAATGACGCGCAGTTAAAAAATAATCGCATTCGAAGGAGCTCTGTGTCTGGGTTTCTCAGCCTAGGAACAAGGTTCGCCAGGTACCCGTCGGTATCTTGGTATCGAAAGATTTCGCGCACCTAGAAGGCTCTTCTGGGCGTTAACCCGTCCACACACATATGCACTAATTGGGTATGTAAGAGTATTTGTGGCATTTCTATTTCATCGTCCCACATGTTCGCCATGGTGCTGCTGATGCCCACCCAACCACAAGAACCGGAACCGGAGTGCACGCGCTAATCCGCAGCACCACGGTACAAGAAGCGCGGCACATTGATACTTTAGACCCATGTTGTTGTAAAAAAAACTATCTCCAAACTCCGGTCTAAAAACATGCTTTTCGTGCAAGGCTGGTCAAATTATGAGGCGCTGGAGAAATGCAGCCTTCTGCGTTATGTCCTTATTTCGAACTCTTTTTGTTCGCCTTCCGCCCATTGAAAAGCATGCGGGAAGGGCCTTAGAACGCACCTGGTATCGCTGCGCCGCAGCGTTCTTCCGCATCAAAAAGTTCGTCTGCTTTCCTCGCCGTCACCATGGCAACGAACGCCGAATGAATAGAAGCACGCACGGTACCGCCGCGTGAAGCTAGCAACAGCTGACGCCATTTTACGAACGCCGTCTGCTAGCCAAAGCCGAACGCGGTGTGTCAGATCAACCGCCTCCGCAAAGACGACGAAGCTGAGACACGCCGACGGCGATCGAGCAAGCAACAACACCGCGGGACGACTGCAACGGCGGCATTTATTCGGATCAAAGGCCGGCTTCGCCGGTGCGCCGCTAGCAAAGACGACGAAGCTGAGGCACGCCGACAGCGAATGGGCGAGCAACAGCACCGCGAGACGTCTGCAACGGCGGCATTTATTTTGATCACAGGCGCGAAATAAGCAAGAACAATTTTTATTTGAATCATAACACCCTATATCCAAGTTGGGGACCACATACCTTTGCTGGGTCTTTCCTGTGAACCTTTTACAGAGACACGGGGTGCCGCATTAAAAACACAGCTCCGTTTGCAAAATATGGGGGCCCTGAAAAGGACCGTTTAGACCACTGCCAGAACCTATAACTGACGTAACGAGCACTTGACGAGCGGTTGGCGCATAAGTCGTCTTTATGCATGCAGGCGGGTGACGGGCTCAGCGCAGCGGATCTCTCGAAGTCACCGGGGCCGTCAGAATCCTCGCCCTGTCTGCGTCGGGGCTCTAGATTTTGGCGGCCGCGGCGACGAACGACTGGAATCTGAGTGTTTCCGCGCGCCTTGTCTCTCCTCCAAAACATGAACTTTGCAAGGTGACCAGTGAAATGGTGGCTCTCGCGCCGTCCAGATGGAAGAGAGTTTTTGACGTGGGCCCAGGTGCAATCCACCGTATTGGTGTGCGCACCAGTGTTCGCGTCGACAAAGTTAAGCTTATGGTTGACGGTGAGGTGCCTGAAGCGAGCGTCATCTGCAGGCTTGCGATAGCCAACCCAACAATCAGTGATTATTCTTGTTTCAGGGCGGAGCCACTCGGCTGTTAGCCCTTGCAGGGTTTTAGCGTCACGGGTCTCCACGGGAACAAGAAAGCAGCACCCGCTGCAACGCGCCACACCGCCGAAAACCCACTGGCCAGGCCTTAAATACCCGCGATGGTACTTGTGCCGACCGAACATACTCTCGTCTGGTTCTACAGTCACGCCGTCGCCACCAATCATGTCTGAATGCTTAAAGACGGCATTTACCACAACCTCCCGACAAAGGCTCGCCCAATCAGTTAGTGCCTTACTTGTGATATCAGCCTCCCGCTGAATGACGGCGCACGGTAGGTTCTGGCATCCGGAGGATGATTTTCATGAGTTGGAGAAGCGTCAGGTGCGTGCGACCCTTCGAAAAGGGAACCGCTCCGTATCGAGACTTCGCCCCGGCACTAAACTTTGGCCGACTTCCTCTTGGGCACCTCACGAATCATCCACACACCGCACCCCCCCCCCCCCCCCCCCGTGTAGCCATCCGCAGATCTAGCGCGGACTTGCAGCTTGTCATCGCAGCTTCGCACTCTGGACACACACGAAAACCCAGGAGCCAAGAGCAGGCCAACGCGCTGAAGCAAATTAATTGCTTCAAGAGGGTCTTTCATGGCGCCAAGAAGACGGCACAAGTTGAACGCCATGGCACTGCGATGCTCGCCTCTGGAAGAACAAAGCGCCGAGGGGGAACTGCGCGCTTCTTTGCATTTATTATATTTATTTCATCCGCCTTTTTATACCTCGTGACACAATTCTAACAAACTCATTGGTTGATCGGTTGGACCACACCATCGCGTGACAAAACAAAAACAAAAAAACAAACGCCAAACGTATGTCGACGGACGGCATCGTCACCGAGAAGGGAGCAGTCGAACCCAACAACAAACTGAAGTAACAAAGTGAATAAAAAAAAATAAATAAGAAGGGAGCCGTTGGAGTTTCGGACGGCGTCTTCTTTGATGAGAGGAGCTGCTCTCTCTGGCCAGAGCGGCCAGAGCAGCCGTGCTGCTCTGGCTGCTCGGAATATTCCTTTTTTATTCTTTTTCTTACTCTACTGGGTGCCACGACCCTTATTTGAAGCTGATTTGTTAAATTAATAACAAACAACGCGTTGGAACGGAGGAGGTAGAGAGTCTTGGCGTCAGAATTTGACGTGGTAGAAAAGAAAAGAAAATAACGAATGCACAATACATACCGTATGCCAAGACCGTTACACTCCGCACTTGGCGAGGCCTTATGACGCAGCCGACGACCGTTAGGCTATTTATTTTGTTTCTTTTGATTTTTTATCGTGACGACTACTCCACTGTGCCTCGGAGTCTCCAGCGGAGATCCGGCAGTTTTTAATAATTATTATTATTGTCGTTTGAAGGGCACTCTTCGTATGCTGCTTCGTTTCTGACGCCATAAAAATTAGGGGGCGGGATTACTTTGCACCACGTATAAACTACAATAAAAAAGTTTAGTTCATGGTCGGATTGGTTTGTAGATACAATTAGTCCAATAAAATTAGCCCAATAAAATTAGTCCAATAATTGATAAGTACGATTATTTAGCTTCATTATTAGCATCTTTTGTGTGCATGCGTGAAATACAACACGCAACGAGAAGACACGAGAACAACGCTGCGACTGCTGGACCATAGACTACTTTTGAGAAAATGCGCCGCAAGACAGGGAGGGAGTAAGGGATACAAAAAGTAGGCTATTTAATGTCACCAAATTCCTGGGCGGGGAACACTTGGCGGTATCAGTGTATCGTTTTGAAAGCCATACAAAAACACGTCGGGGACACTGGACTTCTGGACCAACTTTGAGTGCGTGCGCGTCTGATGTGTGTTTATGCCATTCTTTCTTTTTAGATTGTAGGAGGGAAAAATCCACACGGACTAGAGCCTGAGTAATGCAGAGTTGTTACTCAGGCCCAGTCAGTGTGGATTTTTCGCGCCTATAATCTAAACAGAAAGAATATTTCTATGGCGTCAGGAACGGAGCAGCATAGAAAGAGTGCCCTTCAAACGACAATAATAATTATTAAAAACTGCCGGATCTCCGCCGGAGACTCCGAGGCACAGTGGAGTGGTCGTCACGATAAAAAATCAAAAGAAACAAAATAAATAGCCTAACGGTCGTCGGCTGCGTCATAAGGCCTTGCCAAGTGCGGAGTATAACGGTAAGTCCTTTGACAAATGTCGCACGATTTCACGAATCGTTTCGCGTCCGCTGTTATTCCCGGCCAATAGAATTCCTCACGAATACGATCGGTGGTTTTTCCTGTTCCTTGGTGGCCAGCCATGATCCCCTCGTGTGCGAGCTTCAACACAATCTGCCGAAATTCTTTGGGGACCACCAGCTGTTTCCACTGTTTTTGCGACGAGTCCTTGTATCTTCTGTAGAGAATACAGTTGTGTAGAAAGAACTCGGATTCCTGCGATTTTCCCGACACAAACGCTGTGCCAACGACAGCGAAACACCTCTTCAGTGTTTCATCACTACGTTGTGCCTCCTTCAGCTTAGCGTGGTCAATGTCAATCGGATCCAATGTCATGACTGGTAACTCGGAAAACGTCCTTTGGTTGTCTGAGCGCCCCTTTGTGAGCGCCCCTGCGTATTTTCTTTCTTTATCCAGAACACCGTCGTCTGGCATCTTTTCACCCTCGTCTTGGGTCATCCTGCCGGCAGTCTCGTGCCGCACGGACGTGCTTATCAGCATGTTACTCTCCTCACTTCTTTTAGATCTCCCTGATCCTTCTCCCTCCCATTCCTCATCTGGATCATCAATCCCTCTCGCCCCTTCAATGTTCCCGAGTACCAAATCATACAGAGGGTTCTCCATACACTTCGCCAATACCTTGCCTGTAAAATAAGGCGTTCTTACATCAATTTCTGCCTCTGGCAGATATTTGACCGTCCTATCCAGCAAAAACACCGGACTGGAAACCCCAGTTAGCTGATCATCCGTAACCAGGTCTCTGTTCACTACAATCGTGTTAC